>NW_021703767.1:120310722-120707668 GCF_005190385.1 Monodon monoceros | reverse complement strand
CTCCCACCTCTCAGAGGTAACTGACTTTTATATGATAAAAGTCCTTTGGAATACGACAGTTCTTTGGAATATAACACAGTAATATTATATAATTATTATACATAAAGTAATTCTTCATTTAACTGTTTATTTTATATAGCAAATGCAATAAAACTAGCTCAATGCAGAAAATTTTTATTCAACTGTCCTTACCTTTTGTTGGACTGAGATTCTGATCTATAAATCCTCTTAATTCTGCATTTGTAGAAGTCAAACCAACCTGAATAAAACAGTTTAAAAAATTATACATAGGATCTTAAATAATATGTGATCACTTAATAAGCTATTATTAATAACCTTCCACCAGAGGTCCATATCAAATATTATACATTGTCACATAAAGATGAGTTAATGATATCAACTATAGGAGCTGGATTAAAACATTGTCATTTTGCTTGAAATGGGAAAAATAACGCACTGTCCAGATCAAGATAAAAATTAATGAAATAATGTTACTTATGAGCAGATGTGAGATCTACAGATTTCACTGATGGTTTTTTTTTTGAAAGCAAGTAATCTGGCAACCATGAAGTTGCCAAAAGATATACCAAAATTCCACCCTCATTGCTGCCCTTAATTTTTACTGTTCACAATCACTGCATATAATGCTTTTAAACATTATGACCTGTAATGGACCAAATAAAGACCATTAATACCACAACGCAGACATGAGGTCCACTGGCCTTGGGTTCATCCTGCAGTTCATCAAGCCCACTATGTGTATGGCCGTGGTCAAGTCACACAAGCTCTCTATATCTCGGTCTCCTCGTCCATAAATTAGAGGCCGCTAAAGGTGCTTGCTTACCAATTCAGGTTGTTAGAAAGATTAAGAAAAAGAATTCATGTAAAGCACAGGGCTTGGCACAAAGTGCTCCATCCATTTTAATGTTCATTACTGTTTGTAAGATACTTGAGGGACTACCTAAAGCAAGTGTGCTTATAAATTCTCCTTTAGACAATATATTTCTTTTAATGTGATGTCTACTGGACTACTTGGAATCATAAGCTGAATATGGTAGTATCAGCAAGCGGAGTTTTAAAATTTCATTATAGATAGAGCCAGCAGGAAAAAACCCTCTATTTTTAAAAACTTGTCACAAAGCAAGTATCCAATAAATGGTTCTACTGTTACTACTGTATTATTGTTTTAATCCTTGTAGATTTGTAACCTTGCAACATCCACGCTAATTTGGTACCCCAAACATCCTCTCAAAGTACTAACACACCGAAAGGATTTTAAGGCACACAAAGTTCTGTAAGTTTGTATCTGGGTACTTGCTTTATGTTTTTAAAGTATCCACTGCTTTAACACTGTATATTCTTCAAAACCACTCATGTGATACTTTATAATTTCATAATATAAGAGCTAATTATTTCATTATTTGGGAATTCAGATGTTCTACTAACAGCTATTTCTTTTTTTCTAGAGATGCTACCAGAAATATTTCTACATATCGTTCACATCATAGAAAAGTAATTCGGATGCAAACCTATGTCTGGCATCTCATATTAAATTTTTATGGAAGCGGCTGAAGACAGAGGCACCTAAAACATAGCCTCTTAATTCTATGTAGATAATGGTGCAGATCCTTAACCCTGTCTAGCTTCTTGTAAGTATTCTATGAGAAGTAAACCTTTTGCAACACAATTTCCAACAAAATACCACTGCATGGATTTCCAGAGCTGCTCACAAATACTAACGTTAAGCGTTCAATTTGTAAATGCCAAGAGTTTACTGTGGCATCACAAACATGCCTCTCCTTTTTAAGCTCTTCTACTACAAAAAAAGAGAAAGGCGAAATTTTTGTTGGTGCTCTACTGTAAACAGAAAGCAAAGAAGGCAAAGACAGCCTTTAATATATTCCATGCTTAATACAATGTGATTATTTAATACATTACAATAACTTCAAAAGTATCCGTTTATACCTTTTTGTTATTATACAAAGATAACGGCAAAAACCTCAACCAAAACCACATATTCACAGACGAGAGTTCAGTTACTGGATTACTGTTACATTTAAACACCTGCTCTTACTGTTTAACTTTTGCTACTTCTAAGTGAAGTAGCAAACGAATTAGGAAATGTTTTAAGCAGCTGTACACCTGCACCTTAGTGAACAACAGGTTATACCACAAAAAGATAAAAGTCAATTGTAAATCAATAGTGCGTGTACTTTTGGTCTCATGGATGGAGGGGAGGTGTTTGTATTCAGAGCTTAAATAAATACTACTAAAATTTATTTAATTAAAACTTCAAAACTGTATTAATTTCTGCTTTCATAAACACTGTATAGTTTAAAGATTCAAAGAAAAAGTAGATATGCAAGTAGAAAATGTTGGGTAGGAAAGGCATTTAAAAATATTAGCTATTCTTTCTTTATTCTGTCCATTTAAAAAGGATCTTTCTATATAATGTTTCTCAGATCAAGAGAAACAAGTAAACTAATTTTATGTAAAATTTTTCATCTAATAAGATCCTGAGAAAAGTTTTTCAACACAAACACTGTGTTGCATACTGTAAGCAGTCACTAAATGTCTATTGAATAAAAAATATCCAAGGCCCAAATGTTAAGAGTCAAACGATATTCCCCAATAACAGCATTATAATTTCACTGATCTTTAACATTTCAGACTGATATAACTGAAAGATTCAAAGCAAGATGGTCTGTGGTCAAAGTTCAGCTGTACCATTCATTCACAAGCAAGGTGTTCTTGGAACAGTCACTGCAAAATGAGGATGACAATACACATGTGTACAACAAACTCAGACAGCTCTTTAGACCAAATTAAATAATTATGTGAACATGTTTGTTAATGGCAAAGCAATATTCAAATTTGGGTCGTTAATTCAAAGGGCAATGGCCTTACTACTTCAACACTGACCTAGACAATTCATAAGAGAGACACAAATGACCAATAAACACAGAGAATACCAATTTGACCTAACTAGCAATTAGAGAAATGTAGTAAATTACATACCATTTTTTTGCTGATTAGATTAGAAAGAAAATAAAGGGAAATGGCACTCTCATATACCACCGGTGAATATGTAAATTGGTGCAACCTTTCTGAAATGCAATTTAGCAATATGAACCAAGAGTCCAAAAAGTACATACTCTTTGGGCCGGTAATTTCATAAGACTTTTGTTTCATGGAAATAATCCAATGAGTAAACAAAAATAAACAAAAAGTTAAAAAAAAAGAGAAAAAATGGAAATAACGGCCAATATTAGGAAACTAGTGTAATGTCCATAGAATAGGTAACATAAAAGAGCCATTTAACATGATGTTACAGAGTTATCAAGACAAGAAAAGGTTTTCATCATAGAGACTAAGCTAAATAATAGGTTACAAAACAGTCTGGCCTCATTTTTATTAAAAAAATATAATATACATAGATTTTGGTGTATATATATATATATATATATATTTGTGTATATACCAGATGTGTTCTTAGGCAGAATTTTGCTGATAATCTCTAGGCTAGTTTCTTTTCTTTATCTGTACTTTCTAATTTTTCTGTAATGAGTATTATGGCTTACATACTGTTAAAAGATTCTTTGACAAGGCAAAAAATTACACCTCAAAGTATCTTTCAAATTCTTTATTGTATACTAAGTGAACTTCAGTGAGAACACATCTCCATTTATGGAGACACTAGAAGAGTATCACTGGATACTAGATACTACCTGATAACAATTTTGTCCCAGATACAATGAATATATTGCCAGCTCTGCAGAACTTTCTTTTGCAAAACGAAACAGCCCACACTCCCTGCAGTTCTGGTAGGGCTGTTCATCTTGGAGCCTCAAACATGCTACGACAATAGGAGTGGACCCATGACCCACAGTGAAGCAGCAAACCATTTATGGTACCCTACTTCCTTCTCTACTTGTCTAAGTGTGTGGGCCAAGCAGAGTTAACCAAAGCTCCTCCATGGAATTTGAAATATAAATACTAAAAAAGAAAAGTTCCCTCTCTTCTTCTGAGATAAGCATTAAAAGGCCAATGTAGGCTATTATGCCACAATATAGAGCCAAGAGTTGGAAAAAGGGAGGCAGAGCCCTGATGCCTATCATTTCCCTGAACCCGGTTGTATTTGAAGCCAGAGTACTCCAGACTTTTCAGTTACGCCAATCAACACATTCCACGTTTTGCCTTAAGTGATTCTGAATAGGGTTTCTAACACCTGCAACCATAAGAGACCTAGGATGACATGGCTGAGGCAAAACTAACGTTTCACAAAAAACTGTTCTCATAAGAGAAATGCAAAATGAGAAACAGGAACTGAAGATGCAAATATTTGAACATATGTTTAATAATGCTTCCACAGGGCTTCCCTGGTGGCGCAGTGCTTGAGAGTCCGCCTGCCGATGCAGGGGGCACGGGTTCGTGCCACGGTCCGGGAGGATCCCACGTGCCGCAGAGCGGCTGGGCCCGTGAGCCCAGCAAGTCCGGAGCCTGTGCTCCGCAACGGGAGAGGCCACAACAGTGAGAGGCCCGCAATACCGCAAAAATAACAATAATAATAATAATTCTTCCATAAAACCTGCGCAATCTCTTCTATATCTAAGAGTCACTTTTCAGCAGCATGTGACACAATTATCACTCCACCCCCACTTCCTGAAACACTGTCTTCACTTGGCTTCCACATCATCAGGGTAACGTTCTTTCCTTCCTTTCTGTCCATTCCTTCAGTGTCCTTTGCTGCCTCTCCTCCTCCCCAATTGTTGGATATTCCCTGCGTTCAGACCTTGGTCCTTATGTATTCTCTAGCCACGCATGAACTATATAATCTCATGGAATCATACTGCTTTAAAATAATCAATCTAACATGAAATGACTCCAAAATTTTTATATGCAGCCCCAAGCTTTCCCCTGAGCTCCAGAGTCATTATTAATCATTATATTAACTGCCTGGTCAATATCTCCACCTGGATGTTTTCAGGTCCCTCAACTTTAATATATTCAAAACAATTTTTGAGTTTGCCACAAAATCCTGCACTTCCCCAAGGGTTCCTCTTCTCATTAAACCGCAAAGGCACTTACCCAGTTACACAAGCCAAATGCTGAGAAATCTTTAACTTCTTCCCTGTCCCCATATCCTAATTACTCAATAAGTCCTGGTGGCTGTCCCTTCAAATACATCTTAGATTCAACTACTTTTCCCCATCTCTAATATCATTACCCCAGCTCAAGTCACCATACTCTGATGTCTAACTACTGGGACAAGTACCAAATGAGTTCCCCACTTCTACTATGCCCCTCTGCAGTCTATTCACTCAGCAGCCAGACAAGCTTTTGAAAATGCTAAGTCAGGACATGAAACCATCCTCAAAACCTCCAACAGCTCCCCACTGACATTTAAAACACACGCTGCTCACCCCAGTGTTTGAGGCTCCCCATGACCTGGAGCCTCGCACTCTCCCTGGCTTAATTACTCTGTTCCGTCTTATCAACTGGTCCTTTGCTGCTCTTTGAACAACCTCACCTTCTCCCGCCTCTACCTGGAATGTTCTTTCCCCAGATATTCACATGGCTGGCTCCTTCTTCTTGCACTGAGACTGAAGAGCATTCTTCTGTCTAAACGTCATTTCCTTAAAGAGGACTCTTCTGAACACCTCGTTGAAAGAGATCTCCCTCATCGCTGTCACTTTCTCTCCTCTTACCCTGTTTTATTTTTCTTCATAACTGTTATCGTTACCTGACATTATATATTTACCATCTTCTCTCACTACACTATAAACCCCAAGAAGGTAGGAGCCCGGAACAGCGTCAGACACAATCTATTTGTTGGAGAGAGATGGGGAGGGGGGAGATGAGAATGAGTTGTTCATGGCATTGTAAACTGGTATGAGCCTTCCCGTAAGTACCTCGACAAAATATATTAAAAGTCACAAAAATGTTCTTATCTACTGCAGAATGGTTAGTGAACTTGATTAGATGTTTAGCCTCTTTCAATTCTTTCCCACATGCTTCAGCCCAGTCTGAGGCCTGACCTCTCCATGTCCCCAACTCCAAGGAATCAGAAGAGGGTCAGCTCATGACGTAGCCCTTTCCCCCTAGGTTGCTGTAGCGGAAAGAGAAACTGTTTGCATACTCTTTGATTACTTCCAAATATACAAATGAAATAATGGGAGAATAGTTACCACTGGTTCAAATGCTTTGTTACTTTAGGGAAACAACTTTTAATATAGCAAACTCTACATATGGCTAGGAAGATTTAAGGTACATTTTTAGGCCAAAATATACTTGCTACTTGAATGTTAACCATCTTGTTGCTCAGGATAACTTCTATATTCTCTTTTTTCTAGAGGAGGGAAAATCAAGGAAATATCCTGGAAGAAAATTCCCAATACACAGACTAAAAATTTGCTTCTTCTTTTCCCCAGACAGCACTTAAACGAATATATACAAGAGCCATAGATTAAAACAGACTACTCTTAATGGATAAAGAAGATGTGGTACATATACCACACGAACGAAATGAAATTGGGTCATTTGTAGAGACGTGGATGGACCTAGAGACTGTCATACAGAGTAAGTCAGAAAGCGAAAAACAAATATCATATATTAACCCATATGTGTGGAATCTAGAAAAATGGTACAGATGAACCGGTTTGCAAGGCAGAAATAGAGACACAGATGTAGGGAACAAACATATGCACACAAAGGGGGGAAAGCTGGAACTGGGAGGCTGGGATTGACATATATACACTAATATGTGTAAAACAGATAAATAATGAGAACCCGCTGTATAGCACAGGGAACTCAACACCACTTCGCTGTACAGTAGAAACTAACACAACACTGTAAAACAAATGTACCCCAATGAAAAAAATTTTTTAAAAGCAGACTACCCCTGATAATTTATGCTAAAATAATTAATTAGATGATAATGAACCAAAGTCTATATCTGCTTATAGCTACTCCTGTGTGTTAAAAGCAAGGTCAATAATGGGAAAATAGAGATAAGTAATCAGGGTGTTTTTTTGGTTTTTGGCTGTTTTTTGTTTGTTTGTTTGTTTTTGATGCTCTTCTTTAAATGTATAATGGGTAGTATCTGGAACTATCTGTCTGGCTCACAAGATCTTTTTATACCATATAACACCTGCTTCTGGTCACAACTAGCCAAACTACTAGCAGATACCAGGCTGAAGTAGTGCCAGAGGTCCTTCCCAAGGAGTCTGAAATTAGAGCTGACATAGGCAGACAGGATTTGTCAGGCTGCCTGCCCCCATTTCCTTCATCTCTCTCTCTCTCTCTCTCTCTCTCTCTCTCTCTCTCTCTCTCTTTCTCTCTCTCTCTGAATAGGCTGGTACTGTAACAAGTAGATCAAGATGCTGACTGAGAACTGAGGAAGATGCTTTGCAGAGAGACAGAGAGTAATGAAGCCAATGCACAGAAACAAATAGAGTTGACAAATGGAAACCAAATACTGCTTCGATTCCTGGTAGATTTCAAGTTTCTGGACCCAGATCTTTCTGAGGACCCACTAAATTCCTCCTCTTGAATTCCCTGAGACATCCGGTATCTTTATAATAAATTCCCTTTTTGTTTAAGGTAGCCCAAGCTGGTTCCTGTTACCTGTAATCAAATATTCCAACATAATCTGGGAACAGTAATTATAATAAATTATTTCCCTATATGTTGTAGTATTTCTTTTCTGGCATAATCCTTCACCATGACTGGAAATAAATCCATTGATACAGGGTGATAATAAGAATGTAACTTGAAAGGAAGTAGATTCAGAAGTGAGAGCCTTAAGCAAAAGAAAAACAGAAATAACTTCTCCAAAAAAACTAAGTCTCATGTTCCCTCAGAAATCATCTCATGGAGGACAGCAAGCTTCTTCTGAATAACATCTGTACACACTTCCAAGAGTAAATCCAAAAGAAAAAATGTGAGCCAAAGAAAACAGTGATTTTTCTCAATAATGCCAAGTAAGTCTCCAGCAAGCACCAAAACAAATTTATCACAGCACACAAAACAGGAGGGGTGGGGGAGTGGGAAACCTTCTGGAGATAGCAATTTTGCAGCTGTTGAGATGGAGCAACCTGGCACAATATTCAACAGTGTTAAAGTTTACTATCTCATTCTTTGCTGGAACAAAAACAGTGATCAACTAATGCCGGTACACTGAATTTCATTAATCAGAATGACAAAGCAAATATGCATACGAAAAAGTACAACTCATTTTTTAAATACTTACATTTAAAAATTTACAGATACTTACATTTTTTGCCGTCATGTCAAATTGTATTCAATTTAAAATTCTGTAAAGCCATTAAAAAACAAACAAAAAACCAAAACAAAACAAAAAACTTCGTCTTCAATATTCTTTAAAAGAACATCCTGTTAAAGGGAAAAAAGGGAATAATAATGTAATAATAATAATAAGCAACATTTATGTCATATTTACTATGTGGCATGCATTGTTCTTTAAATTATCTAAATTAACCCTCAAAACAACACTGTGAGATAGGTACCATTCTAACGGTCATTTTCCAGATAAAAATTGAGATTTAGAGATGTTAAATAATTTGACCAAATCAACTCAGCTAAGAAGTGACAAAGACTGGGCTTTGAAATATTATACCATGCTGTTTTAGATAATCCACTGAAAGCAACACCAGGGCTTCTTGGAGAAACAGCCACTTCCAGCACTGGGCAGGTAATGTATAAGATAAACCTAGAACATTGTATTGT
This sequence comes from Monodon monoceros, assembly GCF_005190385.1. NCBI lineage: Eukaryota > Metazoa > Chordata > Mammalia > Artiodactyla > Monodontidae > Monodon > Monodon monoceros. The sequence continues at coordinate 120,698,920 of NW_021703767.1, read as the reverse complement.
ACCTAAAGTAAGTATGGGCTCGAAAAATGATGGAGACATATGAAAAGTATACAGGAGCCAGCTTAAAGGGTCTACAACTTAAAGGGACAACTTAAGCCAGTTTAAAGGGGCAATTAAGCACCTAAGTATATACTGATAGCAACAGACTAGAACAGATTCTAAACCCATTAAATAATAATCCAGGAGTCCATACTGATAGAAACAGATAAGGAGGAGGAAGGGAAAGCTCTTCTCTGCAATACAATGCCAACTAATATGTATAAAGAAATTAAGCAGTTAGAAAACTACCAATTTGTAAACACTGTGATATTAACGGATTGGGCAAGAATCACCAAAAGATGCTAAAACTAGTAGATGAAAGTTGGTGAGCAAAAGGATATTTACATAGTCTTGAAATATTTCCCTACAAAATACCTCTTAATTCCAATTTTACAGTGCAGAAACCTGGCACATACCACTTCATCCAAGGTGATCAAAGCTACCAAATGACAACCAACAATGAGACAAACCAACATCATACATCTCCTCAAGTGCACTGCAATGGATACAGTATCACTTCTGAGGTATTTCCCAAAATGTATAATCTAAATCGAATCATGAGGCAGCAACTGAAAAATTCAAATTGAGAGACATTCTATAAAATAATGGCCTGAGCTCTTAAAAAAATATTAGAATCATGAAAGACAAAGGAGGCTTAAAGAAACAGTCCAGATTTTAAAAGACTAAAGTCATATGAAAATCAAGTTCCTACATTGGAACTGCTTCACATTTATCAGTTATTTGTTATGTCCTCTTCAGTGTTACAAATATGATGTAAATAATAAAGCACAAGTTCATGACGTCCCATTCACCAAACTACCTGACATATTCACACTAAGGAATTTAAGGCTAAAATGTAAGTATTGCATTTTGAAGATTAATACTTTAAGAAAGTTTAATATATCTACATAAAACTCTGTAGCTAACAGATATGAAACATCTCTTTAAGCACAGACTTACAAAATTTGTCCACATAGAAAATCACCAACGTAGTAGCAACAAATTTCAGAGACAATATTATACAGATTATGGTCTCTGACCACAATGAAATTAAATTAGGAGTCATTTTTTTCTAAAGTTGTATATTTAGAAAATAAAACTATAGCATGGCTCAAACAATCCATGAATTAGAAAAGGAAATTTAAAATGTTTAGAACTGAATGACAATGAAAACAATAATAAAAAAACAGTAAAGTGCAGCTGAAATAGTACTTAGAAGTAAATTTACATTTCTCTTCATTCATTAAGTAATCAACTTAAAAGCTTTTTAAAAGATCAGTGGGAACTCAAAGAAAGAAGAAAAGAAACAGAAGAGTAAGAATTAATGAAATAGGGGGCTTCCCTGATGGTGCAGTGGTTAAGAATCTGTCTGCCAATGAAGGGGACACGGGTTCGATTCCTGGTCCGGGAAGATCCCACATGCCGAGGAGCAACTAAGCCTGTGCACCACAACTACTGAGCCTGCGCTCCAGAGCCCGCGAGCCACAACTACTGAGCCCACATGCCACAACTACTGAAGCCCACGTGCCTAGAGCCTTGCTCCGCAACAAGAGAAGCCACCGCAATTAGAAGCCCGCGCACCGCAAAGAAGAGTAGCCCCCGCTCACCGCAACTAGAGAAAGCCTGTGCACAGCAGTGAAGACCCAACATAGCCATAAATAATTAAAAAAAAAGAATTAATGAAATAGGAAAAAAAATCAAAATAACAACTGGTTCTAAGTGTCCTGCTTGACGTAGACATATAATAAGCAGCAGTGTAGCAGAGTGAAAAGAGCATGATTTTTCTTTTTTTAACTTAGGCTCAGTCTGAGCTCTGACACTTATTAGCTGTGTGACCTTGAACAAGTGACCTAACCTCTTTGAGCTTCAGTGTCCTCATTTGAAAAATAGGTATACAGAGTTTTTCAGGGTTATTATTAGTGAAACAGGAGGGAAGGGGGCAGGGCAAAACCTTTGAAAGAATGACATAGCCCTTGAGGTTACGACATAAAACAGGTTAGAACCAATTAGGTCCAAGAGGGCAGAAGATCAACTTCCAGGAGACCTTGAGCCTCATTACATGCCCACTGTAATACATTAGCATATGCTAAGCGACACACCCACAGGCGCCATGACAGTTCCAAGGCCAACCATAAAAGGCCAAGACGTGGACAGTGGTGGCCCAATTCCTGGAAATCTCCATCCCTTCTCCAAGAGAGGTGGAATAATCCTCCCACTCGTTAGGCTATGAAATTACTCAGCCCATAAAAACTAACCACTCCATATTTTGGGGCCTCTTGCCTTCTGAGATGGCCCACACTCTGTCTGTGGAGAGTGTTTCCCCCAGGGCCATTCTCACCTTTTCAGAGGGACCACATTCTGTTTACGGAATGTGTATCTCTCTAAATAAATCCACTTCTTATATCACTTTGCCTCTCACTAAATTCTTTCTGTGATGAGACATAAAGAACCTGAGCTTCATTACATCCTGAGACAAGATGTGTGATCTCAATTAAAAGACAGTGGGTTCAAGTCCCAGTCTGGGTTTTGGCTGGGTCTGAGTCCCAGCCCGTGGGTTAGAGTCCCAGTCTGGGTTTTGGCTGGGTTTGAGTCTCAACTTGTGGGTTCAAGTCCCAATCTGGGACTCAAGTCCCATCTGAGTTGTGCTGTTTCATTAGGAGTAAGTTAGATACATTGTGTCAAAGTGAAAAGCAACTGTATCACCCAAGACAATGTAACAAATGTCCTCCAATTTATAAATACATAAACACTGAACACTCCAAACAGCCAAAAAAAATCAGTTTTAAATATTTTTTAGATGGTCTTATGACCTATTGAAATATAGTTATAACAACAACAACAAAATAGACTCTTTTCTACCCAAAGTACTTGCTAAATTTTAGAAACCTGCTGTATCTACTACCTAAGGCAGATCCTGTTGCCTACCCGATATGAAATATCATTTTCCTCCTCTTCCTTAGGAAAAGTTGAAGGTAGTAATATGCCCAACTGAAACTACTACATTCTGTCTCCCCCTCAGATGGGTTGACCATGACACAATTCTAGCCAATGAAATATAAGCAGACCATCACTGGGCTGGGCTACTAGATTCAGCTAGTAAATGCCGTTTTCCCCCCTCCCCATTTCTTCATTTCCAGAGTATGCCTGTAATGGCTAGTGCTCCTTGTTTCCATGCATCTGCTTCCTTATTATACTCAGTGTTCAGTATGGGATTATATTTCCTAAGGGCCAGGTTGTTGAGTGACACTGCTACTCATGCAAACAAGAAGAAATTAACAGGGTGTTACTATTTCAACACACTGTAACAGGAGGCAACCAATAAAAATACTTTGTAGCCACATTAACCGAGCTTAATAAGACAAAACATAATTTTGTTTAGTATTCCCTTTGCATCTTCTCACCAAAGATAAGCATAAACTGCAACCTCTAAATGTTACCTAAATGATAAAGTTTGAAATAGAGCCAAAATACATGAATATTTTGAGCACATTTACATTAATATCTCTGTGCCTCAATCTCTTCATCTACAAAATAGTATTAGTACATCTGCTTAATTAAATGAGTCAAGACTTGGAAAATAATTAGGACACTGCCTAGCAAAAGGTAATCAATGTTAAAGAAAAAAGTGGTTCACTGACTCATGACAAATTAAGGTTTCTTCCTCCAAAATAAATAATACTTAATTCACATGTAGTTGAAGTGATAAATACATTTAAATGTGGTAAAATGCTATTACATTTAAATCCAAGTTTAAAGGAGAAAAAACAAGTGTTTAACTGTGGTTAAGAAAAACTCATCTAAAATTAACAAGAGTCGGCAATAACTTCATTCATTAATTTATCTATCTATCCAGCATTTACTGAATACCCACTATGGGCAAAACACGAATCCAGGTACTGGAGACGTCCTAGTAGATGACAGAAACAGGAAGCATAAACCTTCAAGTGTAATTTAAATGATATAAAATTACATTAAGATAAATGTTATAAAAAGAAATGGGATTGCAACAGACATCTTCATTCAATTAAAAATGAAGAAGTATGCTGTACTGGCTTTGAGTGATAGCCTATAACCTTTTAATTAAAAATATCCATTTCTAAGTATTTTTAAAGCTTTTATCTTTCTTTTACACTGTCTTCATTTGCAGTATATGACTTAAATCAAGGGCCTAGAAAGTAAATAAATGCAGCACTGAATGTTTCAAGAAACTGCCATCTTTGGCAGTATTGGTGATTCTCAAAGATAAACCAGTCATGTGCACTGATGCCTTATGTTTCATCCAGACTCAACAATTGTACTCTTCTTCCTGTCACCATGCTCTGCTGTTGGGTAAAAAATTAAGTCAGATTTCTTCTTCCAGCTTCATGAACACATTATGTCAAGCTCAAAAAGTCAATCTTAGTGACCTCACCATCTGCCATGATCTCTTGTCAGGCTCAGACAATTCAACTCCCACAGATGGTCTCAAAATGCAAGCCCCTTTCCTTTCCAATCACAACTTAGCAGCTGTGGGCACAAAGCCTTTTAAATTGGTACAACATTAATCAAAATATAAGGAAGAAAGCAAAAATACTTATGAATACATTTACAGAACTAACATCACTTGAATCGGGGTTTGTAGACTTTCTCACACTGCTGAAAAAGATGTTACTAAAAATTAAATTTCAGCAAAGCCAGCATATTTCAATGGAAGGCAATAGTAATTTTAAATACACGCTCACGTTTCAAAGTTTGGAAAATATACACAACAATAAAACAGATAACAAATAGCAGCCATAATCCCACCTCTGAAAGGCAACTACCATAAATTTTTTTTTTTTTTCTTGCGGTATGCGGGCCTCTCACTGCTGTGGCCTCTCCCGTTGCAGAGCACAGGCTCTGGACGCGCAGGCCCAGCGGCCATGGCTCACAGGCCCAGCCGCTCTGCAGCATGCGGGATCCTCCCGGACCGGGGCACAAACCCGCATCCCCTGCATCGGCAGGCAGACTCCCAACCACTGCGCCATCAGGGAAGCCCTACCATAAACTTTTGATGTAACTTTCTTCAGTATTCTCTTTCTGCACTCTAACTTTTGATAAATGGTATTAATTAGAAGATATTTTCATAAAAAGTGACAGTATATAACTTTTTCTTAGGTGATGAGCACATCTAAGTGCTTCACCTATATAATCTCATTCAATTCATATCACAACTCTACCAGGTAAATGTTATTACTGTTCGCATCTTACACATGGCAAAACCGAGCTTTAGAGAGCTGAAGTAATTTGCCCAGTTAATCAACTGTGTAAATGGCAATGCCAGAATATGAAGTCAGGATCTTAGACCAGCAGACATGTTCTTAACTACTATGCTAATTTGTAAAATATATTTGCCTTGAAATACAATAAATATATCCTCAAAATAAAACAAAATACATAATTACTATTACAATAAATCCATATATAAAAGGATAACTTATTATACCAAAAGAATTATTTTCATATAGTACAAATTATATATCATTGGGTCAGGTTTTTCCCCTTTTTAAAGGTTCTTTCTTTATTTAAATTTCAGTATTAAATTTACATTTATTTTTCTGGGTAGGTAGTAAACTTCCTCATTTTTTTACAGATATATAGTATTCCTTTACATTGTTACACCGTAACCTATGTCACTAGTCACCTACTGATGGACATTTAGATTTCCTACATTTCTACACTGGTGACAGTAATCACATTTTAGTGACTCAATCCTCAGTGTTTGATCTGCTCTCTGACCACCTTGCCAGCTCTGTGTTGAAACACTTTCCCATATCCTTCTCTCATCTAGGTCCACTGGCCTTCCCATCCATTCTTCAAAGACAGGCTCTCCTGCCTCAGGGCCTCTGCACATTCTGTTCTCTCTGCCTGGAACTTTCCCCAGCAGTTAACGCTCCTTCCTTCAGATCTCTTCTCAAATGTCACTTTCTCAGGGAAAACTGTCCTTCTCCCACTACCCAGACTAGGTCAGGAGTCTCCAGTTAATGCTCTCCTACCTTCTCCTTTCATAGTACACATCTGGTTGTCATTATTTATTTGTGTGGTTATCAGATTGTGGCCCATCTCTACAACTGAAGAGTAAATGCCATGAGGGCAGGGACCCTATCTATTTTGTTTGTTTGTTTTTTGGCCGCACTGCACGCCTTGCAGGATCTTAGCTCCCTGACCTGGGATAGAACCCAGGTCCTCGGAGTGAAAGCACTCCTAATTCCCTGGAGGTCCTAACCACTGGACCTCCAGGAAATTCCCAACCCTATCCATTTTGTTCACTTATTATATACCCAGTGTCTGGCACATGGCTGGAACTCAAGAAATATTTGTTTTTTGTTTGCTTTTTAAGAAATATTCATTAAATTAATTATGTACTCAATATTTTATTTATTTTCATGCTTTAATGATAATCTCATTTAATATGACTTGGTAGCAGAAAATGAGAAAACATATAAACATTGAACACATTCACACATCCGAAATGCCACTAAGCTACATAGCAGAATGTGTGTGTCACTGTCCTGTCATGAACAAAAAGTGTTTTGGAGCCAGCATTATATCTGTGTTCATTAATTTCAAAAAATGGGAAAAATTTTATAATAGGGTATATTTAATTTCACTGATGTTTAAGGTGAAAAGAACAGTAGGCAAAAGTTAATTTTCTTCTTTTTTTGGCTGCCCCAGGTCTTAGTTGCAGCACACGGGATCTTCGTTGTGGCACCTGGGTCTTTAATTGCAGCATGCGGACTTCTTAGTTGCGCCATGCAGACTTCTTAGTTGTGGCACGCACTCTTAGTTGAGGCATGCGGACTTCTTAGTTGCAACATGAGAACTCTTTATTGTGGCATGCATGCGGGATCTTATTCCCTTACCAGGGACTGAAGCCGGGCCCCCTGCATTGGGAGCACAGAGTCTTACCCACTGGACTACCAGGGAAGTCCCAAGAGTTAAAATTTACAAGCTGCCCTTCTAAGAAACCATCAACATCTTACACTTAAAAAGAAAAAGATAATTGCTTTTATGTTCATTGCTCACCTTTTTTAATTGAAAAAAAATGTGTCCAGGTTTACATAAGCTTTCACCCAGGACGCTACACAATGATAAAAACTGGTTAATACTACAAGCAATCAGTAACAACTTTTAACAGAGTCTTCCACATATGTGCAGGGAAATTACGAATAATGTTGTCTGAGCACGACTTATTGGTTCACTTATTCAGTAAATACTGATTGACTGCCTGCTGCTTGTCAAACAGTAGGCTGAGCATTAAAGATACTTCGAGAAACAACGAGACGGTCCCTGCTTTCATGGAGCCTACATTTTAACTCTGAAGGTAGGCATTCAACAATGTTTCCCAATTAACTATGTAATTACAATTACTATAAGTGCTACTATAGAGGCAAAAAAAAAGATGCAAAGGGAGCACGTACAACAAGGGTCTGGAACTCTGGTGGTTTTAAAGAAGATTCCTCTGAGGAAGTGAAGTCTGAGCTGAGCTCAACAGACAGAGTAAACCACTGGCAAAGAGAGAGGGGGACCTCACAGCCAGAGGGTGCAAACATGACAGGGGAATGCTCAGAGGAAGAAAAACATATAGCAAGTTCCAGTAGCTGAAGGAAGATCTATGTACCTGAAAACAGAGGGCAAGACGAGGAAAGACTGAGAGATAAGGTTGGAGGCCCAATCATGCAGGACATTACTTTTTTCTTTTCTTTTTAATTAAATTAGTGGGAAGCCTTGGAAAGATTTTTAAGAGCCGAACATCTGAACCAGAGATACTAAATTACATTCACCAAAGATTAAGTACAAATTACGTGCATTCTAATTCTTTAAAAACTGGTAATATCACCTATAATATTCTGTAATTCTTTGGTAACTGAAATATTCACTCACTTCATCATCTACAATTCACTTATCTAACAAACACCTTATCCTATTAGAACAAAACTCAAAGCTCAGAAATAAGCCAAAAAAAAAAAAAAAGTCCCCAGCTCTCAAATTAGCTTTCATAAAACCTATGCACTTGTCAGTAACTCAAGTACACAGGCCTTTCTTCACTTGATTTTATTTAACATAAAATTCTTGGTAAATTTGCTTATCTTGATTTTCAGGGAGCAAATGGGTTAGGCACTGCTATAGGTGAGTACATTGACAAAGTAATTGACAACTGGCAGCTTAATACTAAGGAAAACTAGACATATTATATTTTACCAAGTAAATTCACTGAAACAGGATTTCCCCCGGGAAGTTCCCTGGTGGTCCAGTGGTTAGGACTCTGCACTTTCACTGCCGTGGCCCGGGTTCAATCCCTGGTTGGGGAACTAAGACCCCGCAAACCATGTGGCACCGCAGGAAAAAAAAAAAAAAAAAAATCCTCCCTCATTCCCTGGCAAAACCACATTAATGACATGGTCTTATACAAGCTTTCACAATAAAACCTAACGAATATTATTGTTTAAAACATTTTCATAGATCATAACATTTATTATTTGTTCTTAATTACAGAAAACAAAAGTTAAGAGAGAAAACTTATTTCTGCCCTGACCAAACAAGCAACATCAGAAGTAATTACCCAAATTTAGAAAAAAATCACATTTCAAGATCCTGCCAAGAACCTAATAGAAAGCTTCTTTTATCAAGTGGTACAAGCCAAAATTTAAACCATTAATCAATTTATGCACAATGCATGGATTAGATCACCTGTTGTCCATATGCTCTTTAGCAAAGTCTTGTTTCCAGATACATGTAGCTCTAGATAAGTAATACAAATGTTAAGATCTATCCCTACTTGATACATCACAACAGACTAGATGAGTTTTTAAAACATCATTTGGGTATTAATATAATTTACAGACAAAGTATTGTACAAAAAACGATGCAAGTGTAAAATGTTCAATTCACCTAAGGGTCCAAGAAGAAAAGAAAAATGGAGGCAATCAAAAGGAAGCAACTGGTTATATAAAATAGGTAAGTAATGAGAACCTACTGCACAGCACAGGGAACTCTACTCAATGCTCTGTAGTGACCTAAATGGGAAGGAAATCTAAAAGATTGGGCATACATATATGTATAACTGATTCACTTTGCTGTACAGTAAAAACTAACACAACATTGTAAAGCAACTATACTCCAATAAAATTAATTTTTAAAAAAGCTAAAAAAAAAAAAAGGAAGCAATCAGTGAAGAAAACAGTACAGTTTCTAATCCTCATTTAAAACAGCACTGTTCTTATATAAATACTTCATATATATCCAAATGGAAATGAAACAATTTTATATCCAGCATCATCACAAGAGCTAATTACTATATAATTACCCAAAATAACCTACAGAATAGTTATTACCTCCATTTTACAGGAGGGAAAACTGAGTCAGCTTAAATAACTTGCACAAGGTCATATACAACCAAAATTTGCAATAAAGTTACTACATACATGTTCCATGATATCATAAAAAGATGAGTTCCAAGCAGTTTTAATTTTAAAGTAATTTAAGATTTTAAAAACATTTAAGAAACTTTGTATTGTATATAAATGGCGAAGAATATAAACTATTATATAGTTTAAAATGATCTAAAATCAACTTTTGTATACTTCAATAAAAGTTAATTAAAAAAACTAACACAACATTGTGAATCAACTCTACTCCAATAAAAATTAATAAAAAATTAATTAATTAATTAATTAAAAGAGACTTCTAGAAAAATGGCAGAGGGTAAGAACATTTGTCTTGGGACTTCCCTGGAGGTCCAGCAGTTAAGACTCCACGCTCCCAATGCAGGGGGCCCAGCTTCAACCCCTGGTCAGGGAACTAGATCTCGCACACCACAACTAAGAGCCTACATCCCGCAACTAAAGAGCCTGCATGCGACAACAAAGATCCCGCATGACGCCACTAAGACCCAGCACAGCCAAATAAATAAATAAATATATTTTTTTAGAAAAAGAACATTTGTCTTATTTATATGAGCCCTCTATCAACTTAGAGCTATCACATATTTTTAATTTGATTTATTTAACACTGGTTTAAAAATAAATTAATTTTTTAAAAGAAGATAGCCAGAAAGTACAAAAAGGTGTACAGCGAAATGTTATTCTCCTGATGTTGTTGGCCCATCTGCCTATTTCCCATCTGCCCCATTTATACCCCTGCATGGACAGTCAAAGTACTTTGTTTCTACTGTATCTGCCCCAGATTTCTTTTAAGCACATACAAGTAATACAAAACACTCTCGTTTTCCCATTTTTAAAAAAGCTGAGGGGCTTCCCTGGTGGCGCAGTGGTTGAGAGTCCGCCTGCCGATGCAGGGGACACGGGTTCGTGCCCCGGTCCGGGAAGATCCCACATGCCGCGGAGTGGCTGCGCCCGTGAGCCATGGCCGCTGAGCCTGTGCGTCCGGAGCCTGTGCTCCGCAACGGCAGAGGCCACAACAGTGAGAGGCCCGCGTACCGCAAAAAAATGAGTATGAATTTTGTAATCTGCCATATCACTTGTTTGAAAGAGCTTTCCAGTTGATTCTCTTGGGGCTTCTCTGTAAACAGTCAGATCATCTGTAAGTAATGATTACTTTACCTCTTCAGCCACTTTATATACTTCTATCATTCTTTTCTCTGATTGCACTGGCTGATTTCTGCAGTACAATGTTAAATAATAGTGGTGAGTGGTAATAACAGACATTCTTTCTTATTATTCTTTAATCAGACTGTTCCTTTAATGATACTTAATGAAAAATATATCCATAGGTGCTGAAAGGGCATTTGATAAGATTCCATATGCATTCTTCATAAAATATAATCTTACTAAATATTAATCATTTTCTCTTATTAAATATTTATAATGAGAATTTAACAAGACTGTATAATGAATGCATGTTAAATCTTATCAAATCTTCTGAAAGCATATTTTAGCATTTGCTTAAAAGGCATTAGTAGTCAAAATTAATAATAATTACTAATAAATACTTAAAGTGTTTTCTTATTGATAGAACTTATTTGTAAGAGTACGGCCCCAGTTGCTCTTTAGATGGGCAACCCTTTGACAACTTTATTTTTCCTATGGTAACCTGACAGCTTAGACTTGTTACCTCTTCTGGAGGTAGTTTTTGGTAGTTTATATTTTCCTGGATAATCATCCATTTTGTTCAGGTTCTCAATTTATCTGCTCCCAGGCTGATATTATTCAGCCTTAAAAAGGAAGGGAATTCTGACACATGCTACAACATGAATGAACCGTGAGGACATTCTGCTAAGCAAACTAAGCCAGTCACAAAAAGACAAATACTGTAATTCTACTTACATGAAGTACTCAGAGTAGAGGCAAAATCACAGAGTCAGAAAGTATACCGAATGGTGGTTGCCAGGGGCTGGGGGACAGGGGATGGAAATGGGGGACTGCTGTTTAATGTGTATAGAGTTTCAGTTTTACAAGATGAAGAGTTATAGATATGATGAACTACATACTAAAAAAGGCTTAAAGTGGTAAATTTTATGTTATGTGTATTTTACCCACAATAAAAAAAATTTCTTTAATGGATAGACAATAAAGTAGGGGATGAGCAAAAACAAAAAACTTTACACGGAAAAGTAAGCAAAACAGCCACACAAATTCTGGAAAATACAGAGTAAGGATTAGCCCCGTCTAATTATTAAAACCAGTTATAAAGTTACAACAGTTAAAATGTTATATACTGTAAATGCAAAAGCGTATAGATGGATGGACCCGAAAAACAAGTGCAAGAATAGATTTAAATCTACAAAGAAATTTAGTATATATCAAAGTTGACACTTCATATTAGTTAGGTATAAACGGTTTAGGTAGATTACTCAATAAATAGCAATAGGATACAAGACAATTGAGTAATCATCTTAAAAAAATTAATTGGAGGGCTTCCCTGGTGGCACAGTGGTTAAGAATCCGCCTGCCAATGCAGGGGACGTGGGTTCAAGCCCTGATCCGGGAAGATCACACATGCCGTGGAGCAACTAAGCCTGTGCGCCACAACTATTGAGCCTGCGCTCTAGAGCCCGCGAGCCACAACTACTGAGCCCACATGCTGCGACTACTGAAGTCTGCGCATCTAGAGCCTGTGCTCCACAACAAGAGAAGCCACTGCAATGAGAAGCCCACACAGCTCAATGAAGAGTAGCCCCCACTCGCCGCAACTAGAGAAAGTCCCCCACACAGCAACAAAGACCCAACGCAGCCCAAAACAAATAAATACAATAAAATAAATTTATATAAAAAAATTAATTGGAGCCATAATTTGTACCTTGTTTGAAACAAATTCCAGACGGATCAAAAAATCCAATGCAATTTTTTAGGTGTTAGAAGAAAACATGGGAGCTTGATTTTTTAATCTGTGTGGAAACCTCTTCTAAAATATGAACCCAAACCCAGGAGTCATCAAAGGAAGAAAACTGATATGACTACATTTTTTTATATTTAAAGAAAACACCACAATGCAAGTCATAAGAAAAATAAACTGGAAAGTAGTATTTGCAATTCACATTCCAAAAAAAGAGTTAATTTCTAACCTATGAAAGCTCCTATAAATAAACAGAACATAGAGTCTAAAGAAAAATGGGCAAAAGGTACATAACAGAAAGCACAAATGGCTTTTAAACATAAAATATATTCAACCTCTCTCATAAGAGAAATACAAAATAAAGCTGTAATACACAAGATCAAAAATACTGACACTGGTATACTGTACTGAGAAAAAGGAGGGAAAACAGACTTTATCATACTTGCTGGTGGTAGAATAAATAGGTACAATCTTTATGCAGGGTAACTTCACCATATCTATGAAAATTATACATGTATATATCCCATGAGGTTTTTTTCTAGGGTCATGTGAAACCATAGATATAAAGGATACTCACTATGGTGTCACTTTTATAGCAAAAGTTAAGACAAACCCTGTTTACCAATATTAGACTAGTTAAACAAATGATGGCCTAAAACAAGAAATAAGGGAGCGCATTGTGAACTAATAAAGAATGACCTCCAATGTAAACCTTTCAGTGAAAGGAAGCAAGTTAAAGAGAAGTACGTGAAGCATACTAGCATTTGTATAAAAAGACTACCTCCCAGGCAAGGAACTGGCTGGACATATGGCAAAGAGTGGGAAGAACACATTTTTCTTTTCTTTGATCAATTTTAATGAAATAATAAGATGAGCTACTTACATCCTTTATACATTCTGTATTTTTCCTACAAACACAAAGTACCTATGTAACACACCAATTTAATTTTTAATTCTGTATTTTCCTTCATACAGAAACAATACTTCTGGACTTCCCTGGTGGCGCAGTGGTTAAGAATCCACCTGCGAATGCAAGGGACACAGGTTCGATCCCTGGTCCGGGAAGATCCCACATGCTGTGGAGCAACTAAGTCCGTGGGCCACAGCTACTGAGCCTGTGCTTTAGAGCCTGCAAGCCACAACTACTGAGCCTGTGCACCACAACTACTAAAGCCCACATGCCCTAGAGCCCATGCGCCGCAACTACTGAGCCCACGTGCCTCAACTACTGAAGCCCACATGCCTAGAGCCCGTGTTCTGCAACAAGAGAAGTCACCACAATGAGAAGCCCATGCACCGCAATGAACAGTAGCCCCTGCTCACCGCAGCTACAGAAAAGCCCGTGGGCAGCAATGAAGACCCAATGCAGCCAAAAAAAAAAAAAAAGAGAGAGAGAGAGAGGAACAATACTGCTTTCAAAAAATAAGTAGAAATAATATCTGAAGTACAGAGTCAGGGTATGGTTTTTGTAACATTTTAGATAGAATCCTCGCTTAAGGAGCTTGAAAAACCAGAATTATTGTATTCTAATCAAATCCTATGTAAAGAAAAGCCTTTTTCTACAGTAAGGTAGAGAACTAAACAAGACCAAATTCACCATATCTGACACACAGTGCAATGTAGCGACATGTGGGATTCCAAGATAAAATTACAGGAACACAGGTTTTAAAAAGCCAGAAGATGGCACTATTACTTCATTAAAGTCTCACTGGTACCTACATCTAAGTCTCTCAAGGTCTTATTAAGAGACCTGTTTTTCCTTTTCTCTATGTCTCTGTCCTGTTGCCCTTCTGCATTCATGCCTATATTTACCTATCCTTCTACTCTTCACCCAAGATATGAAACTGAAACAAACATTAGTGGAAAAGGAAGATAGAAGAAATTCCTGAATTTATAACAATACTATTTTAAGTGAATACAACATATTTAAAACGTATTATAAGGTTCCTTTTGCTTTAAAATCGTAGTTGATTTACAACTTTATATAAGTTTAGGTATACAATATAGTGATACACAATTTTTTAAGATTATACTCCATTTATAATTATTATAAAATATTGGCTATATTCCCTGTGATGTATAATATATCCTTGTAGCATATTTATTTTTATACACATTAGTTTGTACCTCTTAATCCTCTAACACTATTTTGCCCCTTCTCCCTTTCCTCTCCCCACTGGTAACCACTAGTTTGTTCTCTATATCTGAGTCTGGTTCATTTTTGTTATATTCACTAGTTCATCTTTTAGATTCCACATATAAATAATGTCATACAGTATTTGTTTTTCTCTGTCTGACTTACTTCACTAAGCATAACACCCTCCAAGTCCATCCATGTTGTTGCAAATGGAAAATTTTCATTCTTTTTAACGACCGAGTAGTATTCCATTGAATACATGTACCACATCTTCTTTACCCACTCATCTGTTGATGGACACTTAGACTGCTTCCATATCTTGGCTATTGTAAATAACGCTCCTATAAACACTGGGGTTCATACATCTTTTTGAATTAGTGTTTTCCATTTTCTTCAGATATATACGCATGAGTGGAATTGCTGGATCATATGGTGGTTCTATTTTTATTTTTTTGAGGAACCTCCACAATGCTTTCCACAGTGGCTTCACCAATTTACACTCACAGTGTACAAGGGTTCCCTTTGCTCCACATCCTGGCCAACATTTGTTATTTGTGGTCTTTTTGATGACAGCATTTCTGACAGGTGTGAGGTGATAGCTCGTTGCGGCGTTGATTCGCACTTCTCTGATTATTAGCAACGCTGAGCATCCTTTGATGTGCCTGGTGGCCATCTATATGTCTTCTTTGGAAAAAATGTCTGTTTGGATCTTCTGCCTATTTTTTGATTGGGTTGTTTGTTGTTAAGATTGACATGTATGAGCTGTTTATATATTTTGCGTATTAATCCCTTACCAGTCATATCATTTGCAAATATTTTCTCCCATACAGTAGGTTCTCTTTTCGTTTTGTTGATGGTTTCGTTTGCTGTGCAAAAGCTTCTAAGTTTAATTAGGTCCATTTGTTTATTTTTACTGTTGTTTCCTTTGCCTTAGGAGACAGATCCAAAAATATGTTACTACAATTTATGTCAAAGAATGTTCTGCCTATGTTTTCTTCTAGGATTTTTATGGTTTCCAGGCTTGCATTTAGGTCTTTAATCTATTTTGAGTTTATTTCTGTACATGGTGTGAAAAAATGTTCTAATATCTTTCTTTTACATGTAGTTGTCCATAAGGTTCTTTTGTTAAATACGAAAACACAGGTTTATATCCATTCTCTTTTGAAACTACACTAAAATGAAGCTAAAGGACTAAAAAGGGATAAAACCATCCAAAAAATATACATATTGGTACTACCCTGGTGGTCCAGCAGTTAAGACTCCATGCTCCCAATGCAAGGAGCCCGGGTTCCATCCCTGGTCAGGGAACTAGATCCCGCATGCCACAAGTAAGAGCCCGCATGCCACAACTAAGACCCAGCACAGTCAAATAAATAAATAAATATTTTTTTAAAAACATATACATATGTAGCATGAAAGGAAACATCAGGGACATAAATACAGCTCACTGAAGCTAGACAGAGGGTAGCTGAACTTGGCTTGGTAAAACAGAACAAGCCAAACCCTATGCATGTGAGGGCAGGTGAGGGTATGAAACCAATAAGCTGCAAACACAACAGAAAGGCTTAAGAATGGAGACATCTGGGTCGGGGCTGAAAATAGGAATATCGGTTGAAAGGCTGTATAAGGAACAGGTTTCACCCAGAAGCCTTATCATGTAGCCAAGAAACTGCTTCTCCTGCACCCTAGCAAGAGACAAGTGATTTGTCTTAAGACACTAAACTAGGATGTAGAAACCAGGTACACACATACCAGGTACACACATATGCGTGTCACAGCATACCACAAAGAGATTAAGTTAAGATTCACATGCTGAACAGTGGACCCCAGCCGTCTTCCCCAAATCAGCTTCCAGAACACAAGCCAATCAAGCAGGAGACTACGAGATTCCTCCATAGGGAATCTGACCCAAGAGAAGAGACCCTCAATCACTCCATCACCCTGTATTAAGACTTGCAGTTAACAACTCCCCACGGACAGAGTTTTTACTGTCTCACTCTTTACACAGATGGCCAAAGTTTACTGAACAAATGAGGAAAGTCTCTAACATGAAATAAAAAGACCGAATTAACAAAACAGAAGAAGGAAAAGAAAGGAAGGAAGGAAGAGGAAAGAAAGAAAAGAAGGGGAGAAAGAGAAAGAAAGCAAAGGAAGAGTGCGAAATCTACAAACTATAACAAAAAGCTTTTTAAAATTAGAAAAAAATAAGAATCACAAATCTAGAATGTCCAACTGAAAGGGAATTTCAGAAAAAGAAAAGAGAAAAGAAGGAAAGAAATTATACCCCCAAAAGGATATATTTGTTTCTGGTAACACAGTGAACTAAAGGGTCTGTAAACTTCACCTTAACAAATATCTAGAAATGCTGGATACATTAAAATACATATTCTCTCAAATGCTGAGCTCACAAGAAAGCAAAGTTTTCAGCTGCCATGGAGGAATTTGTCAACACAAATAACCAAAACTTTTAACTTTTAATGGCCTTAAAGTGACAAGAGATGAGGTTTTGGGAATCACATGAAGTGAAGAGTTGGAATTAAGGCCCCTACTCCCTTTCTTCTTTTTTTTTTTTTCCACCCTGTTTCAAACATTCTCAGTGAAAGGATGGACTAGGGGAGGAGAAGGAAATCAACCACCAGCAAAGACAAGAAAATGTCTCTATCTAGCTCTGGAAACTAGGGGAAAAGGAGGTCTCCTAAAAATCCTCAGATTCAGGTATCATAATGATCTCCAATTAAAAAAAAAAAAATTCATCCAGACACAGCAAAACACTAAAAATAAAGAGATCTTAAGAACAAGCAGAGAATGACACCAAAGGCACAGGCAGCAGAAGACAAAATAGACAAACAGAACTTCATGAAAAATTTAAAATTCTGTGCATCAAAAGACACTATGCGCAAAGTAACAAAGCAACCCACAGAACAGGAGAAAATATGTGCAAATCATACATCCAACAAGGGGTCAATATCCAGAATATGCAGAGAACTCTTAAAACTCAACAAGCAAAAAAAGAAAAAAAAACAAAACCAAACAACCCGATTCCAAAATGGGCGAAGGACTTGAATAGACTTGCTTCCAAAGAAGATGTACAAAAGGCCAACAAGTACATGAAAAGATACTCAACATCACTAATCATTAGAAAAAGGCAAAATAAAATCACAGTGAGGTTCTATCTCACACCCATTAGAATGGCCACTCTCAAAACAAGAAGCGTTGACAAGGATGTACAGAAGTCGAGACTTTTGTGCACTGCCAGTGGGGATATAAAATGGTACAGCTAGTGTGGAGTTTAAACAGTATGGAAGTCCTGAAAAAATTCACACTAGAATTACCATGTGATCCAGAAATTCCAATTCTGGATATATACTCGAAAAAACTGAAAGCAGGGTCTCAAAGAGATATTTGTACACCCATGTTCATGGCAGCATTATTTACAACACCTAAAATTTGGAAGTAACCCAAGTATCCATAGACAGATGAATGGATAAGCAAAATATGCTACATATACACATACAATGGAATATTATTCGACCTTAAAAAAGAAGAAAATAATGACACATACTCTAACATGGATGAACTCTGAGGACACTATGCTTAGTGAAATAAGCCCATCACATAAAGACAAATACTGTATGATTCTATGATTTATATGACTACTTAGAGTAATCAAAATCATAGAGACAGAAAGTAGAATGGTGGTTGTCAGGGGCTGGAGAAGGGGAAAATGGGTGCAGAATTTCAGATTTCAAGAAGAGTTCTGGAGATGGTGGTGATGATTGCACAACAATATGAATGTACTTAATGACACTGAACTGTATCCTTTAAAATGGTTAACACAGTAAACTTTATGTTATGTGTATT
The DNA here is from genome assembly GCF_005190385.1 of Monodon monoceros. Lineage (NCBI taxonomy): Eukaryota > Metazoa > Chordata > Mammalia > Artiodactyla > Monodontidae > Monodon > Monodon monoceros. The sequence goes on along the minus strand of NW_021703767.1, from coordinate 120,680,571 downwards.
TTACTACAATTTTTTTAAATTGGGGAAAAAAACACAGGCAGAGAGAAAAAACAGATTATCTACAAGCAAATGACAATTAGACTGCAGAAGACTTCTCAACACCAGCAAAAGCAAAAACACGGTGAAGTAATATCCTCAAGGTGTTAAGGGAGAACAAAAGCAAACTAGAATTCTAAACTATTTTAGAATAGTTTTCACCTAAAAATAAGTGTGAAATAAAAGACATTTTCAGTGAGTTTACCTTCAACAGACATTCAATAAAGAGGCATCCAAAGGATATACTTCAGGAAAATGGAAAACTAAGCTGAAAATGCAAAAGAAATTCAAGGAAGAGAAATAAAAAAGGTACGATTATATATAAACATACATCATCTGTATGACAGTTATACTGAATAATTTTAGAAGATGAAGAAAGTGGGGGGAAAAACAGGAGGAAATATGCCTGGACAACAGTAATATAAGAAGGGAGGCATTTGATCAGAATTAAAGAATTCAAAGGGCCTTGTGCTGTTTAGAAAATACTGTGTTAAATTAAATACGCTCACTAAAAATGTAAAGGCAACCACTTAAAGGATAAAAGAATTATCAAAAGCTGGTAGGATAGAAAAACAGAAGCAGCACAGAAAAAGCAGTATAAATGGATGGTAGAAAGAAATGCAAATACATAAATAAACTCGTTAGTCAAAAAGACTGTCACATTGGGTTTAAAATAAACAATAAAATGGAAAACAAAATCCAACTGCTCTTTGCAGTATCTAACACATACCTCCACAGAAAGTAACAGAATGAAAAAAGACAATGTGACTCTATAAACACACAAATGGTCTTCACAGTAAGAGCATTATAGAGGATAAAGAGGATATAACGATTAAAGGTTCTTTTCAGCAGGAAGACACAAATATTCTAAATTTGAATGTATTTTATAACAGTTCACAAATGTATAAAGAAAAAAAGGACAAATTTTCAAGGAGAAACTGAGAAATCTACAACTATAAAAGAGATTTTAACATACACCTCTCAGTAATGATGAGTCGAACAGACAAAATAAGAAAGTCAGTAAGGGTATACACAAAATTTCATCAACACAATTAGTAAGTGTGGTCTAAGAGGCATATGTACCAACCTGCCCCCAAAATGGGAGAATACACATTGTTTTCCAAAGAATTCTCTTCAAAACAATGCCTCATTTGATGTGGTCAGTATAACCCTTACACCAAAGCCAGATAATAGGAACAATATGTTAAACTACAGTCGAGTTTAACTTACGTACAGCAACAAAATCAAAACAGAAAAACACAAAAATCAATAAACACTAGGAGGATTACAAGGGTAAAGAAAGTCCAATAGTAGGAAAGATTAAATACTTAATAATAAATTACAAGAAATGTATAAAAACTTGTATGAGGGAATTGAAAACATACGTCTACACAAAAGCCTGCGCACGAATGTTTGTAGCAACATTATTATAATAGCCAAAAAGCGTAAACAAACCCAATGTCTACCAACTGATGAATGGATAAATAAAAAGGACTATATCTATACAACGGAATGCATATTATTTGGCAATAAAAAGGAGATGAAGTATTGTTACGTTACACTATGTATAAACCTAGAAAATATTACACTAAGTGAAAGAAGGCAGTCACAAAATGCCACATGTTGTATGACTGAATTTAAATATGATTTAGATATTATACATGAATAGTTCATTTATATGAACTATTCAGAGGAGGCAAATCCAAAGAAACATAAAGTAAATTAGTAGTTGCCCAGGGCTGGAGGGAGAAGGGAATGAGGAGTGACTGCTAAAGGACACAGGTTTCTCTTCGGGTTACTGGGAATGTTCTGGAATTAGGTGGTGGTGATGGCTGCACATCTCTGTGAATATACCAAAAACCACCAAATCATATACTTTAAAAGGTGAAGTTTATGATAATTATAATGCAATAAAGCTTTTTTTAAAAAAAAAAAAAACAAGGAAAATTTTCAATACTCCTAAAGAAGATTTGAACAACGGAAAGACATACCCTATTCTTGGATAAGACAACTGAACATTATAAGGATATAAATTCTCCCTAAGTTAATTTATAAATTCAATGTAATCCCAATAAAAATACTAACAACCCATTTTATAGAGTTAGACAGGCTGATATTAAAGTTGACATAGAGGGACTTCCCTGGTGGCGCAGTGGATAAGAATCCACCTGCCAATGCAGGGGACACAGGTTTGAGCCCTGGTCCGGGAAGATCCCACAGGCCATGGAGCAACTAAGCCCGTGCGCCACAACTATTGAGCCTGTGTGCCACAACTACTGAAGCCCACGCGCCTAGAACCCATGCTCCACAACAAGAGAAGCCACCGCAATGAGAAGCCCGCGCACCGCAACAAAGAGTAGCCCCCGCTAGCCACAACTAGAGAAAGCCCACACGCAGCAACGAAGACCCAACGCAGCCAAATAAATAATTTTTAAAAAATTTTTTAAAATAAAGTTGACATAGAAAACAAACATGCAAGAATAACTAGGAAAGTACTGGAAAAGAAAAACTATGAATGGAAAATAACCTTACCAGATATTAAAATATGCTATACAGCCTCTATAATTAAAACATTGTGGTACAGATGCACGAATAGGCCAGTAGACCAGTGGACAGAATAGAAAGTACAGAATTAGACCTAAATACAAATGGAAATTTAGTATATGACAAAGTTGGCATCCCCAATCATTGGGTAAAGGTGGACTCTTTTCAGATTTTTTAAAAATTGTGGTAAAATACACGTAACATAAAGTTTACTATCTTAACCATTTTTCAGTTTAGAGTTCAGCAGCATCAAGTACATTGACACTGCAGTATAACCAACCTCCAGATCTCTTTTCATCATGAAAGACTGCAACTACATAATCATTAAACAATAGCTCCACATTCACCCCTCCCTGTGGCCCTTGACAACCACCATTCTGCTTTGTCTCTATGAGTTTGACTGCTCTAAGTACTTCATATAAATGGAATCATATAGTATTTGTCTTTTTGTCACTGGCTTATTTCACTTATCATCAAGTTCCCAGGGTTCATCCATGTTATAGCATGTGTAAGAATTTTCTTCCTTTTTAAGGTTAAACAATATTCCACTGTATGTATATACTACATTTTGCTAATCCATTCATCTATTGATGGACACCTGGGTTGCTTCTATCTTCTATAAACATGGGTGTAAACATGAGTGTACAAATATCTCTTTGAGGCTCTGCTTTCGATTCTTTTGAGTATATATCCAGAAGTGGAATTGCTGGATCACATAGTAATTCTACTTTGAATTTTTTGAGGAACTTCTATACTGTTTTCAACACTGGCTGTACCATTTTATAAATGTTACCACCAACAGGGTAAGGGTTTCAATTTCTCCACCAACCGAGGTTCCAATCCTCACCAACACTTGTTATTTTGTTTTATTGGGTTTTTTTTTATAGGCGTCATCCTAATAGGTATGAGGTGGTATCTCACTGCGTTGTTTTTTTTGTTTGTTTGTTTTGGGGGGTACGCAGGTCTCTCACTGTTGTGGCCTCTCCCGTTGCGGAGCACAGGCGCCGGACACACAGGCTCAGCGGCCATGGCTCACGGGCCCAGCCGCTCCGCGGCATGTGGGATCCTCCCGGACCGGGGCACGAACCCGTGTCCCCTGCAATGGCAGGCAGACTCTCAACCACTGCGCCACCAGGGAAGCCCTCTCACTGCGGTTTTGACTTGCATTTCCCTAATGATTAGTGGATGTTAAACATCTTTTCATGTGCTTTTTGGCCATTTGTATATCTTCTTTGGAGAAATGTCTATTCAAGTCTTTTACCAATTTTTTTTTTTTTTGGCTGTGTTGGGTCTTCATTGCTGCACACAGGCTTTCTCTAGTTGCAGCGAGCGGCGGGGGCTACTCCTCGTTGTAGTGCATGGGTTTCTCACTGCTGTCGCTTCTCTTGTTGCAGAGCACGGGCTCTAAGCACGCGGCCTTCAGTAGTTGTGGCACTCGGGCCCTGGGGGGTGCGGGCTTCAGTAGTTGTGGCACAGGCTCAGTAGTTGTGGCTCTCGGGCTCTAGAGCGCAGGCTCAGAAGTTGTGGTGCACGGGCTTAGTTGCTCCACGACATCTGGGACCTTCCTGGACCAGGGATCGAACCCATGTCCCCTGCACTGGCAGGCGGATTCTTAAGCACTGCACCACCAGGGAAGTCCTTTTGCCAATTTTTGAATCAAGTTGTTTGGGTTCTGGTAGAAGTTCTTTATATATTCTAGATATTAACGCCTTATGAGACATATGATTTGCAAATATTTTCTCCCATACCATAGGCTGCCTTTCACCCTTAATGGTGTCTTTTGATGCAGACATTTTTAATTCTGATGTAGTCCAATTTATCTATTTTTACTTTTGTTACCTGTGCTTTTGGTATCATGTCCAAGAAATCACTGCCAAATCCAAAATCATAAAGATTCTTACCTATGTTTTCTTCTAAGAATTTAATACTTTTAGCTCTTAAATTTAGGTCTTTGATTCATTTTGAGTTAATTGTCATATATGGTATAAAGGCCCAATTTTTTTTTTTTTCACATGGATATCCAGTTTCCCCAACATCATTTGTTGAAAAGACCACCCTTTCCCCATTGAATGGTCTTGGCACCCTTGTCAAAAATAACTTGCCCATATATGCAAGGGTTTATTCTGAGCTATTATATTCCACTGATTTTTATGTCTGTCTTTATGCTAGTACCACATTGCTTGATTACTGTAGCTTTGTAATAAGTAGTGAAATTGGGAAGTCTGAGTCCGCCAGCTTTGTTCCCTTTCAGGATTATTTTGGCTATGTAAGGTCCCTTGAAATTCTATATGAATTTTAGAACGGATTTTTGTTTCTGTTAAAAAAAAGAAATTGGGATTTTGATAAAGATTGCACTGAATCGGTACATCATTTTGTGTGGTATTGACATTTTAGCGATATTAAGTCTTCCAGTCTAGGAACACAAGTTGTCTATTTATTTGTGTCTTCTTTAATTTCAGCAATGTTTTGTAATATTCCATGTACCAGTGTTTTGCCTCCCTGATTAAGTTTATTCCTAAAGTATTTTATTCTTTTTTCCTTTCATGCTATCCTGAATGGAATTGTTTTCTTAATTTCCCCTTTGGATTGTTCACTACGTTAGTGTGTAAAAATGCAACTGATTCTTTTGTGTTGATTTTTTTATCCTGCAACTTTGCTGAATTTGTTCATTAATTCTAATAGGTTTGGGTATGTAGAATCTTTAGGGTTTTCTACATATAAAGATCATATTGTCTGCCAATGGAGAAAATTTTGCTTCTTCCTTTCCAATTCAGATGTCTTTTACTTCTTTTTCCGGACTAATTGCTCCAGTTAGGACTTCCAGTACTATGTTAAATAGAGTGGTGACTGCAGACATCCTTGTCTTGTTCCTGAACTTGAAGAAAAGCTTTCAGTCTTTCACAACTCAGTGTGATGTTAGCTGTGGGCTTCTCCTATAGGGCCTTTTTACATGTTGAGGTAGTTCCTTCTATTCCTAGTTTGTTGAGTGTTTTTATCATAAAGGGTGTTGAATTTAGTCAAATACTTTTCGGTATCAACTGAAAAGATGAACTTTTTAATAAATGGTGCTGGGCAGTCATTCTGAAAAAGATAAAATTAGATCCATATCTCACACCATACACACAAATAAACTCCAAAAGGATTAGAGATCGAGATTTAAAAAATGAAAGTGGGCATCCATCAACTTAACCAAGGTAAACAAGGGTAAACAAGGTAAATATCACCAATGATAAAACATATTGACATGACGAAGCCCTTGATGAGCTCTGTGAAAGAAAGACACATCATCTTTTGTGGTATTTTTAGTAAAAAGGCATAACCATACTCCAATCATGAGACAACATTGGACAAAGTCAAATAAAGGATATTCTGGAAAATATATGATCGGTCCTCTTCAAAAGTGTCAAGGTCATGTAACAAAGAAAAACTGAAGGCTGTTAGAGAATAGGGAATACTAAGGAGAAACAACTAAATGCAATGTGGGAGCCTAGATAGGATCCTGGAACAGAAAAATGTCATTACAGAAAAAAATGATGAAATTCAAATTAAGGTCTGTAGTTTAGTTAATAATATTGTCCTGATGTTAGTTTCTTGCTCCTGATAATTATGCAATGGTTATGGAAAGGTTAAATTAACATTAGGAAGTTGTGTCTTTCCTGTAAGTCTAAAATTAGTTTAAAGTAAAAAAGTTTAAAAAAAAGAAATACAGCAATAATTATACCACTAAGAGTGATAACCATCAAAAGAACTAAAAGCAGATATGGTTAAAGGTAGTTTTACTAATTCGTGCTGTTAGAAATCAAGATAGTTCCCCTTGGGGAAGAGGTGTTCGTGACTGGAAAGGGCAGTAGGGTGCTGTTAATCGTCTGTTTCTGGATCTAGGGTGTTAGTTACACTGATGTGTTATTTAGTTAGTGAAAATTTGTCCAATTTTAGGTATCTATCATCTTTCAGTAAAAAAGCAGTTTTTAAAAACATAGTTTTACCTCTGGATAGTGAGATGAAAAATATGAAGAAGATTCTTTTTCAGAAAATTTTAAATTGGTAACTGCCAAATATTAATACAAGAAGTCAGAAAGGCAAGCATGAGCCCCTAAGCCCAGAAGAATCCAGAAAGCACAACTGGTCTATTTTATTTCCCCATCGTCAGCAACTGATCTCCTATATTCCTCTTGAGAAAAAGTGGGATTTGTGCAAGATAACCAAGAGCTAAGACCAAGAGTAGATATAACAGGGGGTATCGGGCTTCCCTGGTGGGGAAGTGGTTGAGAATCTGCCTGCTAATGCAGGGGACACAGGTTCGAGCCCTGGTCTGGGAGGATCCCACATGCCGCACAGCAACTAGGCCCGTGAGCCACAACTACTGAGCCTGCGCGTCTGGAGCCTGTGCTCCGCAGCAAGAGAGGCCGCGACAGTGAGAGGCCCGCGCACCGCGATGAAGAGTGGCCCCCGCTTGCCACAACTAGAGAAAGCCCTCGCACAGAAACGAAGACCCAACACAGCAAAAATAAATTAATTAATTAACAGGGAGTATCTTCAAGGGAACTATCAGACACAACAAGATTCACACAGTAAGCACTAGATAATGTAAACTATGAGAGAGCTTCTGATATCGGACATAAAAATTTTACCAAACACACACTGGCTACTTAAGATAGATGTAGATTCAATGTGAAAAATTCATCTAAGTTGCTAGTAGTCACAACATGAAAAAGTTTTTCCAAACTTTCTTTAGCCTAGAAATCATTTTATTGACTGCTATTTGTTAGTTGCATATGTTCTTTTTCTTCCAGTTTTGAGACATAGCTGTCAAAAGCACTGCAAAAGTTTCGGTGGACAGCATGATGATCTGTCTACATACATCATGAAGGGATTATCACAATAAGCCTAGTGAATATCCATCATCTCATACAGATACAAAACTAAAGAACCAGAAAACTATTGTTCTCCTTGTGATGACAGCTCTTAGGATTTCCTCTCTTAACAACTTCCGTACATAACATAGAGCAGTGTTCATTATATTTATCATGGTGTACATTACACCCCCAGTTTTTTTTTTTTTTTTTTTGGCCGCACCATGCAGCATGTGGGATCTTAGCTCCCAGGGATCAAACCACCCCCCCTACAGTGGAAGCATGGAGTCTTTTTTTAAAAAAATAAATTTATTTATTTTTGGCTGCATTGGTCTTTGTTGCTGCACGCGGGCTTTCTCTAGTTGTGGCGAGCGGGGGCTACTCTTCGTTGTGGTGCGCAGGCTTCTCACTGCGGTGGCTTCTCTTGTTGCGGAGCATGGGCTCTAGGTGTGCAGACTTCAGTAGTTGTGGCACACGGGCTCAGGAGTTGTGGCTCGCTGGCTCTAGAGAGCAGGCTTCAGTAGCTGTGGCACACGGGCTTAGCTGCTCAGTGGCATGTGGGATCTTCCCAGCCCAGGGATCGAACCCGTGCCCCCTGCATTGGCAGGCGGACTCTTAACCACTGTGCCACCAGGGAAGTCCCAGCATGGAGTCTTAACCACTGGATCGCCAGGCAGGTCCCACAAACTCATTCTTTAATAACAACATACTTGGCTCTTTTCAAAATAAAATGGAATCTGTTACATAAACTTATTATGCTTTTGAGTATTAAAGAAAAAAAAGAAAGATTTCTCTTTTCCAAATACTTTCCCCTATTCTATCTTTCCCTGCACTTAGAATTCTTCAAGGGCTGAGGCTATGTCATGCTCTTCTGTCAGTTCAGTGGCTTACACAGTGCCTGTAACATAGTAAGCACTCCATATCTGTCAGCTGAGTGACTCACACACAGACCAGCTGGTGAGGAATCACCATTGCTCCATGCCTACTATCTGGCTGATGGTTCATATCATCTCTAAGAATAAGTAAGGTAAAAAAATAAAGAGGGTGGGCGAGGCTTGAATTTCAAAGGCTAGTAAACAGAATAAGGGAGTTGGAAAGTAGTCAAAAATTAAAATCTAATTAGATCATTAAACATTTTTCCAGTGGGGAAGAAAATACTTTAAAGAAATACATGCATTTTAAAAACAGGGACTTCCCTGGTGGCGCAGTGGTTAAGAATCCGCCTGCCGATCCAGGGGACTCGGGTTTGAGCCCTGGTCCGGGAAGATCCCGCATGCAGAGCAACTAAGCCCGTGCGCCACAACTACTGAGCCTGTGTTCTAGAGCCTGCGAGCCACAACTACTGAGCCCACGTGTCACAACAACTGAAGCGCACGTGCCCAGAGCCCGTGCTCCACAAGAGGAGCCACCGCAATGAGAAGCCTGCGCACTGCAACGAAAAGTGACCCCCACTCGTCACAACTAGAGGAAGCCCACGCGCGGCAACAAAGACGCACGCAACCAAAAGCTTATTAATTAATTTAAGGAAAAAACATGAAGGACTTCTCCAGTGGTCCAGTGGTTAAGACTCCACTTTGCCACTGCAGAAGGCACGGGTCTGGGAACTAAGATCCTGCATGCTGCGCAGTCCAGCAAAAAAACAAAACAAAACAAAGAAGATGATTCTGGCTGCAATGCTTAAGGATTGGAGACAGAAAAAGATCAAAGAAGGAAGGTCAAAAGGAAGCTATTATTGTAGAGAAAAGGAATGGAGGCCCAGACTATGGTAACAACAGTAGGAATGGCGAGAAACGGACATGGATTACCTTTTTGCTTCAGGTATCTCTATCAAGAAAAATTCTCTTCAGACTGTATGGGGTTAAACAAGCATTGGTATCTTGCACAAAATGGGCATTTAATAAATTTAATCAATGAATTAATGGAAACCAAAGCTCAATATAGATGAGAAGATTCTAAAGAGAGTTCCTAACTGCTCTAAGGAAACCTTCAACAAGGTATATCACTCCCGATGAAATGTGCATGCAGCTGCTAGGGAAAGGGGATCCTGCCAACTATTGATCACTGAAGTTAAATGTAACTCTAGACAAGATTTTAGAGTCATTACTGAGAGAAGTCTATGAACACAGAAAAAACAATAACCAACCTATGCTCCTGGAAATCAGTATAGTTTCATTAAGGATGAGTAATGACAGATTAATGCTCTTTTTTTTTTTGACAGTTATTAAACAGATAGGATTTTTTTTAATGAAGTATATATAAAGTTACCTGGGTTTTAGGAAGGCAATTGTTAAAGTTCCTTATATTTTCCTTGTGAAAACCTAGAACTATTTGAGGTAGATAATGATAAATTAGCTGGATTTCTAATTAGCTGAACAACTTGAATCAAAGAATTAACAGGTTTTTAAAATTCAACATTATGAGGTCTCTAGCAGGGTGAGAGCTCTGCTCCTAGGCCCACCTAGTCAACATTTTAATAATATTTGCATGAAGGCTATGTCAGCATTATCAAAATTATAGTTTATCAAATCTATGGATAAACAAATAAGCTTTTTTATTGAATGACCAAATCAAGACTTTTTCTTTTTTTTAGAGTCAACATACTGGAACCAATCTGACGAGATAAAATTTAATCGGGATAAATATCAAGTCCTACCAAAAAATATTCTATTAAAGAACTGGGAGAGCATGGACAAAACAACTCAAGAATGTTAGGTGACTACAAAATCAATAATGGGTAATGCACATAGCACTTAAATGCCAGGGACTATTCTAAATGCTTTACATATATGCATTCATTTATTCCTTAGAAGAACCCTATCAGATAGGTACTATGATAAACCCCATTTTACAGAAGAGAAAACTGAGGCCCCAAAATGTTTACATAATTTACTCAAGGTCACCCAGCTGATAAACTGTAGAACCAGGATTTAAACCCAGGCAGGCTAGCCCCAGAGTTCGCCTTCCTGACAGGACATTATTGTAAATTAACAGTGCCACGTGATTGCCAAAGAAGCAAGTCTACCCTTAATCTTAAATCAGAGAGGTAACTTACGGTCTTCTCTACTGGTTAATATCTAATTATGGGTACTACACTTTTAAGAAGAATATGGATGAACTGACAAACCCACAAATGAGCCATAAGTAATTTGAGGAGGTGCAAATCAAAACAACAAAATCATTAGAGGAGGTTAAAGACTGAGAATATTTTGTCTAGAAAAGAAACGAATCATGAGAGTATAGGAAGTATCTTCAAATATTTGAAAACCCACTACAGAGGGGACAGAACTAAAACCAGTGAAGATATAACTTCTAGTTCTGTAAAAGAAATAATTTTATAAAAATTAGAGTTGTCCAAATATCTTTGCCTCAGAAACTATGAATCTTCTCTCCAGAAAAATATACAAATGCACATAAAATTTCCAAGGGTTCACAAATCTACTTTTAATGTATTCATGCCCCATCCTTAGAATTATTTATCCCAGATTAAAACAGAAAGGATTCAAGTATGAAGAGGCAAATATATTTTATAATCTTTAAAACTGATTACAGCTTAAAACTTTATGGTCTAAAAAGCACTGAACTTCATGCTTTCTAGTTTCCTCTAAGACACATTAAGATACATGTTACAATAAGAGCTTAAAATATCATGACAGGTTCAGAAAAAAAGTGAAATCAAGTTTGCCAAGCAACAATGTAAACCGACTATAAGTAAGTTCTGACTGTAAGTAATAATGGCTTACTATTTCATCTTTAAAAGAAACATACCTAAGTTTAAAGATTAAAAAATGAGGTGCTAATATACTACTCAATATCTAATATTTAATGCCCAAATTAGAAAGTTTCCCCCTCTGCCTTTAAGACTTCATCTTAAACTCTCCCTTCTCATCTTTTAGTCCCGATTGGTTGTTAAGGTTGACAAACTAAGAAACAATGTACTAGAAGTCAGAATACTAGGTTCTACTTCACTATTTTTGCCATGAATTTAATTTTGGCTTAGTCTGTCTCCTCACCACATTCTACAAACTTTCATATACCTAAATAGCCTTTAAAAATGGTGAAGTTCATATTAACAAATTGAAGGAGAAAAACCATATGATCATCTCAATCGATGCAGAGAAAGCTTTCGAAAAAATTCAACACCCATTTATGATAAAAACCCTGCAGAAAGTAGGCAAAGAGGGAATTTTCCTCAACATAATAAAGGCCATATATGACAAACCCACAGCCAACATTGTCCTCAATGGTGAAAAACTGAAACCATTTCCACTAAGATCAGGAACAAGACAAGGATGTCCACTCTCACCACTATTATTCAACATACTTTTGGAAGTTTTAGCCACAGCAATCAGAGAAGAAAAAGAAATAAAAGGAATCCAAATTGGAAAAGAAGAAGTAAAGCTGTCACTGTTTGCAGATGACATGATACTATACATAGAGAATCCTAAAGATGCCACCAGAAAACTACTAGAGCTAATCAATGAATTTGGTAAAGTAGCAGGATACAAAATTAATGCACAGAAATCTCTGGCATTCCTATACACTAATGATGAAAAATCTGAAAGTGAAATCAAGAAAACACTCCCATTTACCACTGCAACAAAAAGAATAAAATACCTAGGAATAAACCTACCTAAGGAGGCAAAAGACCTGTATGCAGAAAATTATAAGACACTGAGGAAAGAAATTAAAGGTGATACAAATAGATGGAGAGATATACCATGTTCTCAGATTGGAAGAATCAACATTGTGAAAATGACTATACTACCCAAAGCAATCTACAGATTTAACGCAATCCCTATCAAACTACCACTGGCATTTTTCACAGAACTAGAACAAAAAATTTCACAATTTATATGGAAACACAAAAGACCCCGAATAGCCAAAGCAATCTTGAGAACGAAAAATGGAGTTGGAGGAATCAGGCTCCCTGACTTCAGACTGTACTACAAAGCTACAGTAATCAAGACAGTATGGTACTGGCACAAAAACATTGGGATCTCGCCAACGTGGCTCCCCAGCCGCCTCCAGGGCAGGCTACATAGATCAATGGAACAGGATAGAAAGCCCAGAAATAAACCCACGCACATATGGTCACCTTACCTTTGATAAAGGGGACAAGAATATACAGTGGAGAAAAGACAGCCTCTTCAATAAGTGGTGCTGGGAAAACTGGACAGGTACATATAAAAGTATGAAATTAGAACACTCCCTAATACCATACACAAAAATAAACTCAAAATGGATTAAAGACCTAAATGTAAGGCCAGAAACTATCAAACTCTTAGAGGAAAACATAGGCAGAACACTCTATGACATAAATCACAGCAAGATCCTTTCTGACCCACCTCCTAGAGAAATGGAAATAAAAACAAAAATAAACAAATGGGATCTAATGAAACTTAAAAGCTTTTGCACAGGAAAGGAAACCATAAACAAGACCAAAAGATAACCCTCAGAATGGGAGAAAATACTTGCAAGTGAAGCAACTGACAAAGGATTAATCTCCAAAATTTACAAGCAGCTCATGCAGGTCAATAACAAAAAAACAAACAACCCAATCCAAAAATGGGCAGAAGACCTAAATAGACACTTGTCCAAAGAAGATATACAGACTGCCAACAAACACATGAAAGAATGCTCAACATCATTAATCATTAGAGAAATGCAAATCAAAACTACAATGAGATGTCATCTCACACCAGTCAGAAAGGCCAACATCAAAAAATCTACAAACAATAAATGCTGGAGAGGGTGTGGAGAAAAGGTAACACTCTTGCACTGTTGATGGGAATGTAAATTGATACAGCTACTATGGAGAACAGTATGGAGGTTCCTTATAAAACTAAAAATAGAACTACCATACAACCCAGCAATCCCACTACTGGGCATATACCCAGAGAAAACCATAATTCAAAAAGAGTCATGTACCAAAATGTTCATTGCAGCTCTATTTACAATAGCCAGGTCATGGAAGCAACCTAAGTGTCCATCGACAGATGAATGGATAAAGAAGATGTGGCACATATATACAATGGAATATTACTCAGCCATAAAAAGAAACAAAATTGAGTTATTTGTAGTGAGGTGGATGGACCTAGAGTCTGTCATACAGAGTGAAGTAAGTCAGAAAGAGAAAAAGAAATACCGTATGCTAACACACATATATGGAATCTAAGAAAAAAAAAAAAGGTCATGAAGAACCTAGGGGCAAGACAGGAATAAAGACACAGACCTACTAGAGAATGGACTTGAGGATATGGGGAGAGGGAAGGGTAAGCTGTGACAAAGTGAGAGAGTGGTATGGACATATATACACTACCAAACGTAAAATAGATGGCTAGTGGGAAGCAGCCACATAGCACAGGGAGATCAGCTCCGTGCTTTGTGACCACCTAGAGGGGTGGCATAGGGAGGGTGGGAGGGAGGGAGACGCAAGAGGGAAGAGATATGGGAACATATGTATATGTATAACTGATTCACTTTGTTATAAAGCAGAAACTAACACACCATTGTAAAGCAATTATACTCCAATAAAGATGTTAAAAATAACTAAAAATGGTGAAGTGCAATGTAAATATACGACTCATGCATTATGCATAAAACATAAAATATCAATAGCAAGAAAACAAAGCCAGTCTTTCTACAATGCTAAAAAAAATAAAAGCAAATGTATATTCACATTTCAATTCCTAATTACAAAAAGCAATCTTTGAATCCTTCAGGTTGTTTTAATGTATAATTTCCATCCACAAATGCTTTCCATATTAAGGATAAACACATCTGTGCACCCAATTTCAAGCTGTATTGAGGGGACATAGCTCACAGTTAAGAATTTTGGGTGCAAGGGAAAAACCTGAAGGTGCCAGTTGGAGGACACATTTCCAAGAGTTGGGGGGAAAAGTACATGATCACAAAATGGTAACGTGAAGTATTAAACACTTGAAACTTCTGTTTTCCCTCTTAATTAAACAACTAGACATAAAGAGAACTCCAAAATAAGAGTTTAGTAAGTCTTGGGCCTTTATTAAATATAAGCACCACATTGCTGAAACTGCAACTGTACTGCCAGAACAGGGCTACAGACACCATGTCTGCCATGAGACTAGACTCTAGTTCCAGGCACAAGATGTTCTAATAAATAACAAATGCATCAAGAGCCAGCACAGAAGTGTGACAGAATCCGGGGTCTAGGCATTTGATTTTTCTCCGGGTGCTACTTGAGAATGGACACTGCCATTAAAGATTTATTACAGTAACAGGATAGTGATAAAGCTTTAGCTAAATTATAGGCCAACCAATGAAATGGAAAAGCAACATGCAATATCAGATCAACTAAATTATTTTCTGTATAATTTTGTACAGAGGTAGGGTCATGATTACACCGTACAGAAGACAGATGAATAACCTCAACCATGCCTGTTAGGTGAAGATGATTTCAAGCCATTAAGAGAAAAGAAAAGTGGCCCAGAAAAAAAATTAGGCTATAGAAATCAAATGAAAAAACACAACACTAAGATTTGGGGGAGAAAGGGGAAGGAAGGGAATGAGCTACTGACTTACTAAAAAGAGAGCAAAGAAGTGGGACAGGGAGTCTGAGCCCTCAGGGCCAGAATGAGGAAAAGTATTCAAAGCCTCAAAGGGAGCTTCAGCAGTGAATACGGAAAGGGATGAGCCTGTTAACTGTTTCAACGGAAAAAGAGAAACAATACGGGGAACTTTTCTAAACCATCATTCACGGGGGTCAATTAAATGCCTAACTCGAGCAAGGCAGGGCAATTAATAGGAGGTGAGCTTTGTTCCAAATGGTGACACCGATTAGTCCATTTCCTCCTGGCAACACCCTCAATAGGTGGATACTATTTTACAGATGAAGAAACTGAGACCACACAACGCCAGGTAACAGAGACTGGTACCAGAGACGGAGCACTCATCCCCTTAGTTGCACTGTCTCCCTGCAAGAGCCTATAAAAATCTTTACCCTTTTCTGTGGAGAGAGACCTTGGCTCTCCGGAATTTCTCAAAGGAGTCTGGGCCCCAAAAGTGACCCTCTACTTGAGAGAAAAGTTCCCTTATAGAGGCTACGAGGCTCTTCCAAGCGCACGAGGCTTTGGAACTCTGAAATACACCTGGCAGAGATGGAAAACCAGACATAGAAGCCATGCTTCTCCCCTGAAGATACCGAGAAAGTAGAAAGCAGCCCTTCCTCTCTTCCACGAGGCGTGACTCAGGGACGGTGCCTCCCCCAATTCGCTCTGTGTGTCTGTGTGTGGCTGGGGGGGGGGACGGGGGGGGAACGGGGGGGGGGACCGGGGCGGGAGGGGCGGTCTCCGGTTTCCGACTCTCTTCCCCAGACATTCAAGGGTTACTCGGCCAGGCCTGGAAGAAGGCGTGGGAATAAACAGATGGGACTCGGGGTGACAAGGGGACCCGGAGGCGCAGGGAGGGGAACTGCCCAGGAACACGCCGGGCCGGGTCCAGAGGCCCTCGGCACGGAGCCCGCGCCCGCACCCTGAACCTTACCGCCGCTTGGCTGCAGAAAACGAGGCGACCGCGCAGGGCTGTTCTTCGAGCCTGGGGCACGTCTTCGGGCGCCGCCGCTCCAGTGGCGCCCGCGGCTGGCGGCGGCCGGCTCCCGGCCGACTCGCACGCCGGGCAGGCTGGCGATCCGCGGCCTGCCCAGTCGAGGCCCTGGAGTTTGAGGCCCCGGGACGCCGACCGCGCGCGCGCCCCTGAGCCTGCCCAAAGAGGAAGGGTCAGGGCGCGCCCGCGTACCGAGCAGCGGCAGCGGCTGCAGCCGAGACCGCTGGCAGCTTCGTCCGCCCTCGCCCGGCCAAGCCACTGCCCCGCTTCCCCCGCGCGAGCTTTGGCGGCGGAGCAGCACGGTGAGCGCCGATTGGCCCTCGGGATGAATGTCGTACGGCACCTCTTCCCACGGATTGGCCAGGCCTGCGGTGCGTGCGAGGAGTAAACAAACCCCGCCCCGAGGCTTCCCAAAGAGAGGAGGGGGCCGCGAGGTGTAGCAGCGGGGCGTCAGGCACTGTGCCGGGTCCCTGGGCTGTCCACTGGAGGTTCTCAGTGGGTCCCCCGCAGGGATCTCGCCAACGCGGCTCCCCAGCCGCCTCCGGGGCAGGCTACAGGCCTGAGGCCTAAAATTTATAGACACACCCTTCCCCGCCCCTTCCCCCGGCTTGGGTGGGAATCTTGACTTTTCCATCCACCCCCATCCCCCCGGGCCCAAGCAGGAAAACCCCCATCTCTCTTAGAAAAGGAGGAACTAGGTCATCCCTAGTTCCCAAGCACAACTCCGTCCCCAGTCACTTGATGGGTCACCTCCGGGGCAGCAGCATGGAGGGGCATGGGGACGAGTGATTGAGGCCACGTGTGGGGACGAGTGTGCGGTAAATTATTCAGACAGGGGTTAGAGACCGCTGGGCATGTGGCTTCTTCAGTACACAGGCAAGTAAGATCCAAACCGGGCCAGGTCACCATGTCACGTGGAAGCTGAAGAGAAAATCGCAGCTCCCACCCCCCAAATACCTGTCCATTTAGTTCAGTATTAATACATTTTGTGCCTATCTGAAAACCATGTGTGAGCTTACATTTTAGTGGGGTGGGAAGGACAATATGCAAAAGAAATAAGCAAAATATAAGCTGTGTTACATGCTGGGACATGCTTTGGGGAAAATATGTAGCAGAGAAGGTGTTTGAGGGATGGCTTGACTTAAATAGAGTGCTCAGTGAAGGCAGCAGGAAAGGCACCATTTAAATAAATGCCTAAAGGAACTGGGGGAGGTGAGAAAGCACCTTTGGACCTTTCTCTGGGGTGGAGTGGAGAGATAATTTCTGCATAATTGTACGTAGATAAAGTCCTAGGTGGTCAAGAATGCTGAATGCAGTCTCCTTGGACTCATTCTAAAATGCAAAAGCCCCAGTGGAGTCATTACCTTGCATTTTGCAATAACAAATCAATAAGATTTATTTAGTTTCCACAGAAATTTTGTGGTTTCAACTTAAATACTTTTCAAACATCGTAAGCACAAAGATACAAAAATGAGGAAAACAGACGAAACCTCCATCCTCAAGGAGCTCAGTCTATCAGGAGAGATGGATTGTTAATCACCTCAGGTCAAAGTGTAAACTGTCCAAGTAGAAGTAGATGCAGAGCTGTGCTTGGGCTAATGGGGGAGGGAGAAGCAGTGGATGTTATTAAGGAACTGTACCTCGGAATCTCTTTATCTATGAAGACAACTCAGTGCTAAATTTTGGAGTAAGGCTATGGCAATCAGGGATTCTCTAACCTCTTTGTAAATTTTTAAGGTTAGAGTCGGAAGATAATATTAAGTTAAACCACATGAAATTGTTAATATTTGGCAATTTTCATATGACTCGAAGAGTTAATATGAGGATTTTGCTATGTAATACATATAGTAAGTGTTCAGTAAATAATGGTGATATTATGATCATTTGATAATAGTGCTTTTGAAAAGAATGATTTAAAAGTCAATGTTTCATAACACCTTCCAACGCCTTGAAGTAAAATGGGCAGTGCAAGTTTCAAATTTTCCATATACTGGTTTGATCTAGCTGTGAATTTCCATGACCTAATCAGGGTATGCTGTAAAAGACACAAAATGCTAGTTTCACGGCAGGCCAAGAAATTCAGAATAAGGAACAGCTTGGTTTTCAAGCCAAAAACTGAAAATTCCCCAGAACAGAATAAATTGTCAAGTTGCTTCAGGGAGGAAAATTCATGTAAATCAATTTTTCATTCCCACTCACAGTTCCAATTTAGCAATTTGCACAACAGCCAGCTTTCTCTCTTCCTTCTCATTTCCCCATTAAAAGATCTGATTTCCTTTGAAAAGGAAAATAAAGCTTCCACTATCTCCAAAGCAAGAGAGTAGATGTTTGAAACACGACAGAACACTTACTGATTTGGCAAACACTTACTAAGCGCTTATTGTATGCCACCAACAGTGCTAGGCATTGGAAATACACACATAAATGTCCAAAGAGCTTTGTTCATGGGTATTCCTTGTGCTTAGAACAATCCCCCAGTTTATCCACACCTCATCTACACATGCCTTCTCATCTAAGCTGAAACAACACTCTCTCCAGAAAAGCTTCCTCTGACTCCCCGTCTCCAGCTCTTGGCCCATAAAATTGTTTGTCTTTCTAACGTTCATCAAACTTCTGATTACTCATTTAGTACCTGTATCCTGTTAGACCGTAAGCTCCCTGCGATTCGGATCTACGCCATTCTATTCACTACATTATCCTCGGTGCTTGAGGGAAGCTCAGTAAGTTTTTATTGAATGGATGAGTGTGCCACAGCCTAGCACGTTGGAAAGAGGAGACGAGCATAAATAAAGTCTCTACTTGTATATGCGGGGCAACAAACAGACGGCCATGAAAGAGACAGATCTGCTAAAATTAAACCTGAGGAATTTCCCTGTGCTGCCCCTCTCCTGAAGCTGGATGCTGCTTTCTAGAGGCATAGCTATAGTGCTCCTGGACCGATGTCTCTCAGACTTTAATGTACCCAGGAATCACTTAGAGATCTTATTAAAATTCAGACTCTAGATCAGCAGGTCTGAGGTACCCCACCTCAGAGTGGGGTAGAGTCTGCATTTCCAATGAACTCCCAACTGGTGATGCTGCTGCTTCACCAAACACCACAGTTTGAGTGACAAGGACCTTAGTGACACCTTTTTACCATTCCCAAAAACCCATAGTTGTCTACACTTTTGTAGTTGCAGATGACTTTTTTTAAAAATAAATTTATTATTTATTTATTTTATTTATTTATTTTTGGCTTCATTGGGTCTTCGTTGCTGCAGGCGGGCTTTCTCTAGTTGTGAGGAGCAGGGGCTCCTCTTCTCTGTGGTGCGTGGGCTTCTCATTACAGTGGCTTCTCTTGTTGTGGAGCACGGGCTCTAGGCATGCAGGCTTCAGTAGTTGTGGCACGCGGGCTTAGCTGCTCCGCGGAATGTGGGGTCTCCCCGGACCAGGGCTTGAACCTGTGTCCCCTGCATTGGCAGGCGAATTCTTAACCTCACACCCAATCCATCCAGTGACAGACAAAAGAAATAACACTTAAGTGAAAAATGTGTTACAGAGAGGCCTTGTCTTCCAGAGACAGTTGTATTATGTGCAGTTTAGTCACATTAAACTGCAGAGTGGAATCAAAGCCTTGGAATTTCCTCAGTGAGGGACACAGCTTTCTCCTCAGTTCATTTCTGGAATGACTTTGTTCAGGCAGTGGAAAGATTACACAGCCACCATTAATAGAAGTAAACTTTTCTTAATATCAAACCTAAAATTATTTTAAGATAAATATCTTATTTATCCTAAAAATATAAATTATATGTGAGGTATAAGAAATAATGATAATATGATCTAGCAGTCCCACTCTTGGGCATATATCCAGACAAAACTACAATTCAAGAAGACACATGCACCCCTATGTTCATAGCAGCACTCATTTACAATAGCCAAGACATGGAAACAACCTAAATGTCCATTGACAGAAGAATGGATAAAGATGTGGTACATATATACAATGGAATATCACTCAGCCATAAAAAAGAACGAAATAATGCCATTTGGAGCAACATGGATGGACCTAGAGATTATCGTACTAAGTGAAGGAAGTCAGAGAGAAAGACAAATATCATATGACATCAATTATATGTGGAATCTAAAATATGACACAAAGGAACTTATCTACGAAACAGAAACAGATTCACAGACATAGAGAACAGACTTGCTTTTGCCAAGGGGAAGGGGGATGGGGGAGGGATGGAGTAGGAGATTGGGATTAGCAAACGCAAACTATTACATCTGCTAACTAATACAGAGGAGCATGTTTACACACTGGCTCCTGTCCCCATTGTTTAAACATTACCCATATGGTGTCAACTTTCTAGCATTCCAGGCTTGACCATGGGTGAAAAATGACAGAATGAGTTCAAATGAGTATTCCAAGCTGGGAGGCAGAGAAATCCCAGCTCATAAAACCAGAGATATGGTAAAGTAAGATGCTGTCAGGTTACACCTGGGGCAGCTGGTTGCTACAACTGGAATCAAAAAGTGGGCTAAGAGGATGTGAAGTGGGGCAAGAGATGACCAATACTGATATAAATAATTGGATAATAAATGGAGGACAGGCAACAACTCTTCCTTACAGTAGAATTCCATGAATAAATGTAAAGACATAATGGAAATAGAAGATCACCATTATTAGGCAAATATTACAGAAATGATTGTTGCAGACAGGAAGCATCCAGGGATACTAAAAACTAGTGAGTGAAAGTGTGATGGGAAACAGGATATTTACATGGTCTAAAAGTATCTCCTGTGTGGGATGAATTGGAAGATTGGGACTGATATATATACACCACTATATATAAAATAGATAACTAATGAGAACCTACTGTATAGCACAGGGAACTCTATTCAGTACTCTGCAATGACCTATATGGGAATAGAATCTAAAAAAGAGTGGATATATTTATATGTATAAATGATTCACTTTGCTGTACAGCATAAACTAACACAACATTGTAAAGCAACTATACTCCAACAAAAATTTTAAAAAAAAAGTATTTCCTCACAAGATACTTAACTACAAAGGGGAAAATAGTACTTTTACAATGGAAAAACCTGGCAGGCACCCCTTTAATCAAAGGATCAAGGTTAACAACAATAATAAGACATATTGATGTCTTCCTGATAGAATGCACTAAGGCCACGGACATCACTTCTGCAGGATTCTAACAAAAATTCAGAACTTTAACCTAATCACAAGAAAATATCAGGCCAACCCAAATTGAGGGACATTCTATAAAATAACTGCCAATCTTCTTAAAAAATGTTAAGGTCATGAAAGAAAGACAGACTAGGGAACTATCACAGATTGGAGGAGAGTAAGAAGACATGAAAATTAAATGCAACGTGGGATCCTGGATTGAATTCTGGACCAGAAAAAGGACAAGAGTTGGAAAACTGACAAAATTCAAGTTAAGGCCTGTGGATTAGTTTATACTACTGTATTAATGTGAATTTCCCATTTTGAGTAGTTATATTATGGTTATGTAAGTGACATGTTAATTAGGAGAAGCTGGGGGAAAGGAGAACTCTATGTACTATTTTTACAACTTCTCTTTAAGTCTAAAATTATTTCAAAATAGAAAGCCAAAAAGCTAAATATTGAAAATCAACTATATTTCAGTTAAAAAAAAACTAAATACTGGTGGATCTTATTAAAACACAGATTCTGTTTCAGTACATCTGGAATGAAGCCTGAAGTTCTGCTCTTCTGAAAAGCACTCTGGTGACACGGAGGCTACTGGTCCCAACAACATATCTGAGTAGCAAGACTTGTTCCCTCCTGTTGTATTAAGGTGAAACTGACACTCAATAAACTATGCATAAAGTGAGTAACTTGATGAGTTTTGACATATGTATATACCATGAAACTATTCCCACAATCAAGATAATGAATTTATGGTTGGCAGGCAATTCTACACGGCTTTCTTGTTTCTGCTTGTCTGGTAAGCAGAGGTACTGAGGCCTCTGTTGTAAAATAGAGATAGTGTCTCCCCCCAGAGTAGAGGGCAGTTTTGTTTCCTGTCCAATATAATAAAAATTATGTCCTCTGGAGCAAGCATCGGGCACACTTGCTTGCAGCCCATTACAAAAGACTCAAGTTTCCTAAGCTCGAGATTGCTCAGCTGTACTGCAAACCCACTGTGTGCACAGCATCAACCCAGACAATCCACACAGGAGTTAAGAGGCAAAGGAAACCAATGCAAATATGAAGATTATGATGTTTGCTATGTCATGAGTAATAAAGTCTTTAGTCTCTGACCCAGGAGTCTCATATCTGCTGCCAGTATCCATGGAGCTCGTTAGATTCCAAGTACAGTAAAACTTCAAACTCTTCTCAGTTCTTGACAGAGTTTGGTGATGAAACTGGGATGCTGACAGAGGCAGGACCTTCTGGGAGAGACAGGACAACCCTCTGGGCTGGGTTAAAGAATATGAGAATTCCCTGGGATCTGGTGGCTAATAACCTTGCCCAAGTGGTGGGGAAGAGGGAGAGGTAATTTAGTAAATCTAAGGTATTTGCCTTACAATCTCCACATCCTAGTGGGTTGTTTCTAAATAGCAAAGAATCCACTATTAGTCCCTATCACCCTCATTTATTTTTTTCCTACAATTTCTTTTACATAGCCAGATTCTTTACATATATATATATATATTACACATATATATACACACAGATATATATATGTATATTTTTGGCTGCGCTGCACGGCTTGCGGGATCTTAGTTCCTCGATCAGGGATCGAACCTGGGCCCTTGGCAGTGAAAGCACGGAGTCCTAACCACTGGCCCGCCAGCGAATTCCCTAAAAATAATTTTATAATATTTAATACAATTTATAGTCACATACATTTCAGAAAAGTCAGCTCCACATACCTGCCCCTTCCTGTCCTCCTCATTAGACTAATAGGACTTTGAACAACAATAAAATCAAAACCATACCCCTTTCTTTCTTCAAATAATTGAATGTTTATTATCCTTCAAAATCCCTACTACAGAATGAACCATGGGCTCCCCTTCGGTCAGGGAATGGAATCCAGATTGTCCGACTGAATCCTCTGCCATCATCATCGGGATGTCGCTATTTATGTGTGCGGATGTGAAGCAACGAAGAGAGAAACACTAAAAAAAAAATGGCTTTAATACACAATATGTACAGATCATTCACTGTTTCGTTATAATTTCCCAAATAATTTTAATGATAATTTTCATAATGGATTTTAACAGCTGCTAGGTTAATTCCGTCACATTAGCATTTGAAAGTATGTTTCTTCCAGTTATTTAAAATTTTTCTAAACATTTATATATACAGTATATTTTCACAATAGATTGTATCATCTTTTTTCCACTCCAAAGAATTAACTCTCATCTCTAGTAATTTCCTCTGTGCAAGAATGTGGAGTATAGAATAAGCCTAAACAGGATCTAAAGAGGCAGGGTTACAGAAAACCTTTCTTCTCTAACCATATTAAGCCTCATTTTTTTCTTCTTCCAGTTAAAAGGGAAACACAAGCCCAAATTTATCTTGAGTCACAACCGAAGTTAACATATGCTTATTTCTCTGTGACGTTCTTAATGTGCAGAAACCAAAACAAGAAATGGTATTAAATAAGAATTTCCAGGTAAAATTAAAAAATAAATCCAAAAGTTAAAGTAGACAAAAGGTAACGGGAAAATTCCCATACACATGAAAAAGATTCCTTTTATTCTGCATCCTTGATTTTATCTATAGATTTTAACAATGATTTATGATGTTCTCAATGACCATTTAATAAAACTATGAAATTCATAAAGAACATGAGAGAAATAAAATTATAAATTTACTGATGCATACAAATTGGAATCTATATTAACTGTCTTGCACAAATAGAAAAATTTTGAATTAATTTTCCACAAAATCATTCTGAAATATTTACACAAATCAGCTTATTTTAAATAAAAAATATTTTTAGGATTATGATACCTATGTACAAAACATGTATTTGTACACTTTACTTAACATTCTAAGTAAAGGTGTCTTTGAAACTTTTTTGCTATTATACAGTGTTAGTACCACACTACATAATAAGTGTGTAAGAAATACAAGAGCTCTTCTGCTCAGTACATTACAAAGTCATGTTCAAATGCTATATACATTTTGCCCAGAAGGATTTGAAAATGCTACTTAATGACTTCTTAAGTCACTGGACTGATTTTTTTTTAAAGTTTTTAAAAAGGATATTCCTTTAAGGATATGGCTCCTTTAGCAAACAACCCAATTAGCAAATGGACAAAAGATATGGACAGACATTTCACTAGAGGATAAACAGATCGCAAAAGAGCACATGAAAAGATGTTCAACATCATTATTAATTAGGGAAATGCAAATTCAATTCACAATGAGAAAACCACACACTTATCACAGTGGACGAACATAAAAAACGGTGACAACGTCAAATGCTGGTGACAACGTGGAGAAAGTGGATCCCTCATACATTGCTGGTGGGAATGTAAAATGGTGCAGCTATTCTGCAAAACAGTTTGGCAGCTTCTTGGAAAGATACGGCTCATTTAGATTGGAAACCTTATCATTTATTTTCTACACAACATAGGTATCTATACAGACACATCCATTTTATTTTAATAAACCAAATGTAATGTAAAGTGGGGGGAAAGACAATGGAAATAGAATAACAGAGAATTTCCGAAACATCTGATTCTGCAGGTTCCTGCCTCTATCATTCCCATTCCCATGATCATTCCTGCATCCTTCTAGGGGCAAAGGTCCCATGGGAATATGGTAACAAAATAACCAGTGACTCACAATAGATGCTGGTGCCAAAATACTTACAGCTATGACTATCCAAAACTTTAAAAAACAATGTGATTCTTGACGGCCTATTTGACTTCTCTGGAGTTACCCCTTTAGGCTGGTTTGAACCAGATGACCTGGATTTGAGTATGCAAGATGAGGACTCTGGGACCAGATAGATCCAGGGTGTGTTTTGGGCTTTTAATTTTAATTGAGAAACATGATATAAATTTCCCAAAGGGATTCAGAATCCGCTGGGATAGATTAAAGCCTTCTAGGCTATCTCTGGGATGATTAGAATCACTTAAAGTTGAAGAGCCCCAGGGTCCAGCTATGTCTCACCTCAAAGAATTTTAAAATTACTGCCAAACTCCTGGGCTAGATTACTTTTCAAATTAAAGACTGGTCCTCAGTATAAGTGCCTTGCAAAAGCGGGTATTTCTAAAGTTTCTTCCCTCTAACATGAGAGTGTTTGGCATTCCTAAGATTCAATCTGTTAGTCAACTGCAGTCAAATACACAAAACCTGTGAATAGGAAGGCTTCAGTTGTACCTTCGAAAGTTAATATGTATATTTATGGATGTGTATCTCTACACAAATAGATATGCAAATATATAAACATACAAAGACTTTAAGAATAAACAGTATGAGGATTCTAGTTCTCATAACAAAGTAGTCCTTCTTAATCCAACAAAACATCAAATAGAAGCTGCTCCCTATCAAGAAACACATGTAACATCAAGGACAAAATGTACATGCAAAAAAAGTTGCACTTACAAACACAAAGTACAAATTCATCCCACAAATATGAAGGCACAGAGTTAAGTTCTGTGGAAGCAGACATGTTTTCTGCTTTCAGGGAACTTCTAGTTTGGTGGAGGCTTGCGCAGAGGCAGATAAAAGAGTAATCATCTCCTTTGTTCAGAGATGAAAAGGAAACAAAAAGGCAGATCAAATCAAAGATGATCTGGAGACTACATTAATCCCATACTGAAGTCATAAATTCACTCATTAAGACCACAGAGAATGCAGACATGGGGGTGAGGGTAGGTGGATAAAAACAGCAGAAGACAATTACAGCATGACATTTTTTCCCCACCTCATTAACCAGCAAAGCAGAAACGCTATTTACTTTAAGATACTACTACTTCTTTTTGCTAACAACTATTTCCTAAGGTAAAAATGAAGCAGAGAGAAAAGGAGTATGATAGACACTTTACATTCACTGAGTCTTCAATTTTCTTCCAACAGTCTACATCACTGGTTCTCAACTGCGGGGGTGATTTTGTCTCCCAGGGGACATTTAGCAATGTTTGGAGACATTTTGCCATCATTAAGTAGATGGATGCTAGTGGGTAAAGGTCAGGGATCTGGTAAACATCCTATAATACATAGCACCCAAAACCAAAGAATTATCTGTCCTCAAATGTCAAAGATGCTGAGGTTGAGAAACCATGTCATGGTTGGATATAAAAAAATTGAAAAATCAGTAAGTCTATAGTATAAAAGCATTTAGTACCACTTTAGGAAGGATTGTACAGGAAGATTCTCCTCCTTGATAAGATAGCTACAGATCTCCTAAAATTATCTGATAGACCCATAGTGAGGAAATAAAACATGCTGAGAAATATTAGCATAGAAATTTTTTTAACTTCAATTATTAGCATACGTATGAAAAATAAACTTGAAAGGACAATTTTTTGCTAAATTGATTCTGATAATCAGCGCTTTCTACAACCACAAAAGCAAATGTGGTCATGTTTCTGATTTAGGTCAAATCTGACAAAAGATCTAGTAAACTGTGTTACTAAAAAAAAGGCCAGACATATTAAAAATAGAAGATTAACTTGAAAACTAATGGAAGAAAAAATTAGCCACTGATTTTTGAGGAGATGCTCAATTCCAGTAGAAAGATATTCAAAGTTATTTTTCCACATTATCTAAAAGATATTTCTCCTTTATTTTGTGGTTTCATGATGAGAAAGAACAATGTGGAAAATGAATGAAATAACAAATGTTTAGGTATTAATAATATCACAATTCAGTACATCCTAATACAAAAAGACAATTATTTCCTATGGACATCATACCCACTGAGGAGCAGACTCTGTAAGAAATAGTAAAACAGAGTGGCTTTCATATGACTTTGATAAGAAAGCTTTTAATTGGCCACTAAGTTTTGTAAAAAAGGATGTGAATAACAGAAAGAATGAAACGAGTAAGATGTTATCTACATAAGGGGATCTGACTTATTACAGTAAACAAAACACCTTGGCTTAACAAAAATATTTCCAAGTCTAATATCTATTACCTGTCTCTGAAATGGACGTACATGATAGTAACAGCAAACTTCCCTATAACAGTCACTTCTTTAATTACATTATTATTTAACAGTGAGTTCTATAACAGTAGGACTTTATGTGATATGATAAAGCCTGACCAAGAGGGAAATAAATACATTATTGCTGCAAATCTAAAAGGAACCTAGCCCCAAAACAGGGAGGGGCAAATAACATGAGAACATGTTGGAAGGTGGTCAACTTGCCTTAGGACAAGTTTACATCTGGCCTGAAGCTACTCACAACTCTTAGCTCTTTCTTACCTTACTCTACCCTGTTTCTATCAAGTGAGTTTGAAAATGTAGGACTCATGCTGTTCCTCTCTGTGGATCTCTGGCTCAGTGGCTGAGGGGCAGTCACTAGCTTGACTACACTCCCATCCCCTCTGTCAGCTACCTCACTGCACAAATCTCAGAGAGATGAGTAGATTGGACAAAAACAAGAAAGATACCTGGACAAGCAAAATACCCCAATGAAGGCAATTCTTAAGTCAGCAATAAATTAGGGCACTTTCTTCAAATTAAGCTCTGTCGACTAGGCACTTAATAAAAACAAAAGACGTTTACACCAGCATCTCAACAAGTAAGAAGGATAGAGAAGAGGAGAAGAAAGGCAAGATTTATATTTACTACGTGTATTTTGTAAAAAATGAGATTTTATACTTTACCCAGAAATTTTTGAAAGAAATGCTATCTGAGAAGGAAAGTATTCTCCTATTCCTTATGAATCAATACCCTTTTTGGTTTTATTAACTAAAATGATTTTTTTCAGTGTTTTTCAATATATA
Source organism: Monodon monoceros (assembly GCF_005190385.1). Lineage (NCBI taxonomy): Eukaryota > Metazoa > Chordata > Mammalia > Artiodactyla > Monodontidae > Monodon > Monodon monoceros. The sequence continues at coordinate 120,652,611 of NW_021703767.1, read as the reverse complement.
AAGAAAGCTCAGATTTTGGTTAAACAAGGAAAAATTAAGGCAGTGTCTTTAAACCCAATAAGGGAAAGAATTGACTACCAAATGAGCCTATCTAAGAGAGACACATTGAGCTAATATTTGGATACAACACTGAACAATTATGGCTTTAAATAGAAAATATTAAAATTCAAATATCAAAATTCCACATTTTCTTGGTTATTCTTTCTTTATAACTATATGGACTTCAAAGAGCCCACTTCATTTTAAAGAATTAAGGAAACACTTTTCACATCATTTTGGAACAAAACACGAACAGTGCTTGACCCGGAACTATTAACTCAGATAGTAAACAATTATGTTCATATTGGCCCAGTACAAACAGGAGGAGGACCCGTGACTGTCAAAACATGGTTGGAAATAGCTAGCGTCCTTTGGAATTTGCTACAAAACAGAAGATTTAAAAGTTCTGAGGTATTGTTGCCTTACAATCTTACCAAGGTTTAGAATTTTTTCAATGAGGAGTTTTGTTTTGTTTTCATAAAAGCAGTGCTTTTTCTCTCCGGTTGCAGAGCTCAGCTCCAGTCTTCTCCTCTCATTCATGGTCGTATTGTTGTCCCTGAGCTTTGTCTCATCTGCACATCACAGCAACCAGCCATGCGTGGTTTCAGTCATTCCGTTAGTGCTATGTCTTGTTATACCAATTCATGGAGCGTTTCACTGCTTTGACCCAGTTTCCCATATTCTTTTCATATTCTTGCCATTTCTTCTGTGGCTTGAAAACTATTTCACTTTGCCTCAGTTTCTTTAGTTCCTCCTTGTCAGTCCAAAACCCTATAGATGAAAAAATTTACTCTCAAGTTTTAAGGCAAATAATGAGTCCATAAAGTTTATCCACAAACCTATGTGAACTGGTGAACAGGTGAACAGTTATTACTTTAAAACACAATTCAAAATATTTTGTTGCTTTGAGCTTGGTTAGATTGACTATCCCTGCGAATAAATACATCAGGATTTTAAAATCTTTAGGTTTCTAACTAGCAGCTTTATTTCTGTGTGGAAGAGCACCAGATCATTTCTAGAGCAACCACATTCTGCCATCATTTAATTTCATGACTAGTTCTTAAGAAAAAAAAAAAAAAAAACCCAAGTAAGAAATAGTAGGGGCTTCTCTGGTGGCGCAGTGGTTAAGAATCTGCCTGCTAATGCAGGGGACACGGGTTCGAGCTCTGGTCCAGGAAGATCCCACATGTCGTGGAGCAACTAAGCCTGTGAGCCACAGCTACTGAGCCCACATGCCACAACTAGCGAAGCCCGTGTGCCTAGAGCCCACGCTCCACAACAAGAGAAGCCATCGCAATGAGAAGCATGCACACTGCAATGAAGAGTAGCCCCCGCTCATCACAACTAGAGAAAGCCCGTGTGCAGCAACGAAGACCCAACGCAGCCAATAAATAAATAAATTTATTTATTTATTAAAAAAACCAAAGCAAAACAATGACAAATTAAGGTTTTTCTTTTTTTTTGGCAACACTCTGCAACTTGTGCAGTATATTAGTTACCCGACCAGGGAACGAACCCGGTCCCACAGCAGTGAAAGCACAGAGTCCTAACCACTGGACCGCCAGGGAATCCCCCAAGTTAAGATTTTTGTCATATATCTTAAGGTAAGAGGCAACTCCTCAGGATATGCATAAAATTCAAAGTTGGGGATTAATATAAAAAATAGTTTCTTTTTCAAACTATTGCATTTCATACAAGGCTTTTAAATTCCAGTTCAAAATAATCTTGTAGTTCTGGCATATATTGTTCTTTACAAAGAGGATCATGTGATTTATAATAAAAAGCAGCAAGAAAACATATTATAACTACGATCATATGTAGTCTGAAATGGTAGCGATCCCTTGTTAATAAACTTGGTACATCTCACTTACTCTGAAGTATTAACATAGTTGACAAGTCTTCAAGAAGTACATTTTTCTCTTACCAATAAAGCTGACACATAAAATTCTTTCTTCTAAAATTTTCCATCAGGCCACATTCTATTTACAAAGTCAGTGTTTTAGACTGTCTATATTTAAAGATATTAATTATTTTATGGAAGTTATTAAAAGACTAAAAATAATCTTTATTAGTGTACTACAAGTAGATAAATCTAGTCATGAAAATAAGTATGTTCTTAAAATTCTTATTTCCAGAATTTATTATTTACACTTAATGGCATACATACTCTTAAAAGTCACTTTATTAAATGTGTATTGAACAGACAGTTTCTGGGTGAATTTTGAAAATACAGAGAATTTGCGTAGCCTTCATGTCTCATATTTCTTTTTTTTTTTTTTTTTTTTGCGGTACGCGGGCCTATCACTGTTGTGGCCTCTCCCGTTGCGGAGCACAGGCTCCGGACGCGCAGGCTCAGCGGCCATGGCTCACGGGCCCAGCCGCTCCGCGGCATGGGGGATCTTCCCGGACTGGGGCACGAACCCGTGTCCCCTGCATCGGCAGGTGGACTCAACCACTGCGTCACCAGGGAAGCCCCATGTCTCATATTTCTGAGAGAGAAGTAATCCAACCAGAAATTTCAGATTCTCTGAGGAGGTAAAACTGTTCCCTGTAGTTAGTGAAGTATCTCTGTATTGAAAAGTTTTGAAATTAAATACAGATAAAATGAAGTAGATACAACTCAAGCCACTATGTTATATGTAAGAATAACTTGCATGTGTCTGTTATTTAAAGTGTATTAAATGTTCAAGAGAATTTGACATATTTAGCTTTATAAGGTGATAAGTGTAGATCAATTTGATTAACTTTATAAACAATATTGGAATGCTTATGAGCATTTGGCTTACTGTAATGATAACCTTAATTTATTCATTTTTCAAGAGCTGTTTAAGTACTGGAGAAATTTCTTTGTTATAGTTCTAAGTTTGCTCAATTAGTCATGTGAAATTATTAAAAATAACATCAGCTGTATTGTACTTAAGAGTTGAAATATACAAAGTAACTTAAATTTGTAAACGGGAATGACCATTTAAGGGGAAGTTATTTTCTTCAACTTGAATTAATCAAACACCAATCAATGAACAAATGAAAGTGACTGTTTCAATTTTATTCAAAGTTAACAGATTTTTAGTAGAATAAAGTATAAGGTGAACTTACCAAGATTTGATGCTTTTTGGGTCCATAACTTTAATTGCTAAATAACAGCCTAAACTTTTAAGTGTAAGATATCCTGTTTTGTACAAACACTCCTCCCTTCCATACAGGAACACAGGAAAACACTCCCAGTGTCCCAAGCGTCATCCTGCTCCTAAAGAGCCCTCTAACTGGCCTCCCCATGTCTGTTCTTTACTCCTCCCAACTAATTAGTGAAAACACTCATTGCCAAAGTGATTTGTTCAAATATAGATCTAACCATGTCCTTCTGCTTAAAATTGTTCAGTGGCTCTCCAATGCATTCAAGATCAAGTCCAATCTCCTCTATATGAAGAGGCCACCATGACTGGACCTCTATGTACCTCTCCAGCCTCCCCTCTTGCTCTCATCCTATCAGCACCATAATGGGCCAGTACCTTTGCACGAGCTGCCTTCTCTACTGGACCACTCACCTCTATTCTCTCCTCACCTGGTTGTCTGCTAAGCCCTTCAAAATTGAACTATATGTTGTCGCCTCTGGGAAAGCCTACACCAATTGCTTGATACTGTGGCTGTTCGCTGGACTTATCACAGAAGAATAATAATGGGTTGACTTGCTTGACTGCTCCCACTGGAGACTCCCATAGCAGGGACTATATTATTTAAACTCTATTATTCCCAGCAGCGACTCTCATGAAGGAGGTGCTCAACAAACATTCACTAAATGAAAGAGCGGAGTGGTTTCTAATGCCAAAGACAAGCTTATCTAATCAGAAAGTTTACCCAGAGACATTCCCTTGCTAAAGACCAGACCAGTTGAGAATTAGCTTTCCTGGTCTCATTCTTCTGACTGAAGGAGAGCACCAAGGAGGGAAGAGGTGCAACCAGGCCCACCCACAGAAGAGATCACTGGAACATTTTGTGAGTGATGTGCATATGTGTACGGGGTCTAATGGACACCAAGGCTTTCCAGACCCTCTCTATCTATAATTTTGTGATTTGGGAGGAGAAATGCTATCTGTAAGAAATGGTTTTGCAAGACAGCTCTTGTTTTAATAAAACCCACACGTACCAACAGCAAGACCAGCTAGAGAAGCTGCACCTACGCAGGACATATCAACGTGGACGGGTCTGTCTATTGTCTCATTAATCAGGTCTGAAGTCATCTGCATGACAAAACTGTTCTTACAAACTCCTCCATCTGCTCTGTGGGGAGAAAGATATTGGAGATAAATTACTGTAACAAAAGCATAAATACATTATTAATTCTTTTTTAAAAAGCCACACATTTTTTTTTAGATCCTTGATTTTATTTTTAAAGTTTAAAGGTTCTTATAATACACATATGGGTGCTAAGATCCTCTCAGATTCCATATTGGGTTTTATTCTCCTTAAATCCAAAATTAGCTTTCCTTCCTCTCCAAATTCCTATGATCAAGAATTTTGTTGCAAAGAAGGTAAACATAAGTTCTTTTTGAAATCCTGAATAATCATAATCATGAAAATGCCAACAGCAGCTACCACTTAACTTCCAATTTCTAATTAAATCTATTAGGAACAAAGTTTACCTACCGGATTTTTCTTACAGGAATGTGGATCTCTTTCTGCATCACCTCATATAACTGTTTGTTTCTAGTTAAAAAAACAAGGAAACTATTTAGAGGCAGTTCATATCATAATAATTCTCTGGTTTTTTCCAATCTAGAATAATAACTGTGGTTTTATTTACATGACATTTATAAAATATGCAAAAGAAAACACTAAAGAAATATATTAGCCTAACTGGATGTCAATAACAGATGGTCAAGTAAACAAGAGGTTCAGGCCCTTCTGTTTTTCACTTTGATGCAAAAGAACATAATTTTTATTTCAGAACTAAATTTAATCTATTACCATTCCTGCAAATAAAAATTTAAAGCAAGCATCCATTTAATAGGTATGGATGACACACCATAAATAGCATCTAATAGAAATCAAATATAAAAATAATGATTTTGTAATCAGAGAAAATGTTATTTTAAACATTACAAATGTTCCATTTGTTCCATTCATGACAGCTGCGTTTTTAATTTTAATGAGCTACACCTGCCCCGTAACAAAAAGACCAAAAGAAATATACATAAAGAATAATTCTGATGAGTCAATCTTTGAGTATAAAAGAAGCATTATTAGTTAGAATTCTCCTTCATGAATAAGGAAATAAAAGACTTTGAAAGTCCAAATTTTGAATCCTTTATGCTTAATAAATTGGATATTTTAAAAATCATTCAGTTTTCAGATATCAAATCTAAGTGGTACTGGTACTATTAAATGTGAAAAAAAAGAGATGCAAAAAAATTAGTAATGAGAATAGATTATATCATATACAGTATGAATTAAACTAAAGGTATAAACAGTTAAAATTAAGAAATTTTAAAATTTAGTTTAGTAGAAATTAATAAAAGGAAATAGCGATACTGTATGGGGAGGGGGGAGTTTCGGGCAGGTTCTGGTACCTGAAAGCTATGGACTCCAATATTGCTCGTACAAGGTGGTATTTATTGGTGGAAGACTTCAAACCCATAAAAGAGGCACATGCACAGGGGTCATTTAATGGAGCCTGAAGTAAAAGACAGTAATATATTATTACTGCTCTAAATTATATCTATAGACTTGAAGGTATATTATACAATAAAAACATAGCTATGTTAGAAAAAAAAAGAATGCTCACTCATTTAGAGATAAATAGTTTTAACATAAATGATAGCCCCAAAATGATGTTAACTATTCAAATAACCTTTTGATAGGACTTAAGCAAGGATGAGTCACAGATATTAGACTTATGGGCTGGATCTTCTGTTTGCACCTGTACCAAGAAAAGGGACTGAAGCCCAGAGTAATAGATTATGAAATGCTTAGCTTGATATATGAGGAAAATGGAAAGCAGTGCCAGTATTTCCCCTTTTCTCCAACTGTAAAGTGTTTACACTGAAACTGTTTACTATGTAGAGTGGTTTTTTGAAGATATTAAGTTAGACTTAAGATAAAAAAACTACAACACAAAAAAAGTGTTTTTCAGTGTCATAACTTACACCCAATATGTTGTCAGACTTTCAAAGTAAACTCTATTTCTTAGCTTAAATAGTGTTTTTTCTTTTATTTTATATATTTTATTTATTTATTTTTGGCTGCATTGGGTCTTCTTTGCTGCGCACGGGCTTTCTCCTAGTTGCGGTGAGCGGGGGCTACTCTTCCTCGTGGTGCACGGGCTTCTCATTGCAGTGGCTTCTCTTGTTGCAGAGCACGGGCTCTAGGTGTGCAGGCTTCAGTAGTTGTGGCTCGCGGGCTCTAGAGCACAGGCTCAGTAGTTGTGGCGCACGGGCTTAATTGCTCCGCGGCATGTGGGATCTTCCCGGACCAGGGCTCAAACCCGTGTCCCGCGCATTGGCAGGCGGATTCTTAACCACTGTGCCACCAGGGAAGTCCTAGGCTAGGTCATTTATGATATTAGGCAATAACACTAAAGAATCTGCCTGTCAATGCAGGGGACACAGGCTCGAGCCTGGTCCGGGAAGATCCCACATGCCGCGGAGCAACTAAGCCCGTGCACCACAACTACTGAGCCTGTGCTCTAGAGCCCGCGAGCCACAACTACTGAAGCCCGCACACCTAGAGCCCGTGCTCTGCAACAAGAGAAGCCCCCGCTCGCCACAACTAGAGAAAGCCCGTGCGCAGCAACGAAGACCCAATGCAGCCATAAATAAATAAATAAATAAATAAATAAATAAATATTTATATTAAAAAAGAGAACATAGAGCTGTAGATTTAAAAGAAAAGAAAAGGAAAGAAATGACCCTGCCTAACATCTGCATTTAAAAGGCATAATCTTGAGCTGGAATTATGTATTCATCAGACGAAGTTTGTATTCATCTTTGTGTAGCCAGAAATGCAAGACGATTCTGGGACACAAAGATGAAACACAAAGATGCCTGTCAGGCCTTGCCATCTCACAAGGAAACAGACAGAAGAGTCCCAACACACCTACGCAAAGTCATGACAGAGGGACAGGCTAGTGTCGTCAGGAAATGATGGTCCCCAGAAGCTCCTTCTAGCTTCAGAGCTTGACATACCATCTTTACCTGGAAAACTTTCTACCACACCTCCTCCTAGTTAATCCTACTCCCCTTCCAAATTTTGGCTCAGCTTCCTCTGGGAAAACTTCGAATCCCAGAAACTAGGTCAGGTTCCCCACTATCCATTTTTATGGAACCTTGTAACTTCCCATCATATCATGTGCCAGTTAATAATCACAGATATTTGTGTGATTGTTGAAACTCCATCTTCTGTGCTACACTGTTAGCATCACAGGCAGAAACTCATCTGATGTGCTCACGGTGTGTCTCCAGGGCCTAGCACTGCACCTAGCCCCACACAGGGGATCAATACGCATTTGTTGAATCCATGAACAAATAATACTTTTCCTAATGCCTTAAATGAAGAAATTCTATATTACATCTTATCTTTATCATAGCCATGATTTTCCTCCTTGTGATCTTATCTTTTAAATTTATTTTGAAAGAGAATTTTTCGAACTTATTAAAACATCTTTTGGTGATTCACTCAGTAAAAGCTAAGTGATATAGTAAAGCTGGTCTATATACCAAGTGATATAATACTGTATGACAAAGATGGGTCAGACTCAGCCAGTTCAATTAGTCCCTAGTAGTATGTGATGGGTTTTTTGTGTTTTTTATGGTTGTGCCGCGTGCCTTGCAGGATCTCAGGTCCCGACCAGGGATGGAACCTGGGCCCCGGCAGTGAAAGAGCTGAGTCCTAACCATTGGACGGCCAGGGAATTCCCTTGCTATGGTTTTTTTCTGCGTAAAAATTACTTCTTCCAATATACCACATAAAATCCTGGCCTGAAATCACTTTTGTACAAATAGCTATGAACATAATTTACCGTTAGTAATAGGCCAACTTGAGGGGTTATAAATTCCATAGAAACCTAAAAATTTCTTAATAGGTTACAATGTCCCTGCATTTGTTAGTCCAACTGAGTCTCTCTTTGGGATGATAAAGTAGGAAAAACACTGGCAAGGTACTTTTAAGGGCCTGGTCACACCTTGCCAGGGCAGACAGCCTCCAGCCACACCTCCAATCTATCACTGCCAGGCCCATCAAGTGAGCTTTCCAGAACAGCAGGACTCAGCAAAGTTGTGTGTGGCTCTCTAAGCAAAACCAGCAGACTCCTGCCCGGGCCACAGGTCCTTGTCCCCACTGGAACCTCAGCTTAATCCGCTGGGGACTTGCACAATGGTTAAGGCCACCATGCCTCTTGTCTTTGTCAACCTAGACCCTAAAAGTAAGTTCTTCTGGCTCCAGTTATGTATTCCTGTTGTCAGAGTATTTTATGCTCTCCCAGGAAACAGCAGAGTGGTTAAGAATCTGGACTCCGGAGTCCTAAAGCCATCTCTGTCACTCACTAGCTGTGTGACACTGCCCAAGTGATAGAACCGCTCCAAACCTCAGCTTCAGGATGGGATGTTAAGAGTATCTTCTACCTTGTTGAGTGACTGAGGATTAAATGAGACCGACGCGTGTAATGAATTTAGGACAGTGCCTGAGACATAGCGAGTATTCACAGGTTAGCTGCCACTATAATTTATATTTTAATTGTCATTTCTTACTCAAAGCCTTCCCACTATTACTCACTTTCTTCATAACTCTTTTACTATGCCTTTTCAACTTTTCCTTCTGTTGTCAATAAACTCCTCTAACTCTTAACTCTGAGACGTGCCTTCCACTGATTTTGTGGTTGGTTGCTATAATGAGCCTGGCTCTGTGCTGGGCAAATGGCTTCAGCTGCAGCTATGGAGTGGAAGGTCCACAGGCTTCCATACACAAGGACCAGAAGGACTGTTCTAGCCTCCCATGACCACCGTCAGCCACCATGCATCTGCTGTCAGCAGACACGTCACCTCCCCCGTGTTTGCTTAGGCCCGCATCAATATCGTGCTTTATATCCCTTTACCTTTGCATGGCTCAGATGTCCCAGTCACACACAGAACTAGGGGGGGAATTACAGGGGGAGGGGTTCTCAGCAAACTGCTTGAATCCTTGTCTAAAGCAGCCATGTTTCATGCCCTCGTCCTACTGCTGCCACCACAACTGCAGGGGGAGAGCACAAGTCTGTCCAAGGCTTGAAAAGACAAGGTGGCCCAATCTGATTCCCTCCCCTGGAATCTGAAAGAAGAAGCGCTTCAGAGGGAACAGACGCGAAAAGGATGCGCAAGATGGAAAAAGGTTGTTGTGTTTATATCCAAACTGTGAAAAGGCAGAAAGTATAAGGAAAAGAATGACAGTTAAACAGAAGCTATGAGGAAGAAAGGGTACAGAGCAAAGCTGGTAAGGAGAAGGGAAAAGCAGAGCCACAGAGAGGCAGAAACCACAGAGAAGAACACTGAGAACTGCTACGTCAGTTGTCAACTCCTTTCCAATCCTGGTGCTCAGGAGTGTGTGAACAGCCAGCTCCTCTTGGGCGGGCAGGGGAAGAGAGGGAGGTGCTCAAGCAAGCCTGTTCCTTGCAAACCCAAGAACCTTCACTGGAGCATGACTCCTCATCCGCTGAAGACTAGGACTTGGTTCACGGTCCTGCCATCCTACTGTGTATGGCCAACATCACAGTAACTTTAACATCAGGTAGATGGCCACTGATTCTTGCCTCCGATACCTGTGAGGGATGCTCTGCTCTAGCATGCCCCTCCCCAAACCTAGACAAAGCCACAATGGCTGCACCAATTGATGCCACTCTGTGTACAGCCCTATGCTCCAGCCCATTCCCTAAAGTGGCTGCCCCACAAGTTCCCCCTGTCCTCGAAGTTCCTCCAATGCCCCTTTCTCAGATGATACCCCTGAGGCTATTAGGAGCCTTCAATATCCTGCCCACCATTACTGGCAACTTTAACAATATTCTAAAATTAAAGGCAGTATCATAGATACTTGGCCCTTCCTTCCTTCCATTCTCCTAGCCCGCATTTTCTCTAGTTGTTGACGTTGGCAACTTACAGGTGATCTCCCCACTATTTTCTGAACACCTTAGTATCAACACACTATTGTTGTTTGAATTAACTTTTGGTTTCCAATTAAGAGTTTCATTTTACATCAGGAAATAATGAGCCTGCGGTCCTTCCCCACCCCACCCACTTCAACATACTGCCAGGTTGCAATCATGGCAGGACAGGGACATTTTGTTAGCAACATGAAATTAAAATCACATCTGTGATGGTGTTGTCTAATCTTTTGGACTTTAGCAATACTTTGGTTTCTTTAATCACATAGTTTACATTATTTTTACAGGCATATGAACTGGTGGAGAAGTTAGAGTTGCCAAGACAGAGTCACAACTAGGTCCCCCAGCACATTTTTCAAAAAGGGAAGAATCCACAGTAACCTAATTAAACCCTCCCTTTGCTGATGACAACTATTCATCCAACCTTCCTCCTTAAACCTCAATCAGACAAATATTCTTCATTACCTGTCCTATCATGGATGCTATTTGGGTGCCTCACATCACTCTGAAGAGGATGCAATGCAACCTCTTTATGTAGTTAATACACTTTTAGTCCTTTGTGATAAAGTATATAGAAGGAAATTATTACAGATATTAAAATAATGCTCATTTAAAAATCTAGTTTGAAAATATGGTATTTTTAGGGATTTAAAACCATCCTGATCTAACTCCTTTCACCAGGTTCTACATTGTATTATCCAAACTTTTAAATTTTGGATTTTTTGTAACTGATTGCTTGAGTATAGACGGACTAGAAGAAAGGGAAATTTTTATTTTTTGAAAGAAAAAAATATTTAGAGGAGTATTAAAGGACTAATTATCCCCCCAAAAAGGAATTTTGTTTATAATAATATACTTGAAAACAGTTTGTAAAAGTCTTTGTAACACTCTGCTAAAATTAAAGGTAGTATCAACAGATCTTTCAATTAAATACAAAGTTAAATATTACAAAATCAAGTATTTTACTGAGTTCACTTTTTAGTTAGGCAAGGTAACCAACATCCCACATCATAACGGTTAACCAAAAGAAATTGTGATGTTTTTTTAAAATGTTAGGGACTTGCCTGGTGGCACAGTGGTTAAGAATCCGCCTGCCAATGCAGGGGACACGAGTTTGATCCCTGGTCTGGGAAGATCCCACATGCTGCAGAGCAACTAAGCCCGTGCGCCACAACTACTGAGCCCATGCGCCACAACTACTGAAGCCCGCACACCCTAGAGCCCACACACCACAACTACTGAGCCCACGTGCTGCAACTACTGAGCCTGCGTGCTGCAACTACTGAAGCCTGCGCGCCTAGAGCCCATGCTCCGCAACAAGAGAAGCCATGGCAATGTGAAGCCCATGCACCACAACAAAGCGTAGTCCCAGCTCGCTGCAACTAGAGAAAGCCTGCACGTAGCAACGAGGACCTGATGCAGCCAAAAAAAAAAGAAAAAAAAATTAATGAAACTTATAAACAACTGAAAAAAATAAGGTATAATATATACCTTAACATTATTTTTCTAATTCTCAATGGTACACCTCTTCTAACTAAAGAATGCTGATCTATTTTCCCTCACTGGTAAATGGCTATTTTTGGTCATGATAAAGTAACCATGGGTCTTATGTAAAAGTTCTATAATAAACCTGCCAACTTTTAGTTTTCACAGAGATGGAGTTCTGAGCAGAAGCCAGCAGAATTTGCCCTGCCCTCTCGTGGAATTCATGCTAGGTCAAAACACAACTTCTCAGCCCTAGAAAGTACCTTTCACTTCAGTTCTGTTCAGTGCCCACATTTTCAGATACATAATATTAGGTGTGAGTATGAAGAGGGAAATGTTTGTAATTGCCATTAACTTAAAAAAAAATACCTGCAATCCACTAAAAGATGGAACAAAATAAACTCCTTCAGAATCTTCCAAACTTTTGGCCATTTTTTCAGTTTCAGCAGCATCTGTGAACAGATCTGCAAAAACAAAAACAAACAAACAACAACAACAAAACCCTAAAACAAAACGAAGGGGTTGGGGAGGGACAAACAGAATTATGTTATATGACTAGTATTCACCTGCATCAGCATTTATTACGAATATAATGTGAGAGGTCGCTCACTTAAAAGGGTCAACACAAAGGCAATCTGCCCTAGTGCTATCTGGGTTCTCCCACTGCAAAGGTTTATGGCCCATGGAAAGGACAAGGGAGACAGAAGACCCTCTTAGATGGGCTCTGGATGTAACAGGCCTTACTTTTTTCCTTTAAAGATAATTGGGCTGTTTAAGAATCAATTCTATGTATTTTTTGGCATTAAAAACTTTATTCTCCTAAAGATTACACCCATTCTAGTTTTCTGATGAAAAGATCATCTATCTATAACAAACAAGAGAGTCAACTGAAAAACTATTCCATCTAAGGAGTTCAGTAAAGGGCCAGTAACACAGAGATACACTAAAAGTCAATTTTTATAAAACAAACAAAAAATCAAGATCTAATTTATTTAGTATACTTTTTTATTGAAGTATACATATAGGAAGATGCACAAATGCTAAATGTACAGCTGGATGAATTTTCACAGTGTGAATACACCCAGGAAACCAACACCTAGGTCAAGATGCCAACTTCTTTTGCTCAACATCATGTTTGTGAGATTCCTTTTGTTACAAGTAGTTGTACTTCATTCATTCTCATGCCTGTATAGTATTCCATTCTCACCATATACAGTTCATTCAATTATTCTACAGCTGATACGCATATGGGTAGTTTCCAGTTTGGGGCTAATATAAATAGGCCACTTTGAACACTCATGTACCTTCTTTTTGGTAAGCATATGTATATGTTTCTGTTTGTTATATACCAAGGGATGGAGTTGCTGGTCCTAGGATCTTCACATTTAGGACTAGCTTTAGCAGATACTGCTGAATCATTTTCCAAAGTGGTTTTGCCAATTTAAGGCTCTTGCCAGGCATGTGAGAGTTCCAGTTATCCCATATTCTTGTTAACAATTGATACTGTCTATGGTTTTCATTTTTACTGTTTGGTGGTATTGCACGATAGCTTGATTTTGTATTTCTCTGTTGACTAATGAAGTTGAAATCCTTTTCATTGGCCATTTGGATACACTTGTTTGTAATGTGACTCCTGAATAAGCATGTGAGACTGACAGCATAGATCAGATGCAAAAGATCAGGAATTGGTCATAATAAATATTGCTGGCCTTATACAGTAATACTTAAGTTGGTTTTATTTTCTTGTATGTTTTGTTATTCTTATAATGAAGAATTGATTAAAGACAAGACGTTTAAGGAACACCTATGATAAAACTATGGTTAATGAGGATCGCTCAATAATTATTACAAATTTTACTCAAAATGACAGTTATCAGATCCATAAGTTACATTCATTTGTTCAAAATGTCCAATAACACATCAAAATTGACAGCACTTCAAAAACTAATATATTAAGAAGAAAACACTGCTCTTAAAATCTATACTTTGAAGAAATCATGTCCAAATGTCTAAATTTTTCAACCAAGATGTGGAAAACATACTAGATGGCTGGTTTGAGGAAAGTTTTTGGTAACAGACAAAGAAACAGGGGGAAGAAAATCTAGTTTGTCCACATTCTTTACTGGTTGTTCTGTCCTTGCTTGAAGAATTTCTCTAAACAATCTTCTTCCTAAAATGCTCACCAATGAGCTGATTAATGGAAAGTCCTGTGGAGTAGGCAGACTTCACTCTGTCTCTCCCAGTGAATGCAACTAAGAATCCTGGATGCAATACACAGAAAAGCTATCTGAAGACTCAAAAGAATAAGCTAGCAGTCCAACCAAGGAACTCTGAGTACCACCAAACCAGCAGTGAGTTTCCTGTTTTTTATTTTCTCTGATATCTCCTGTCCTAGAATCAGGGACAGCCTGAAACCTGAAACTTGGGTCTGTACACCAGGTACAAATATGAAGAGCTTCTGAAGAAGCCCCTCTTTTTGGTCTGAGGAGTGAGAGTCAGGGGTCTCCACAGGACAGAGAGTGGGGAAATGATCCTGTTTTTTTTGTTTTTTGAATGTTTTTTCATTCTACCTGAATGAGAGAGAAAAAACATTGTATCTTCATGTTTTTGCAAAAACAAATAGGAAGGATAAACCAAAAACAAATGTAGTGATTATCTACAAGAGGTAGGAAGACAGGGTGAAGGGAGAGGAGAGGGAGTCAACTGCTCCTTCTTTTATGAATTTGACTTGGAAATCATGTTAAAATTCCACATTAAAAAAATGTTTTTAAAAAGGATGCAGAGGGAAAAAAACTAAAAATGAATGGTAACAGAAACAAATGAACCCAGTTCTTTTCAAATTAATAAACTCACCGAAGGGAGAAGAAAAAGAATTAATCCAGGTAATTTGAATAGCATGCTTGGACCATATACCCTTAATATAAAGAAAAAAAAACCTTTGAACATTGTTTGTTGGAGTGGTATGAGTCTAGTAACTCAAACTCTTTGGTGTATATTTTAAGATTGAGCAAATAAGTACATAATATTAATGTTGTTGGGAGCCAGGTTCTCGACGTGGTTTTTTCCACGTCGAGAAAAAACAAGTGGGAGACAAAAATATAGAACAGGGACCCTGCTCTCTCTCTCACACACACACACACACACATTTCCAGCTCTGCTACAAAGGCATTCCAGTCATTGTTCTTATATGTTTTTTAATTTTTTTAAATTTATCAAATTGTACATTTACTTATTGGCTGCACTGCATAGCTTGTGGGATCTTAGCTCCTCAACCAGGGACTGAACCCGAGCCCTCAGCAGTAAAAGTATGGAGTCCTAACCTCTGGACCACCAGGGAATTCCCCCAGTCATTGTTTTTATTTTTTTAATAAATGTATTTATTTATGTATTTATTTTTGGCTGCATTGGGTCTTCGTTGTTGGGTCTTAGTTGCTGAGCACGGGCTTTCTCTAGTTGCAGCAAGCGGGGGCTACTCTTCATTGCGGTTCGCGGGCTTCTTATTGCAGTGGCTTCTCTTGTTGCAGAGTTTGGGCTCTAGGCGTGCGGGCTTCAGTAGTTGTGGCACGTGGGCTCAGTAGTTGTGGCTCGCAGGCTCTAGAGCGCAGGCTCAATAGTTGCGGCCCATGGGCTTAGTTGCTCCGCGGCATGTGGGATCTTCCCGGACCAGGGCTTAAACCCATGTCCTCTGCATCAGCAGGCAGATTCTCAACCACTGCGCACCAGGGAAGACCCTCATTGCTTTTAAATACCATTTCCCACTAAAAGGAGGCAGGGCTCATTGGAAAAGTGGCTAATTCCAGGGCAGGGATACAAAAAACACAAGATGAGCTTAAAACCACCTCGTGCCAGAAATTAAGGAAGTGCTCAAAAATAATACAGATAGACACTTCAAAGACATAGAAGCTAGACTGAGGAAGTTTTCACTGGCCAAATCTGGGGCTATTTGAGCATGAAAAAAAATAAACAAATAAGAACTGTAAAAATTATAACCTGCTGAATAAGATAAGAAACCATGAGTTTATACTAATAATAAATTAACAGAGGAGAAGGGAAAGCTCTTCCTTATATAACAGAATGCTAACTAATAAACAGAGGGAAAAATGGAGTTAGAAAGCACCATTTTGCAACTATCATAGTGAAGACTGATCCAGGTAGGAATCATCAATGAAAGCTAAATTTAGGGGATGGGGGAAGTTTGGTGAGAAAAGGGGTATCTAGCTAATCTCAAAGTATCTCGCCACATATTATTTATTACAAAAAAATGGTAATTATACAATGGAGAAATCAGAAAATATCTTATGCACTTGAACAAAACTGACAGAACCAAAAGAGGAGTAAGAGGCACTTTGCATGTCCAGGTATGTATTCTGAGAAAGACACATTATCACTTATGCATAATTTCAGTCCAAACTATATAACCTGGATCTAGACATGAAACACCCAAATTGAGGGACATTCTATAAAATAACTGACTTATATTCTTCAAAAATGTCAATAGAAACAGAATAGTTGATGAAACTGTTCTAGATTAAAGGAAATTATACAATAAGCAATCCTGAACTGGACCCTGTATTGGAAAAAAATTGCCATGAAGGACAGGATTGGGACATCTGACAAAAGTATTGTACCCACCGTTAAATTTTCTGAAGTTAATAACCATACGTTAGCTATGTGAGAGAATATTCTTGTTCTTAGGAAATACATAGTGAAATACTACAGGAAAAGAAGTAAGATGCATGCAAGCTATTATCAAAGAGCTCAGAAAATTATATAGATATTTATCTATCTTATAGCATATTGGATGGATAGATGGATGGGTGGGTAATAGATAGATAGGTAAAGCAATTATGGCAAAATGTTGAAACATAGGGATAATCTGGGATAAAGGGTATACAAGAATTTTTGTACTATTTTTACAAGTTTGAAATTATTTCAAAACAAAAAGTTAAAACAGTTCTCATTTTCTCTTCTCTCTTTCTCCACCCCCCCACATATACGTATATAAACTCACTGAAACGTATATAGGGTAACTTAGATATGTTTAAAAGAGATTTAGTGTATCAATCTACCTTTTATGATTTGCATACTTTTACCGTTTTTGGGTTGGAAATTTAAAATGCTTCTCTTTATTTGCATATTAATAAGCATTCATCACTTTCATCTAAGTACTAATTTTTACAGAATTATAGTCATTTTCTTTATTTTCTGGACACTATTAAATTGTGTTTCAAATGTTTTCCTTGGCCCTATGCTACTTAAGAAAAGACATTTCAAATTTCCATGTGGCTAAGTACCATTTAAATACTGTTTTTACTATTCATTTCTAACTGTATTACATAACAGGCTGAGATGTCCCACTCTTGTTTTTTTGTTTTTGTTTTTGCGGTACGCGGGCCTCTCACTGTTGTGGCCTCTCCCGTTGCAGAGCACAGGCTCCGGACGCGCAGGCTCCGCGGCATGTAGGATCTTCCCGGACCGGGGCACGAACCCGTCTCCCCTGCATCGGCAGGCGGAATCTCAACCACTGTGCCTCCAGGGAAGCCCTGAGAGGTTCCACTCTTGCTTGTCTAAGTACGGCACTGAGAAAAGGATTTGGTTCTGTGCGTGTGTGTGTGTGTGTGTGTGTGTGTGTGTGTGTGAGAAAAGGGATTTACACAGACTTGAAATAAAAACATAGATGAACAGGAAGAAGAATGAAGAACAGAAAAGATGTACACTCTGTTGTCTATTCTTGACCAGCAATTTGCCCCATAAATTACACATCACAGAATTAAAAGCATTTATTGGAAGGAAAAAAAAAATACCATTTTGAAACATTGGACAGGAACATTACTTTCTTTTGTAGAGCAAGCATGCACACACATAAAATCTTTAAGCCCAGCTTAATTAGGGGCTCTTTTTAGTGTTAAGATCACTTCAATCTCTTAAAAGGATATCCAAAACTATGTTCTTAATGTATGGAAATAAAGTGTTTACATTACAGTAAGAAAACTTAAATCAGTTTGGTATAAGAGCAGCTCAAATAAAATAGAACAAAGAGAAGTCTGGCCTACTACCAGGAAAAAAATATATTTTTATTTGGAAAACACTTTATTTGTATCCTTTGCTTTCTCCATATTGAGATCTTTGTTCTAGCTCATTTTGGGTAATTTCTTCAGAAAGTATATACTGCATGGCCAAGAAATGTGCCTTTTGCACTTAATCTGAATGACGTCTTAGCCGGACCCTGGAATATTGGCTCCCTGTTCTTTTTTCTCTGTAATGGGTAGATGTTGTTCCACTTTCAAAATTTTACAACTAACTTCCAGGCCGGTCTGATTCTCTTCTCTTTATAAATCAACTATTCTTCCTGTCTCAACTCTTTTCTTTATTCTTGGGATTCAGACAATTCATCTACATATGACTGTCTTAGTGTGTGACTTTTTTAAACTTGGTAAAGCCATTTCACTCTGAAAACTTAGGTCTTTCTTCAGTTCAGGGACATTTATTTTCAATTCTCTCTTCAATTTTTACATTTTCATAATTCCATTTTCATATTCTAGAAAAGAGACAATTAGTCACATATTTCTTTCCTCTGATCTTTCCTCTATATATCTTACCTTTCAGCTTTATTTTCTATTTTTTCCCTTTTTGTTGTTAAATTCTTCCTGATCCCTACTTGGGTTTTCAGTACTGTCCACTTTACATTTTATTAATTTCTTTACATATTATATATCACGGTTTTTGCCCTTTGAAATTCTTTATTTGTTCCCAACATTTCTTCGCAATATTTTCTTTTATCCATTTACATGTTTTATTTTTGTTGTTGTTATATATATATATATATATATATATATATTTTTTTTTTTTTTTTTTTTTTTTTTGCAGTACACAGGCCTCTCACTGTTGTGGCCTCTCCTATTGCGGAGCACAGGCTCTGGACGCACAGGCTCAGTGGCCATGGCTCACGGTCCTAGACACTCCGCAGCATGTGGGATCTTCCCGGACCGGAGCACAAACCTGTGTCCCCTGCATCAGCAGGCGGACTCTCAACCACTGCGCCACCAGGGAAGCCCTGTTGTTATATATTTTTAATAAGTTTATGTATTTATTTATTTTTGGCTGCGTTGGGTCTTCGTTGCTGTGCCCGGGCTTTCTCTAGTTGCGGCGAGCGGGGGCTACTCTTCATTGCAGTGCGTGGGCTTCTCATTGCAGTGGCTTCTCTTGTTGTGGAACGCAGCCTCAGTAGTTGTGGTGCACGGGCTTAGCTGCTCAGTGGCATGTGGGATCTTCCTGGACCAGGGATCGAACCCGTGTCCCCTGCATTGGCAGGCGGATTTTTAACCACTGCGCCACCAGGGAAGCCCACTGTTGTTGTTATTTTAATCTTCTGTTTCCTCCATGACATCGGCCTCTGTGGGAGCCACCTGTTGTGCTTTATCGAATTTGGTCACCCTCCTTCAAGGTACTGGATGTTCTTGAATGCTTTGTGCTCCTTCAGGTCAGGCTTATGGGGTTGGCAGGCAGTGAGAGGTAAGGGAATGAATACCCTTGGCTCTCGGGTTTCTCAGAGTTTGAGAAAGATTGGGCCTCTCCACTTATCCTGGAAGAGGAGCAATTCAGACCAATCAGTACTGACGTCCACTGTTATCAGGCTCTCCCAGGAGTGGGGAGGCCCAGCTTTTTCTTCTCCACATCTGAGGGGATTTTCTCTTGGCTCAGCAGGCTCGATCCATAGAGAACATCTACAGGGTCCTCACCAGCCTCTGGTATTTTCACCAATAACACTCAGTTGGTGCCCTCTACAGACCCTGGGTCTGCACAGTCTCCTTGACAACTCAAGGTTTCATTCATGACTGGGTTCCACTCCAGCTGCAGCCATATTTATCTTACTGTGTGTCATCCCAGCAGGAAGCAAGAGGGATGCAAGACCATGAACAAAAACCCTACTCACTAGCAATAGCATGTAACCATTCACCACCACCTAATTAGTTCCTAGATGAGAGAGTGTTTATCTCATCTCCTCTAATGAGAGAGGCTGTTATCTCTCTTCAGAAGAGGCCCAGAGAGAAGAAATCAGTTTCCTTTATTTCTAGTAAACAAGAGTCCTGGGTAATTTACAATGTATGCTGGGAGTCTGATGGGGCTTGCCTGGAGCAGGCAGATGTGACATGTAGCAATTAAAAGTGGAATTGCTAGGGAAAAGATGTCCCCTGACCCGAGTTACTGGAGGACAACAGAGATGGGAACTGTCTCAGTTGTAGAAAAGAAATAGGGCGTTCTTTCAGTTCCTTAAATAGGCCATGCTTCTCCCTGCTCAGGGCCTTCTTCACTGGTCCTCTCTGCTTGGGCTGCTCCTTGACCAAGTGTTTTTCCCATCTGTCCAACCACTCTTGTTCTTCCTTCAGTCCTAGCTGAAACACGACTTCTTTTTCTATTTTTTTTTTTTTTAGTTGCAGATGACTTTTTTAAAATAAATTATTTATTTATTTAATTTATTTATTGTTTTTGGCTGCATTGGGTCTTTGTTGCTGTGCACGGGCTTTCTCTGGTTGCGGCGAGCGGGGGCTACTCTTCGTTGCCGTGCGCGGGCTTCTCATTGCAGGGGCTTCTCTTGTTATGGAGCACGGGCTCTAGGCACGCGGGCTTCAGTAGCTGTGGCATGTGGGCTCAGTAGTTGTGGCACACGAGCTCTAGAGTGCAGGCTCAGTAGTTGTGGAGCATGGGCTTAGTTGCTCCGCGGCATGTGGGATCTTCCCGGGCCAGGGCTCGAACCCGTGTCCCCTGCATTGGCAGGCGGATTCTTAACCACTGCACCACCAGGGAAGCCTGAAGCATGACTTCTTTAAAGAAGCCCTCTGATTCCCCAGACCAAACAAAGCACTCCCTTTAGAAAGAGATCACTGATTCTACCTCTATTTCTCTTTCCTAGTACTTAACACTAATTTCTTTTGTTTTTTTCCATTATTCATTTAATATACATCTTTCCTGCTAGACTATAACCTCTGTGAGGGCAGGGAGTGACTGTCTTATCCACTGGTGTCTCCTAGCATGTACAGGTCCAGGTTCGTACTTAGCACTTAATTACTTGTTAACTGAATAAAAGCTGGAAGACATAGAAATATTTCTAAGATTGAGATAGCAAAATAGGGAACAAAGAGTGAAGGGGAGCCGAGATGGACCAGATGAAAAGGAAAAAGAGATGATCCCATAGGAACTCAAGGGGGAAAAAAGTGAGAGAATTGGCCTGTGTGAAAAAGATTAAAAAAATAAATCTGAAAGTCAAGATGAAAGTGGTTTAAAAGAGCTTTCGTGCCTGAGCTCGACTGAGGCATTCAACCCAGTAAAGGGGTAGGAGGAAGCCACCATTCAGAGTGGAACAAACGCAGCATGTCACACAGACATAAATGCTCAGAATACACATCTTCAAGGAAATGACAGGGTCACTCAGGCTCTTATGCACTGTGTTTCTCCTGAACATAATTCAGTTATTTTCTCGATATACTCATTAAAGTGAATTCTCAGAACAGAAAGAGATATATTCAAATAAAGGTCAACTTTTTTTTACATTTCAGACAGATGTATACCAATAATGTTTAGCTCTGCCAATGATTGAATTTTGGGGCTCTCACGCTGTGGCCTCTCCCATTGCGGAGCACAGGCTCCAGACGCGCAGGCTCAGTGGCCATGGCTCACAGGTCTAGCCGCTCCGCGGCATGTGGGATCTTCCCGGACTGGGGCACGAACCAGCGTCCCCTGCATCGGCAGGTGGACTCTCAACCACTGCGCCAACAGGGAAGTCCAATGATTGAAATTTTTAAGTAAATAATTCAACTCTGAATTCTCTCTCTCTCTCTCCAGTCAGACAAATGGTCCTGCTTCCTGCCAGAGATGGGACTGGTCTTTAGGAGGGGCTTATGTGTCCACTGGAAATCACACCACTTTTCTAGGTCAGGGCCATTTAGCTCCATCCCCCAGAAAAGAGTTTTCATCATTTGAGAATCACAGTGAATGAGCCCCAACCCAGCAAAGCAGTGGAAATGATTCCCCCTGATAATGTGTACATGATGTCAAAGGAACTTGGGAAAGATTTTTTTTTAATGAGGAATGTGAAATTATTCTGCTTTTTCTTTGCACTTTTTTTTTTGGCAGGGGGAAAGAGTAAAATTAATAAAAGGTATAACTAAAAGAGAGGAAATAGGTAACCTATATTTTCTATTTCTGATAATTCTGAGTTGACTAAAGATACATGTCCAAAAAATTAAAAGAGTACATTTAAGGAAGAAGAGACTTTTAAGTGATAAAAAGCTTCCAAACAAACAATTTGTTGTTGTTGTTAATAAGTAATCTTATGATGACAATGCAGGTGCAGGCTTATAGAGAAAGAGAGAGAAAGGAAGAAATGGATTGGCATTTTCCTCCTGAAGTGTATGTTTTCTGCCAACAGAATTATCTTTGTCTTTAAACAAATCAGTTTAGTTCAAATCAGCAAAGTAGATAGCAGAGCCCCTCATAATTTAATCATCAGACATAACTATTGTTAATACTTTGGTATATAACACTACATACTGTATGCATTAAATATGGTTATATAATATATAGGCTCTTCATTATTCACAACAGTCAAAAAGTGGAAACAACCCAGATGGCCATCAACTGTTGAATGGATAAATGCTGGTTCATCCATATGGTGGAAAATTATTCAGCAATGAAAAGAAATGAAGTAATGATACATGCTACAACATGGGTGAACCTTGAAAACATTACATGCTGAGTGAAAGAAGCCAGTCACAAAAGACCACATACTGTTTGATTCCATCCATATGAAATGTCCAGAATAGGCAAATCCATAGAGACAGAAAGTCGATTAATGGTAGCTTAGGGCTGGGGGGTAGAACAGGGAGTCACCGCCAATGGGTAGGGGGGTTTCTTTTATGGAGAACAAAAATATTCTAAAATTAGATTGTGGTGATGGCTACACAACCCTGTGAAAATACTAAAAAATACTGAATTGTACACCGTAAGTAAGTGAATTATTTGGCATGTGAATTATATCTCAAAAAGCTGTTTTTAAAAAAAAGCAAAAAATATTCATACAGGCTGTTCTGCGACTGCTTCATCCCTTCCTTAATGTATCACAGACAAGGTTGCATGTCAATAAGATGTGCAACTACACGGTTATTTGTGACTACAGTATTTGTGTTATTTGTACAGCATTCTACTATATGGATGTACTGACATTTACTTACTTAACGCTTTATTATTAGACGGGAACTTATTTCCAATTGCCGTGTTAAACACCCATGTATGTACACATGTCTTTGCACACCTGTATGATTATTTTCTTAGGAAACAAAGAATAGATCTGAGGGTCAAGGGTCTGTACTCTATAAAATGATACATGTTGCCTAATTGCCCTCCAGAAAGGCCATACTAATTAACATTCATTGCAATGGGAAACAAGAATACTTTTCTCTCTACGTTTCCATCAATGCTGAGCATCGTAAAAGTAATTAATTTCTGACAATCATAGGAGACATCAATTTTTAAATGTGTATTTCTTTGATTATTGAATTTAAACAGCATATTTTAACAGTCACTTGATTTAAAAAATACCTATTCCTCTGCCTTTTGTCCAATTTTTTGGTTATCTTTTTAAATTTTTCTAACAAATGCTACAAATTGTCCTTACCAGTTTGTCTTTCAACTTTGCTACAGCATCTCTCCCTACACGTTCTAATGTTTTCTATACTTACATCTATTATTCTTTTTCTTTATGGTATCTGGCTTTAATGCCTAGCCTTTTACCATCCCAATGTCATAAAAATAACATCCTGTATTTTCTTCTAGCACGTCATTTTATTTCGTTTCATTTGAATCATCCATTCGTGCTGATCTGCGATCCTGTGGCTTTCCTGAGTTATGTCTGGCCTATGAAATCTGTTGAAACAGACGACTCACCTAACTGTTGAGCCCACTGTATGGCAGTACCGGTGTCTGCTGCATTGCCTTCAGCTAAGCACACCACTTCTTGCCCAATCTTCCACCCAATTAATGGATAAAAGCCTTAAAAACAAATAAACAATATAAGTCACACAATAAATAGTGAATTAATTACAGAGGAGTCTACAGTGGAACAATTTGATTATCTCAAAAACTAGCAACATGCCTGTGGAGTCAGACTGCCTGAGTTCAAATCCCAGCCCTCTCTCATTTTCTAGCTGTGGTCTTACAAGTTTCTAGTTTCTTAGTCTCAGTTTCCTCGACTGTAAAGTGGTCTACCTCGGAGAGCTTCTGTGAAAATAAACTGAAAAAGGACTTAGGGCAGTGCCTGGCATAGAAAAAGAACAATAAATATTAGCTTTTAGTAGCTACAAGCATATCTGTGTCTCTAGAAACACAGAAACAATATTTTAATTGAGAAATTAAAGGTTATTATGAGATTGGTTTGTCAGACAACTAACCATGCTATTGCATTTATCTGTAGTTACTAATTTTTTTTTAACTCTTTATTGAATTTGTTGTATTAGAAGGCAAAATCTTAACCACTGGACTGCCAGGGAAGTCCCCTATCTGTAGTTTCTAAACAACGTTCCTAAATAGAAACAATGATCATTCTTCTGTGTTTTTTTTTTTTCATTTAACTTAATTTTTATAATGATCATTTTTCCAGCTTTCATTTTCCCAGTTAGGGAAAAAGGAAGAACTTTAGGGGGGATGAAAGGCAAGAAAAACATTTTTAAATCCACCTCTTAGTAACCATGTTAGGAGACCAGAGCTCAGACTAAGAGCCCCAAGCTCTCCTGGGTGTAGTTATACAATCTAAATTTCTTGGTTTGTGCATTCCAGAATTTCCTCCATTAGAGAGAGCAAATTCTTAGCAATTGTCATTAAAACCCTAAATATGCATGGATCACTAGTTGAGAAGTACCACCGCCAAAAAGTATCACAAAAAGAAGAAATTCTAACACATAAAAGAAATTTTAGAGGCCTAGAAAGATGTTTTCAACAAATATAACATGTATTATAGGTAAATATTTGGAAAGCTGACCAAAATACCCTAGTCTTTCTGAACGTTTCCCTAAAATTTTTCTCATTTTTTAGTGCTTTTAATTTAAGAAAAAAGGGAAATGGGGATTAACTGTCTCTAAGAAGAATAATGAAAAATATTAGACAATATCCTTAATATAAAATAAGAAAATAGTGTCACAAAAGTTAAACAAGTAAAAAGAAGGGATATTTTGTTAATAAATAGGATATATTCTAACTACCTACCTCCAACACTCTGTTGAGGGTTATTTCCAGTATTAATATCCAAAAATGTCCCAGTTCCCATGGTTAACTTCACATCTCCTGTCTGGAAGCAGCATTCTCCAAACATGGCTGATTGCTGGTCAGCAACCTACCAAAAACATTCAAATATAAGACCTTGGGCCCTTAGCAGTGTTCCATTTCACTGTATCCCACTGTCTTACTTATTGTATTCTCATGGTTCACCATTTTATTTCCTTTTCCTTAAAAAAAGGAAACAGAGAGCAACAACTATATGATAGGAGTCTCTCTAGGACTAACGTTATGGGGATAACTAACGTGTCTCAGGAATTTTCAGCAGTCTACCTACTTCACCACTTTTAAGTATCATAAGAATAATCTTAGAAATAAAAGTCAGAATAAAATTTGTCCAGAAAAAAACAACTAAGATTGTTCATTTGAAACTTGCAAGCATTTTCATTCATTAGTCAAAATAACTGGCCACACAAATTTCTCTTTTAATAAGAGAGATAGGTGTATAAGTAGATGTAGGTTAAAAATATACATTTCCCAAACATACATTTTTGTTAAAAAAATTATAACTTTTTTTTTTTTTCCCACATCTCACAGCTTGCAGGATCTCAGCTCCCCAACCAGGAATTGAACCCAGGCCATGACAGTGAAAGTGCCAAATCCTAACCACTAGACCACCAGGGACTTCCCTATAACATTTTGTTAATGTAACTACATGTAGATATATATACAGCAATATTTTAAGGACCAAAACTCATCTGAAGAATGCTTTCTCACTAATCTATGTCTTCTAGCCATACCTTAATCTAAACCTGAGCCTACTAAGACTGATCCTCTCCAGGAATTTGTAACTTGAGAATTTAATTCCCCTCCCCTCACTTGATTTCTCCACCTACCATAGTGACTGTCCATCTAGGGACAGATGCTCTATACCTCCTGGTTAAGCTGTTACAGGAAATTAAAGACAAGATCTGAGTTTCTATAATAAAGAAAGAAACCTCAAAAATCAGAAACAGCTAATTTTTCACTCATCCACAAATTCTTTACCAGCTAAGTAGATGCTGAGGAAGGATTTTATAAAATGTAAATATATTTCTTCTTTACTTTAATTGCCCTATCACGGTTTATCATTATACTATGTCATATATAAACTAAGCATTGGCCCCATCACGGTTTTTTATCTCAGAGTATTAAATACAAGCCACACATTACTCAAAATACAACATTTAAAAAAATTTAACACAGTTTTCTGGAAAACTATATATAGAGAAGTCAGAAAAGGTTATCAAATATTTCCATGATAGAACACTGGCCCACAGGTCCTTTTTCCAGAAAGTGGAGAACACTTCTGATTATATTGAGAGCCCTTTAAGTTAAAAAGAAAAAAGATACTTTAACTTTATTCTGCAAGGGCCTTTTTTGTTTCTTAAATCTAATCCTAACTATTCATATACATTCATTTAGTTTATACTATACAAGGAGAAGCCCTCAAGTTTTCTACTTACCAAGGCCACTACTGGTATAGGCACGCCAAATATCTCTTCATCCACTGATCCAAAATTGTGGCTTCAAATAAAATTGGTTAAAAAGTAAGTTATAGCTCTAGAAATATTAATTCTAAAATTCAGCAAATTGTTTTTAGCGTAGGCCAAAAAGTTACATAATGAACATACAAGCACCTCAAATGTATAATAAGATGCTTTTCCCCACACAGGCCAGGTGAATTCAGGGACAATTTTGCTGGTTTCTATGTCTGATTTTCATTATTACCTCGTATCCTTCACGGGAGGCAGCAGAAAGAGCGGGATTGAAAGCAGGGAGGTGATGAGCTTACTCCAACACATCTGAGCACAGAAACATGTCATCAGAATCCAAGCTAAATTACAGAAAAATTGGTGACTCAGAAAGAAGGGAAGGGGCTTTCCTGGTGGCTCAGTGGTTAAGAATCTACCTGCCAATGCAGGGGACACGGGTTTGAGCCCTGGTCCGGGAAGATCCCACATGCCAGGAGCATCTAAGCCAATGCACCACAACTACTGAGCTTGCGCTCTAGAGCCTGCAAGCCACAACTACTGAGCCCACGTGCACAACTCCTGAAGCCCGCGGGCGCCTAGAGCCCCCGCGCCTAGAGCCCACGCTTCACAACAAGAGAAGCCACCGCAATGAGAAGCCCGCACACCACAACGAAGAGTAGCCCCCGCTCGACACAACTAGAGAAAGCCCATGAACAGCAATGAAGACCCAATGCAGCCAAAAGTAAAATAAATAAATTCAAAAAGAGAAAAGAAGGGAAAAAAACTTTACCTCATATGGGTCAAAAAGTCCAGTTGTACTGGCATTTGAAAAATCTGTGGCAAATTCAGAACCTAAATTTATATTGGAAACAATTTATTTATGATCAGGTAGTATAAATCAACACCTATCCCTAGTTTATAGTCTCGACCTTTGTCTGCCCTCAAATTCGTTCCAAAATGTGTATTTCCAGTGCAAAGTCTCCAAAGCAATTTCCCACTAAACCTTTTTGAAATTTTATACTTTACAAAAGCACTTTCAGGCACATTTCCATATCATGATTCCCAGTTTAAAGATGTGGAAAGGGGCTCAGAGAAGCAACGTGATTACCTATAGCTATACTATACGTATAGTTGCAAAGTGGTAGATTAGGAATTGAACTCAAGTCTTCCACTCTCGAAATTACGACTGTTCCTCGGTCTTATGTTTGAGGTTTCATCACAATTTTAAAATCACCCTCCTCTTAGAATAAATCTGAAATTAATCTAGCTTTAGTTTACTATGAAGTAACTACGGTACCAAAGAAACAGTATGTCTGGGATATGGAGGAAAAAGTTTCAAACGTCCACTTTTTTCAGATAGGTCATTTCTGTCAGTCAAATTCCACGTACTTGAGATACAGATCTATCAAATCATCTTTACCTTTTGTGAGCTTATGTAACAACCAGGTATCAATAGTCCCAAAGCAGCAATTTTCTTCTTCAATTGCCTTTCGCACCTTGAAAACACAACAGCACAAAATCAATTCAAAAGGCTAAATTATTAAGTGCATGACTAAGTGCCAACCACTAAATACAATATAATCCCATTTTTTATAAAAATTAATATATACATAGAGAAATAATTTCTAGAATTTACCCCCAATTGTTCTAAGTAATTACTATAGGGTATGAAAGGCTTTAGTTTTACACCAAGAATGTTTACTTTTGTGATGAAAAAAACAAAGTGTATCTCTTTTTCAGTTTAGATATACAAATATGTCTAAATATAGAAAGTCTAAAATGGGATGGCACAGTATGGCTCATAGGTCAAATCCAACCTGTTGTCTGTACCTCAAGTTAAGAACATTTTTGTAATTTTATAGTGGTTAAAAGAACAGAAAGAATACCTTGTGACAGATGAGAAGTATATGAAACTCAGATTTCCATGTCCTTAAATAAAGTTTTACTGGAACACAGCCATGCTCATTTATTTATGTATTATTTATGGCTACTTTCATGCTACGATGGCAGACTGTTTGTGACAGAATCCTTATGGCCTTTAAAGCCTAAAATATTACTTACCTGGAATGTCACAGAAAATATCTACCAAAAGAAACAAAAGAATCAAAACCTCTTTAAACTAGCTAATAGAGAAATTGGCATGCTT
This sequence comes from Monodon monoceros, assembly GCF_005190385.1. Lineage (NCBI taxonomy): Eukaryota > Metazoa > Chordata > Mammalia > Artiodactyla > Monodontidae > Monodon > Monodon monoceros. Next base: position 120,624,041 of record NW_021703767.1, on the reverse strand, counting down.
GTAAAGATATCATTAACTTACTGGAAAACAATTCCATAAATCCTACTTGATCACCTCTTCAACTCCTATTTGTCCTTCAAGACTAGCATTTCTTGGGTATGCCTAACCCAGTACCACACGGGCAACTTCCATATAGCCATTATCTCATAGCATCATTACTTCCCTAAGCTCCTTAAGAGCAGGAACTAGATTGCATTTATAACCCCAGCACCTAGGAGGGTTCCTTTCATATAGCACATGTTAAAAAAAAAAAACTGGAGAAAATATTTGCAAACAAAGCAACTGACAAAGGATTAATTGCCAAAATATATAAGCAGCTCAATATCAAAAAAACAAACAACCCAATCCAAAAATGGGCAGAAGACCTAAATAGACATTTCTCCAAAGAAGATATACAGACTGACAAAAAACACATGAAAGAATGCTCAACATCACTAATCATTAGAGAAATGCAAATGAAAACTACAATGAGGTATCACCTCACACCTGTCAGAATGGCCATCATCAAAAAATCTACAAGCAATAAATGCTGGAGAGGGTGTGGAGAAAATGGAACCCTCTTGCATTGTTAGTGGAAATGTAAATCGATACAGCCACTATGGAGAACAGTATGGAGGTTCCTTAAAAAACTAAAAATAGAACAACCATATGACCCAGCAATCCCACTACTGGGCATATACCCCGAGAAAACCATAATTCAAAAAGAGTCATGTACCAAAATGTTCATTGCAGCTCTATTTACAATAGCCAGGACATGGAAGCAACTTAAGTGTCCATCGACAGATGAATGGATAAAGAAGATGTGCACATATATACAATGGAATATTACTCAGCCATAAAAGGAAATGAAATTGAGCTATTTGTAGTGAGGTGGATGGACTTAGAGTCTGTCATACAGAGTGAAGTAAGTCAAAAAGAGAAAAATGAATACCGTAGGCTGACACATATATGTGGAATCTAAAAAAAAAAATGGTTCTGATGAACATAGGGGCAAGACAGGAATAAAGACACAGACGCAGAGAATGGACTTGAGGACACAGGGAGGGGGAAGGGTAAGCTGGGACGAAGTTAAAGAGTAGCACTGACATATATATACACTACCAAACGTAAAATAGATAGCTAGTGGGAAGCAGCTGCATGGCACAGGGAGATCAACTCCGTGCTTTGCGACTACCTAGAGGGGTGGGATAAGGAGAGTGGGAGGAAGAGGCAAGAGGGAGGGGATATGGGGATATACATATGCATATAGTTGATGCACTTTGTTATACAGTAGAAACTAACACAACACTGTAAAGCAATTATATTCCAATAAAGATGTTAAAAAAATAAAGCTTGCTAAATAAATGAGATTTAAAAAAACAGCAAATGGAGACATTTAAGAATGAATCATATTTTAACAGTAGAAAGGATCAATAAAATGAAGACATGGGCTTCCCTGGTGGCGCAGTGGTTGAGAGTCCGCCTGCAGATGCAGGGGACGCGGGTTCGTGCCCCGTTCTGGGAAGATCCCACATGCCACGGAGCGGCTGGGCCCGTGAGCCATGGCTGCTGAGCCTGTGCTCTGCAACGGGAGAGGCCACAACAGTGAGAGGCCCGCTATCGCAAAAAAAAAAAAAAAAAAAAAAAAATGAAGACAGATGACATGAGTTCCAAAAAAGAAGTCATCTGTAGATTACTTATAACAAGTATTTTGAAGAGTCAAGTACTATACCACTTAACTATGGAGTACTTAAAGTAATATTATTAGATTTCAAACTCTTATTAAATTTAGAAATTGTGATTCTAAAATTTGTTTCAGATTAGACAAAGGTTAATCTGTATTTCAGCAAGTAGCAATAATGAGTGCCAGGTAGTAAGTTCATTTGCTCATTCAAAAAATACTTGAGGGCTTCCCTGGTGGCACAGTGGTTAAGAATCCACCTGCCAATTCAGGGGACACAGGCTCAAGCCCTGGTCCGGGAAGATCCCACATACCGCGGAGCAACTAAGCCCGTGCACCACAACTACTGAGCCTGGGTGCCACAACTACTGAAGCCTGCGCGCCTAGAGACCATGCTCCGCAACTAGAAGCCACCGCAATGAGAAGCCTGCGCACTACAACGAAGAGTAGGCCCCACTCGCTGCAACCAGAGAAAGCCCGCGCACAGCAACAAAGACCCAATGCAACCAAAAATAAATAAATAAAATAAATAAATTTATTTAAAAAAATATTTGAGAGCCAGGCCCTCTGATTGATAGGTAGTAGGCCCTTGTGAGGCTAGATGGACACAGAGTAGGTATCAGGGCTTCCTAAGGTAGGAGGACCAAGGGCAATCCTCTGCACATTGGGTTAAGACTCCAAATGGCTCTACCCTCGGAGAAAGGGTAAACTAGAAGGATGGGCTCTTATAGGAACTCCAACTCAGCTTTGAACCATCTCAATCATTAAATTGGATTGAGATAATGCTGGTGCATAGAAGAATGGAAGAAGCATACATAGATCCTATCCAGAGCAACATATGTTAAGGCTCTCGTAATTTCTACACACAAGCTCACAAATACAATGTCTAGTTCATATATATATACACACACATATACACACACACACACACATATATATGTATATATATACACACACACATACATGCAAACAAGTAGCTAGGTTCACCAAACTCATCAAGTTGTACGCATTAAATATGCATAGCTATTTGTATGCCAATAATCACACCTCAATAAAGTGGCTTAAAATTTTTTAAAAAACCAATTAAGTAACCAGGCATACAAGGAAACAAGAGAACATTGCAGGGGGTGGGGGGAGGAGAAAGAGACAGTCCATAGGAGCTATAGATATTGGAATTAATAGCCATGGACTTTTAAAATACCATGCTAATTATGTGGGGAAAACAAGTGAAATTCTAGAACTAAAAAAATTAAGAACTTAATGGACGGGTTTTTATAATAGCACATTAGAAACAAAGAGATAAGAGATTTGGAAGACAGGTTAGAAGAAAATATCCTGAATAAAGTCCATAGAGACCAAAGAATAGAAAATATGTAAGATAGAGTGAGAGACAAAAAGGATTTAGTCAAAAGGTCTAACATACATGTAATCAGATTTTCAGAAGGAAAGAAGATAAGCAGAATGCAGCAGAAATTTATATTTGAAGATAATGGCTGAGAAATTTTCCAAATCAACAACAGATAACAAACAATGAATTTAAGACGCCCTACAAACGCCAAGCAGGTTGTCACACCTAGATAATAAGCACAGAAAATGTGTTTGATAAAGTCAACATCCAGTCATAACAAAATGTCTTGGCAAACTAGGAAAAGTAGAGAATTTCCTTAATTTGATAAAGGATAGCTAAAGAAATTTATACTAAATGTGAAATGTTGAAAGCTTTTGTTCCAAGATCAGGAATGAGAAAAGGATGTTTGTAGTCATCGCTTCTAGTCAATATATCCTGGAGGTCCTTGTCAACGCAAAGGAAAAGAAATGAGAGTAGAGTCACATTTCTACATCATATGCTATTAGAGCAGCGGGTCCCCAACCTTTTTGGCACCAGACACCGGTTTCATGGAAGACAATTTTTCCATGGACGGCAGCTGGGGGGAGGTTCAGGCGGTCATGTGAGCGATGGGGAGCGGCAGATGAAGCTTCGCTCGCTTGCCCACCACTCAGCTCCTGCTGTGCAACCCCGTTCCTAACAGACCGCCGACCAGTACCAGACCCCTGTATTAGGGAATTGCAAATTAAACCAATGAGATACTATGTCACACCTATCAGAATGGCTAAAATCCAAAACTGACATCAAATGTTAGCAAGGATGTGAAGCAACTGCCATTCATTGTTGGTAGAAATGCAAAATGGTACAACCACTTTGGAAGACAATTTAGCAGTTTCTTACAAAGCTAAACATAGTCTTACCATATGATCCAGCAATCACATACCTAGGTATTTACCCAAACGAGGTGAAAATTTATGTTCATACAAAAACCTCCACACAAATGTTTACAGCAGCTTTATTCATAATTGCCAAAAACTGGAAGCAATAAGATATCCTTCAATAGCTGACTGGATAAACACACTGTGATACATCTACACAATGAAATACTAATTAGTGGTAAAAAGAAATAAGCTATCAAACCACAAAAAGACATGGAGAAACCTTTAATGCATATTGTTAAGTGAAAGAAGCCAGTCTGAAAAGGCTACATTCTGTATGATTCCAACTATACAACATTCTGGAAAAGGCAAAACTATATAAAGACAGTTAAAAAAAAAAATCGGTGGTTGCCAGGGTTTCAGGGGTAAGAGGAGAGGGATGAATAAATGAAATGCAGGGGATTTTTAGTCAATGAAACTATTTTGTATGATACTGTAATCATAGATACATTACATTAATAATATTTTATAATAATGTGTTACTGCTGATTCATCAATTGCAACAAATGTAGCATATTAATGCAAGATGTTAATAACAGGAAAACCGTGTTGGGGGGAATATGGGAACTCTGTACTTTCTGCTCAATGTTTCTGTAAACCTAAAACTCCTCTAAAATTAACATGTACTAATTTTTTTAAAGGACAAAAGATTTATTCCGCTTGTATATGTCTTCTTGAGTCAGTTTGGGTAGTCTGTGCATTTCTGGGAAGTTTTCCATTTTATCTAAGTTATCTAATTTGGCATACACTTGTTCATAGTATTGCTTAATAGAGCTTTGTACTTCTGTGAAGTTGGAATTAATGTTCCCTCTTTCATTCATAATTTCAGTTATTTGGATCTTTCTCTCTTTTCTTTTTCTCGTTGTCAGTCTAGCTAATCTTTTCGAACCAACTTTTGGTTTTGTTGATTTTTTCAACTGTTTTTCTATTCTCTGTTTCATCAATTTTCACTCTAGCCTTTATATTACTTTCCTTCTGCCTGCTTTGGGTTTAGTTTCCTCACCTTTTTCCAGTGTCTTAAGGGAGAATATTAGATTTGTTTTCATGTAGTCTCTCTATGTAATATAGTCTTGTTCTAAAATTCCCTGTAAAGGCTACTCTTGCTACATCATGTCTTAGTATACTGTGTTTTCATTTTCATTCATCTCAAAATTTTTCTAATTTCTCTTGATACTTCTTCTTTTACCCATTGATTATTTAAAAGTGCTTTGTTTAATTTCCACATATTTTTGAACTTCCCAAATTTCTTTCTGCTACTTACTTCTAATTTCATTCCTTTGTAGTCATAGGAATACTTTGTATAATTTCAGTCCTTTTAAATTTATTGAGACTTGTATTATGGTGTGGCATACGTTCTATCCTGGAGCAGGTTCCATGTGCACTTAAGAAGGATGTATATTCTGCTGTTATTAGTTTTCCATAAATGTCTATTAGGTCTAGTTGGTTTATGCTGTTCAAGTTTTCTATTTCCTTGTTGATCTTCTCTCTAGTTGTTCTAACTACCACTGGTGAACTGTTTATTTACACCTTCAGTTCTGTCAGTTTTTGCTTCCTGTATTTCGGAGCACTGTTATTATGTGCATTATTGTCATATATATATTTTTTGGTTGTGCAGCTCAGCATGCAGGATCTTCCCTGACCAGGGATGGAACCTGTGCCCCCTGCAGTGGAAGTGTGGAGTCTTAACCACTGGAATGCCAGGGAAGTCCCAATTGTTATATATTTCTGATGGATGGGCTTCTTCTTATAAAATGCCCTTATTTTCTCTAGCAACATTTTTTTGTTTGTTTTTAAAGTTTGTTTCGTCTGATATTAGATAGTCACTTAGCTTGTGTTTGCTGTTTGCATGGAAATCTTTTCCACTCATTTGCTTTTTAAAAAAATATTTTATTGAAGTATAGTTGATTTACAATGTTGTGTTAATTTCTGCTGTACAGCCACGTGATTCTATATACATATACATACATTCTCTTTCATATTCTTTTCCGTTATGGTTTATTACAGGATACTGAATATAGTTCCCTGCACCATACAGTAGGACCTTGTTGCTTATCCATCCTATATATACTAGTTTGCATGTGCTAATCCCAACCACTCAATCCTTCCCTCCCCACTCCCCCTTCCCCTTGGCAACCACAAGCCTGTCTTCTCTATGTCTGTGAGTCTGTTTCCGTTGCATAGATTCCATCCATTTACTAAAGTACTAAAGTATTCCATCCATTTACTAAAGTATTCCATCCATTTACTAAAGACTAAAGTATGTCTCCCATAAGGCAGCATATAGTTTGATTTTGCTTTTTTATCCAGTCTAAAACCACAATGAAATATCACTACCTACCCACCAAAATGACTAAAATTAAAAAGACTTATAGGACTTCCCTGGTGGTGCAGTGGTTGAGAGTCTGCCTGCCGATGCAGGGGACACGGGTTCCTGCCCCTGTCCGGGAGGATCCCACATGCCGCGGAGCAGCTGGGCCCGTGAGCCATGGCCGCTGAGCCTGCGCTCCGCAACGGGAGAGGCCACAACAGTGAGAGGCCCGCGTACCGCAAAAAAAAAAAAAAAAAAGACTGATAATATCAATTATGATGGTAAATGAAATTATAAATTCCCTCCTTCACTGATGAGGGGTGTGTAAATTGTCAAAAACTGTGGAAAAATGTTTGATATTATCCACTAAAGGTGAAAATATATATACACATTCATGCCCTAAAAATTCCATTCCCATGCATAGATACAGCAGAAATGCATTTACATAGCATTATTCATAATGGCCCAAAATGTACATTTGGAAATAACTCAAATGTACATGAACAAAATGGATAAATGGATAAACTATGTAAAATCATATACTGAACACTAAATAGCAATGAAAATATAAGGAAATTAATTTACATAAAATTTGGTCATATTTCACAAATATGTTAAGCAAAAGGAGTCAGACACAAAAGAATAAGCACTGTATGATTCCATTTACAAAATTCAAAAATATTCAGGCAAAGAAAGCTAAAGTGTAGTGTTGAGGAATAAACATGTAAATTGTAAAAGTGGAAAAAAAATGTAATACATAGTGCCACAGTGTTCTAGTTCTTGATTCGAGTAGTGTTACACAGGTATTTGCTCCACAAAATATCACTGAGTGGTACATTTTTGTTTTGTTCACTTTTCTATATGTGCCATGACTCACAATAAAAAGGTTTTAAAAAAACAAACTGAGTAAGGATTCCTTGTCTTCCATCCCAATGTGGTGGACACTTAATTTTCCCTCAAATAAGCAAATTATTATCTTTATTCCTTGCATTTTTCTCATCCCTATAATCTAGACACACATACACACGCGTGCGCGCACGCACGCGCACACACACACACACACACACTCTTTCCTTACCTCAGTCAGGTTCTGCAAAATCCAGGCCAATCTCAAAGAAACATGTTGGGTTGTGAAAGTGAACAAACTGGCTGCTAAAAATCGTTTACTTCTAGTGAAAAAGTGCAGCACTCGGCAGGAGCTGTGTATGAGCTATTTAAAAAAAAAAAGATATTTTAGGAAAATGCATTTAATGGTGTTTGATGTTTCTATATTAAATTTCATACACATGCAAACAAACCCAATAGCAAACAATTTATTTAACTACTTATAAAGTGTTCTCAGCACTTAAGGAGATCCAGCAAAGCACCCTAAGAGGACAATTTGCATTCTAAATTATGAAATGTGACACATCTACTATGAACTTCTTTAGCAAACACTAGAGGCTCAAGTACGTATAAAAGTCTTTTAAAAATAACTATTTTCTACCTCTTTACCTATTTTTAACTATGGAAGTAAAGGTAGAGAGTCAAGGGAGAAGGCTATTTTTCTATTAGAAATATATTTTTAATCAAGTTAGCATTAACTCAGAAGGGAAGCTCCCCCTACACATTAAGTGCTTAAAATTTGGGATAAGAGATTTTATTTAATACTATTTATATTTATCTAATGATTGAAGATGAAACATACAGTTTTCAATTTACTTTTTCGTATGCAAAACCTTTAGCTGAAAAAAAAAAAGCCTTATACAGAAAACTAGCATTGAGTTTTAAGGTTTGTAAGACATAATAAAAAAACCCAAAAAACCACAACAAAATAAACCCTTAACCTGCTACCTAACTAGAAGGATGCAGATGGACAATTCAACTTCTGAAACTGATGTTGGACAAAACATTCATTTATAGAGAATTTACCTACTTTATGCATTTTTTCCTATTATTCCCACCCCTCCCCAAAATAAATGGAAAGATTTTGGTTTATTTATTTAAAATAGAAATAAATTTATTTTTCTTTCATTTTTAGCATAATGCATCAATCAAGAAATGTGTAGACTCAGTTCTCTCTACATTTCAGTTTTGTCCTTATTTTTTGTTTTTGAACAATGAGGCTCATTTTAATTTTTTTCACCTTGTTTTCTTTTTGGTGAAAACATTTATGCTCTACTCCCTTAGCAAATTTCAGTTATACGGTACAGTATTATGAACTAGTCACCATATTATGCATTAGATCCCCAGACCTTATTCATCATTATAACTGAAAGTCTGTATCCTCCTTTTCACCCTGTTCAGTACTCAAACCTTCTGCACTTCCTTATATTTTACATTACTTATTAAATATAAGACCTTTTCAAAGTATTTAAGGTGAACACCCAGAATCCTTCTTCTGATGTGTTATATGTTAAGAAACATTTCGAACTGAAATGAGTTCTTCTTCCATAAGCAACTATACTTTTCCATATAAAAACTTAGATTTAGGATCCTTCAGGGATCTTCTGTTAAAATGCAGATACTTTGGCAGGGGCACAAAAAAAGTACTAAGAGTTCTAATACCTGCACTTTTTGTCAACATGTGAACGAGGAACACTTTTGTTCATATATTTAACAAATATTTATTGAGTACCTTCCATGTACCAAGAAGTGCGCTAGGTCCTGAGAAAACAGAGTGAACAAGAGGCAGAATCCCTGCCTTCTTGAAATTTACATTCTAGTGGGAAGAGACAGACAAATACGTAATCAAATCAATAAATGAGATAATCTAAGAAGACACTGGTTGTAAGATGAACCACTATTTAACGTACTAGCAAAAAAGTAAAAAATCCTGCTAGTTAAATTATGACATAGTTGTAAGATATAAATTATGGTTAAAATGACCAAAAAACCCCTGATGATTAAAAAATGTATCCTAGTTAAAAATCATCCTTTTCAAAATTGGAAAAAAAATGTATGTCTTACAACTCATACATTGCTGGTGGGAATGCAAATGGTACAACCACTTGGGAAAAAGTATGGCAGTTTCTTACAAAATAAAACATGCAGTTACCCTATAACCTAGCAATCATCCTATTGGGGTATTTATCTCAGAGAAATGAAAACTTATGTTCACATAAAATTCCATAAACAAATGTTCATAACAGCTTTATTTGTCATAGCCCAAAACTGGAATTAGCACAGATGTCCCTCAACAGGTGGTACATCTGTACCACTGAATACAACTCAGCAATACAGAGGAAACAAGCTATTGATACATGTAACAACCTGCATTCTCCAGAGAATCATACTAAGTGAAAAAAGCAAATCAAAAACATGTTTTATGCTGCATGATTCCACATATATAACATTTTTGAAATGAGAAAAATGTGTAATGGAGGACAGATTAGTGGTTGCAAGGAGCTAGGGATGGGAGAGGGTGGGGAGGTACACAGGAGAGTGGTGAATGTGGTTATGAAAAGCAACATGAGGGAGGGATCCTTGTAGTGATGGAACAGTTCCGCGTCTGTTCATCATCCTTGTGGTGACAGATACGTGAACATATGGAGAAAACTGTACAGAAACTAAAACACATACACATACCTACAGATGGAACTGAGTACAAGTAAAACTGGGGAAATCTGAATAAGATCTATGGATTATATTAATGTCAATATCCTGGTTGTAACATTATGCTATAGTTTTGTAAAATGTTACCCCTGGGAGAAACTGCAAAGCCTGTAAAGGATCTCTATTATTTCTTTCAACTGCATGTGAATCTACAATGACCTCAATTAAAACTTCAATTAAGAAATGTACACCTCAGAGTCTCTGAAATTTGATGAGTGCTGTGAAAGAAATAAAGGACAGTAATAGAGATCGGATTGGGGGGGTGAGGAGTGCTACTATGAATAGGATGGCAGAGAAGGGCTCCCACAGAGGAGGTGGTGGTGAGGCTGCGCCCTGAAGGATGAGAAGGATCCAGCCATGGTGGCAGAGAGAGCCCCTTGCAGATACAAGGGCCTTCAGGTAAGAAAGGGCTTGAGGGCTGACAAAGCTGGAGCCTAATCCTTAGCAGCTTCAGGGAGAGAGGGGTCTGGGAAGGGGTCAGAGCTGGAGACAGGATCAAACTCTGATAAGGAGTTGGGACTTTTATGCTAAAAGCAAAGAGAAGCCTTAGCAACCAACAGGCAAGAATCAGAACAGTGAGAGGAAGCATGGGTGCCTGGCGTGACTGGAGGAAACTGTGGTTCCAGGAGATTGCCACCACGCCCCAATTACTTCACCACTTTGCCTGTGGGTAGCCTTGGCTAAACGCATGACCTTGGTGCCCGCTCTGGCACATCCTCCCTAAACATTTCCAAGAACCTGAGTCAACAGACCATAAGCATCTGGAAAAGGATGATTATAGGGTAGGGTTCCTTCACTGGCAGGACCAGCTCTGCAATTTTGTGTGCTAAACTCCATGAGTCTGTTTGTGTGCATTTCTCTGCTAAGAGAGGTCAAAATTTATATCATATACCTGTTCAATATCAAGTAGACAAGTGCTTTAAATGCTCAGTTTTGTGCTTGATGTCAGTTTTTCATCACGATTTGAGATCTGGGGCTTATACTACAGAAATAAATGTTTTCACAATTTATTTTAAAAGGAATAAAAGTTTTATTAAACACCTCACTGACTAACTTAAGGAACATCCAATGACTTGACCTATTAAAAACTAAAATTATATATTAAAGTATAACACTGCACATTATAAATAGTATAATTTTAAATTATATCATTCAAAGTTCACAATATTTCCTTAAAACCACTTTCAATTCTCTTACTCTATCTTTCCCATGAACAGCACCTCTCAGTATTCAGCCTCACAAGTTATTAAAGCAAGGTGCATTTTTACATATTAAACTAACAAAAAAGATCATTGTGGGTGGGCCTATGGCAGATTTGTTTCACTCATGCATCGCTGTCATATTCTATAATGTATTCAAGTTTGTTTTCATATAAAATTAATGTCTCCGAACACCTATCAAGGAAAACTGATGCTGCAGACACTCCCCATGCACCACCTGGTACGGGCAGCCTAACTGAGAAGGCATTTAACTGTGTGGCATTAGAAGCGTTCAAACAATCAATATGCAATATTGATTGTAAGACCAAATATTGCAGGTTTCAACATATTTGAGGAGCTGGAAAATTGTCTCGCTCTTTAACTCCGTAGTCTCACACTTCAGAGTGAGATGCTACTACGGCTGTCACTGTAGTCAGCATCATCGTCTGCCAGGCGTCACGGTGAAAGCTTGTGGCAGTCTATCTCAACGTCCATTAACCATTTTTATAGCAAAAGATGATAAAACCTGGACATAGTCTGTACCTTTTCTGGACATAGTCTGTTTTTTTTTCAATTTCTCCAGGAATGGAAATGAATTCTCACTAACTTGTGAACCTCTGGTCCCCCCCAAACCTCCTCATCACTTCCTGATGTGCAGCTGTTAAGGACTTCGGTCCACCAGCACGCTCTTGGGTGACTACTGTTAAATTTCACTGGGGTGGGGAGTGTGCATGTGTGTATTTTCTGCTTAATGTCCTAAGACATCATCAGTAGATGATACAATTCTGCCTACGGCTAAAGGACATTTACAGGAAAAAACAGCAACAACCAAATCACCGAACGTAAGAAAAAGATTACCTTCATTAAAAGAGAACTATTCCAAGATTTTACAAGTTCAATAGCTCTTAGGTCTTGCCAACTAATGAAGTTGTGGAAATGCTTTCCCGTTTTCCTAAGAAAAATGGAAACAGTATTTTGAGACTCAATATAAATCAGAGACTATATTATATAAAAGATCTGTCACAAGAGAAAACAAAATTAGAAGCCAAACTGTAATTTCAACATATGATTTAATTAATTGGGGCTTTCTGAATGCCTTCTTCTCTTTGATTTGATAAATTGAACACACTTTGTAACAATTATGTGATGTACAGTATAAAATTTGAGATCAGATTCTATCCAAAAAATCTTCTTTTTGAGGCATTACAATGTATACACTTCCAAAAACAAAACTGATGAAAAGCCTTCAAAGACTTGCTCATACAATTTTAAAAGCAAGATAAAGAAGCCAATACTTTCTCTTTTCATTGTACTTATTTTAATATACACAATCAGATAAAAACTTCTGTACCTACAGAACAGCTAAAATGTAGCCTGAGCCTGTTTTTTTTCTTTATAAGTTTATTTTTGGCTGCGTTGGGTCTTTGTTGCTACACATGGGCTTTCTCTAGTTGCAGCAAGTGGGGGCTATTCTTCGTTGTGGTGCACCGGCTTCTCATTGTGATGGCTTCTCTTTTTGCAGAGCACAGGCTGTAGGTGCGCGGGCTTCAATAGTTGTGGCATGTGGGCTTCAGTAGTTGTGGCATGCGGGCTCAGTAGTTGTGGCTTGCGGGGTCTAGAGCACAGGCTCAGTAGTTGTGGCGCACGGGCTTAGTTGCTCCGCGGCATGTAGGATCTTCCCGGACCAGGGTTCAAACCCGTGTCCCCTGCATTGGCAGGCGGACTCTCAACCACTGCGCCACCAGGGAAGTCCCCTATGTTTAGTTTCTGAGGAACTGCCAAACCGTTTTCCACAGCAGCTGCACCATTTGACATTCCAGCAACCAGTATGTAAGAGTTCCAATTTTTCAATATCCTCACCAACACTTGTTAGTTTACATTTAAAAAATTATAGCCATCCTGGGAGATGTGAAGTGGTATCTCATTGTGCTTTTGATTTGCATTTCCTCAATGACTAATGATATTGAGCACCTTTTCATGTGCTAGTTGACCATTTGAATATTATTTAAACCCTTTTTCCATTTATGAATTAGGTTTAGGCTTTGGTGTTGTTGCTGAGCTGTCAGAGTTATTTATATTCTCTAGATATTAATTCTTTATCAAATATATGATTTGCAAATATTTTCTCCCATTTTATGAGTTTTCACTTACTTTAAAGTGTCCTTTTTTTTTTCTTTCTGTTTTTCACCTTTATTAATGGGATCACAGCATTCACATACATCATGAATACGGTACATCTTTTTCCTTTAGTGATCCAAACGATCACGATTATCATTACGACAAATCAGAGAAGTGATTCTCCTATTGTTATTTTTTAATATATTTATTTATTTATTTATTTATTATTATTTTTGGCTGCGTTGGGTCTTAGTTGCTGTGCGCAGGCTTTCTCTAGTTGCAACAAGCAGGGTCTACTCTTCGTTGCGGTGCGCGGGCTTCTCACTGCGGTGGCTTCTCTTGTTGTGGAGCACGGGCTTTAGGCACGTGGGCTCAGTAGTTGTGGCTTGCGGGCTCCAGAGCACAGGCTCAGCAGTTGTGGCGCACTGGCTTAGCTGCTCCGCAGCATGTGGGATCTTCCCGAACTGGGTCTCGAACCTGTGTCCCCTGCACTGGTAGGTGGATTCTTAACCACTGTGCCACAGGGAAGTTCCTCTCCTATTGTTTTAGTCCTCCATCTTAAATTACAAACCAAACATACCAAGACACATACCTTCCATATTACATGCTTCAGTCAGTTTTCAGATATCTAACTGTAGATTTAAGATATCAATGGCTATAAATTTTTTCAGACTTTTTTTTTTTTTTTTTTTTTGAGGTACACGGGCCTCTCATTGTTGTGGCCTCTCCTGTTGCGGAGCACAGGCTCCGGACGCGCAGGCTCAGCGGCCATGGCTCACGGGCCCAGCCGCTCCATGGCATGCGGGATCCTCCCGGACCGGGGCACGAACCCATGTCCCCTGCATTGGCAGGCGGACTGTCTACCACTGCGCCACCAGGGAAGCCCTCAGACATTTTAAAAATGCAAATTATACATTATGTCAAAATAATTTCAGCATGACTTTATTTCTTATTATTCTGTACTAAATTTAGGGCTCTTCTCAGTTTCTACTTTGGACAGTCCCAATAGTTAAGAAAATTAAAGAAAAATTACTCATCATAAATAGAAGAAAATATCTTGATAGTATTCTTTGATGCACAAAAGTTTTTAATTTTGATAAAATTCAACTTACCTATTTTTTTCATTTGTTAGCTGCACTTTTTCTTTTTTTAAAAAATCTTATTTTGGCCGTGCAGCATGCGGAATCTTAGTTCCCCGACCAGGGATCGAACCTGCACCCCCTTCTCTGGAAGCGCAAAATCTCAACCACTGGACTGCCAGGGAAGTCCCTGTTAGCTGGATTTTTTATATCATTTAAGAAGTCATTGCTGGGGCTTCCCTGGTGGCACAGTGGTTGGGAATCTGCCTGCCAATGTGGGAGACGCAGGTTCGAGCCCTGGTCTGGGAGGATGCCACATGCCGCTGAGCAGCTGGGCCCATGAGCCACAACTATTGAGCCTGTGCTCTGAAGCCGGCAAGCCACAACTACTGAGCCTGCACTCTTTGAGCCCGTGAGCCACAACTACTGAAGCCTGTGCTCCTAGAGCCCGTGCTCCGCAATGAGAAGCCACAGCAATGAGAAGCCCATACACTGCAACGAAGAGTAGCCCCCGCTCGCCGCAACTAGAGAAAGCCCACGGGGCAGCAATGAAGACCCGACGCAGCCAAAAATAAAATAAATTAAAAAAAAAGTCATTGCTAAATCCACAGTAATGAAGATTTCCTCTGTTTTCTTCTAAGAGTTTTATAGTTTTCTGTTTTAAAGTTAGTGTTTTATCCATTTTTTTAAGTTAATTTTTGTATGTGGTATATGGTAAGAGTCCAACTTCTTCCTTTTGCAAGTGGATGTCCAGTTTTCTCAGCATTATTTGTTGAAGAGACTGTTCTTTCCCTATTGTCTGGTCATGGCTCCCTGGTATAAAACCAAGTGACCACAGTATTAGTTTTCTTGGATTGCCATAACAAAGGTCACAAATTGGGTGACTAAAACAATAGCAATGTATTGTCTCACGGTTCTGGAGGCTAGAAGTCCAAAATCATGGTGTTGGCAGGGCCGTCCTCCCTCTGAAACCTGTAAGGGGATCCTCCCTTGCCTGGGAGGATCTGGTAGTTTGCAGCGATCTTTCCTTCACATGGTGTTCTCCCTGTGTCTGTCTTCACATGGCAGTCTTCATATGAGGAAACCAGTCATATTTGATGAGGAGTCCACCTCACCCTGCATTATGATCTCATCCTAATTTAAATAATTACATCTGCAATGACCCTATTTCCAAAGGTTACGTTTTGAGGCACTGCTGTTGAGTTATTTCCCCAAAATCTCCTTCGCTCCTAAGTGTGAGATTACTAAGTCAAAGAGTAAGACAATTTTCCAGCTCCTCAAATGTGATGAAACCTGCAATATTTGCTGTTATAATCAATATTGCATATTGATTGTTTTAACACTTTTAATGCCACACAGTTAAATGCCTTCTCAGCTAGGCTGCCCCTTCCAGATGGTGCATGGGCAGTGTTTGGAACAACAGGTTTCCTTAATAAGTATTTGGAGACATTAATTTTAGATGAAAGCGAACATGAATATATTATAGAATATGAGAGTAATGCATGAGTGAAACAAATCTGTCATAATCTCACACACATTGATTTTTCTTTTTGTTAGATTAAGGTATAAAAATGCACCTTGCTTTAATAACTTGTGAGGTTGAATACTGGGAGGTGCCGTTTAAAGGAAAGACAGAGTAATTAAGGGAGTTGAAAAGCTTTTAAGGAAAGGCATGAATCCTGAACTGTATGGTTTTATACAGTTTTTGTAATGTGTAGTATTATACCTTAATGTATAGTTTCAGTTTTTAACAGATAAATTCAAACATTCCTTAAGTTGACTAATTACTTAACTCAGGTAAGTGAGATTTTTTCAAGTTTTATTCCTTTGAAAATAAGTGTAATAACTCTAGAAATCTGCTTTTCCCACTCCTCAGGGATTGCCATTTCTTCCTGGCTGAGGGCTGTCAATTTGTGACTTTTCCGAACGACTTTGGCAAAGTATGTATTCCTTGTTGGTGTGTGGTCGCTGAAGTTTCTGAAACGTCTGTTATGTTTTCTCTGTGATCGGCTAGTGATCTGACGAACATTTTCTAAAATGTGTGGCCTCGCAAACCCCCAAAAGATACTGGCCCTTTAAATCTTCCAACAGACGCTGCCAAAGGAAGCAGCTGCAGCTGAGAGGGCCAGAACCTAGGTAAGCATCTGTGCCAATTCTTCAGGGCATTGCAAAATCTACCAAAGTACATAGGCCCACATTTTGGTAGGACAAAGTTCTCAGCCCTCATTCCTGGAATGTGGGCCGCTTTCCCCACATGTGCAGTAGGGCTGAAGAATGCAGGCTGGTGGCTGGTTTGCACATGTCCTCTCTTACCCAAGGATAGCAGCCTCTACCTTTATCCAGCAGTCCCCTAGCTGTTATAAGGTCGGATCAGGTTCCAGAGTTCTGAAAGAGCTTATTCCAATCTCTCCAAATCAACAATTGCTTTGGTGGAGGGACCAACCCCTATAGCTTCCCACTCCACTATTTTGGTGATGTCACTCTCTACCCCTTGGCTTACAAGTTAACTATGTACCTTTTCAATACCTAATCTGGGATTAATCTAACTTTCTTCTGGGTTCACTTTCAATGTCAGAACCATTGAGAGGAGTTGGAGGAAAGTCCCATAGCCTTGTGAATTGGTACCATACCTATGAGATACAAGCTCGTCTGCTCTCTCAAAGTCACTTAAAATGATGAAAGTCTCTCTCTTGTCCCTAATTAGTTTCCTCTCCATTCCCCACCAATGGCACATCTAACTTTTCACTAGATTTCTCAAGCCCTAGGCCACCACTTGCCTCCTGTTTCTCAAGGGAAGTAAGGACACAGGAAATGACTTTCCTCAACTCTCTACTCCTCCAGCTACACCTACAGCGATAGTGCATCTCACTCTTGGGTCAGAGGAGAAGCTTTCCCTCTCCAAGTCTAAGGCTGGCACCTCCACCTGTACTCTCTTTATCCATGCCTTCCTGTCTCTTCTATCACTTCATTTCGCAAACATTCCTGCAACTGTCTTCTCTAAACTTGCTTAAATCTCCCCATATTTGACCCACGATACCTCCCCACCCAACTAAGCCCTCTCAGTTTCCATATCAATTCCTACTACCTCAACTACATACAATTCAAATGCAATTTAGATTCCCAATCATTCATGAAAATTACATTCACTACGTTCATCAATGTAGTTATTTATTTATTTAGTATTGCTTTCTTTCTTTTTTTTTTTTTTTTTTTGGCCGAGTGGCTTGCGGGATCTTAGTTCCCTGACCAGGGATTGAACCCTCACCCTCAGCAGTGAAAGCGCCAAGTCCACCGGATCTCTGAGGACTTTCTTCGTTGTGGTGCGCAGGCTCCTCGTTGTGGTGGCTTCTCTTGTTGCGGAGCACAGGCTCTAGGCGCGTGGGCTTCAGTAGTTGCAGCACGCAGACTCAGTAGTTGTGGCTCGCAGGCTCAGTAGTTGTGGTGCACGGACTTAGTTGCTCCATGGCATGTGGGATCTTCCTGGACCAGGGTCTCAAACCCGTGTCCCCTGCATTGGCAGGTGGATTCTTAACCACTGTGCCACCAGGGAAGTCCTGAGGTGTCTTTTTGATATGAGATCAGAGACCTGAATAAGCAACAGCTTTCAAAGAGACTTCCAGTTTCAGCCTCACTCCCCTCAAACCCACTGTCCATGCTGCTTTAAGAATACTCTTTCTAAAATATAAATTTGGTCACACTGCTCTCCTGCTTAACAGCTTTTGAGTTTCCCACTGCTTATAAGGGGTAAACTCTTTACCACAACCAATGGCCTTCTCTGGTCTGGGTCCCTGCCTTCCTCTCCAGGTTCATCGCAATCAAAGCCTTGAGTGCCTACTATGTGCCAGGTACTGTTCTCGGTGTGAAGGACCCTGTGAGGACAGGGCAGATGAAAGTCCCAACACTCATGGAACTTCTTAATTCTATGGGAGAGATGTAATTTTTAAAATGTGTAAACAAGTAAATAAAAATTTTAGACATGAAGTGATTTTAGATATGAAAAATTTTAGTGATGAGTGATAGGAAGAAAATAAAATGGTAAAGTCACAGGTAAATAAAATGGTCAGGGAAGGCCCCTTGGAAGAAGTGATCTTTGAGGTGAGCTCCAAATGATGAGGAAGGGAAGATCTTGGGTAACAGAGCTCCAGGCAGGAGGAGCAGCAGGCACAAAGCTCGAAGGCAGGAATCGGTGGAGAGCGTTCAAGAAGCAGGCCGCGGGGTGGCTGCAGCACAGAGCATAGCAGGAGGGTCGGTCAGAGATGAGGTTAGAGTCAGGAAGGAGTGAGAACACTTGGGTGTGGTGCCTTCCCGATGTCACTGCTTGAATTCCAGAGCCCTTTATCTTGTTTATTTTTAGTTTTTTTGGCTGCACTGCACAGCTTGCAGGATCTTAGTTTCCCAACAAGAGACTGGACCGCGTCCTCAGCAGTGAAAGCACGGAGTCCTAACCACTGGGCCGCCAGGGAACTCCTTCCAGAGTCCTTTAGATGCTTCAGACGCACCATGCTCTTGCATCTCCCGCCTCTGCCAGTGGTTTGTTCTCTCCACTAAGGGAACTCCTACTCATCCTTCGAGACTTGGCTCTGTGAAACGTTCCCTAACTCCCACTTCTAGGCTATTCAGTCACCCCCTCCGGCTCCCTCATTAAGGTATAAAGCAGTCCTGCAGAGCAGACGTCTGTCAGCTGCACCCTCACTATGTACACGTCTGTATCTAACACTAGACTGTGAGCCTCCTGAGGGAACAGTGAATTCACTTTCAGATTCTCACCACCTAGCCCAGATACAAAAGAGGTATTTGATTGATAAATGAATAAACGCTGCTCTGCTAATGAGAACTATCAGACTGGGTTTGTCAGAAATGAAATCTATTGATATATGATTCTTTGGAGCCATTCTACAACAGCATCTACTTACATACTTAAATCCGATGTTTTCACTGGTTCATCAAATATTTATACAGCAATTTCTGCCAGAAGCTGGGGATACAGCTGTGAACAGAGACATGGCATCGTTGCCCTTATGAATATATTTTCTACCAGGGAAGTCAAACAAATAATCAATTACTCAGTTGCTTACTTACAAAAGGAACAAGTCCATGAAGGGTACCATGGGTGTCTTAACGGGGAGACTCTACCTTGTCTGGGAGGTCAGGAAAGCCTTCTTTGAAAAGTGACAACAGAACTGAGCTCCAAAGGGTAAGTAGGAATAAACAAGGAGGGTGAACATTCCCAACAAAATGTATTATATGTCCAAAGGTGCTAAGGCAGGATGGGGCATGATGTGTTAAAGGCTGGTGTAGCTGAAGAACAAAAAGGGGAGAAGATCACAAAGTGAATGTGGCATCATTAACTCGTAACATGAAGATGATATATAATGCTGATCTCAAGTAATAGCCCATGTTTTAACATTCACTTGTGGTGACTTACGTTTGTTTTAGCTCTATCAACAGTAAAAGGAAAAAGAGAGGGAAAACAAGAATGCAGTATTGTAAATGAACTGTCTTAAACCTCTCTAACACAGTGTACCATTCTTGGCTCTGAATCTATTTTGTGCCATAAATAATTGCTAAGAACCATTAACACAAGTAGCAAGTGCCACAGTGAAAGATATATTTGGTGCTGAGTGAATGCAGACTAATTTAGATACTTGCATTATGAGACTGTAAATTCCTGGAGGGCTGCTGTTCTGATGCATCTTTATATTCAAATCAGCAACTAGCACAATGCCTTACTTGCGATGAGCCCTCAAACAGTTACCAAGTGTATCCCGGTGCAGGGACTCATGGCTTATACTACTAATTGGCACACACCCTGATCTGAGGTTAGTTGGCAGAAGCCTCCCTGAGAGACACAGTGTCAGAAGAAAGAAAACAACTCAAGATATTTTTTTTAGAACAAAGTGAATTTAAAACAACCAAAATGGAGGAGTTATCATTTACAGTTGTTTTAGAAAACAGGCTAAACACAACCACTGATCAAATATGTTGAAAAAAATTTTAACCTGAAGCATATGAAGAAAACTCAAGGACTGAAAAGAGTTAAAAAAAAAAAAAAGAGTTTCGGCGAATAGGCAGAAGATGGCAGAGTAGAAGGACATGTGCTCACTCCCTCTTGTGAGAGCACCAGAATCACAACTAACTGCTGAACAATCATCGACAGGAAGACACTGGAACTCACCAAAAAAGATACCCCACATCCAAAGAAAAAGGAGAAGCCACAATGAAATGGTACAAGGGGCGCAATCCCCATAAAATCAAATCCCATAACCGCTGGGTGGGTGACTCACAAACTGGAGAACAATTATACCACAGAAGTTCACCCACTGGAGTAAAGGTTCTGAGTCCCATGTCAGGCTTCCCAACCTGGTGGTCCAGCAATGGGAGGAGGAATTCCCAGAGAATCAGACTTTGAAGGCTAGCGGGATTTGATTGCAGGACTTTGACAGGACTGGGGGAAACAGAGACTCCACTCTTGGAGGGCACGCACAAAGTAGTGTGCCCAGCGGGACCCAGGGGAAGGAGCAGTGACCCCAAGGGAGACTGAACCAGACCTACCTGCTGGTGGTGCAGGGTCTCCTGCAGAGGCGGGGTGTGGCTGTGGCTCACCACGGGGACAAGGACACTGGCAGCAGAAGTTCTGGGAAGTACTCCTTGGCCTGAGCCCTCCTGGAGTCCGCCATTAGCCCCTCCAAAGAGCCTGTAGGCTCCAGTGCTGGGTCACCTCAGGCCAAACAACCAACAGCGAGGGAACTCAGCCCCATCCATCATCAGACAGAAGATTAAAGTTTTACTGAGCTCTGCCCACCAGAGCAACACCCAGCTCTACCCACCAACAGTCCCTCCCATCAGGAAGCTTGCACAAGGCTCTTAGATAGCCTTTTTCACCAGACTACAATCCTGCAGCCTGTGGAACGAAAACGACATTCATAGAAAGGCAGATAAATGAAAAGGCAGAGGACTATGTACCAGAACAAGATAAAACCCCAGAAAAACAACTAAATGAAGTGGAGATAGGCAACATTCCAGAAAAAGAATTCAGAATAATGACAGTGAAGATGATCCAGGACCTTGGAAAAAGAATGGAGGTAAAGGTCGAGAAGATGCAAAAAATGTTTAACAAAGACGTAGAAGAATTAAAGAACAAACAAACAGAGATGAACAATACAATAACTCAAATGAAAAACACTAGAAGGACTCAATAGCAGAATAACTGGGGTAGAAGAACAGATAAGTGACCTGGAAGACAGAATGGTGGAATTCACTGCCACGGAACAGAATAAAGAAAAAAGAATGAAAAGAAATGAAGACAGCCTAAGAGACCTCTGGGACAATATTAAATGCACCAATGTTCCCATTATAGGGGTCCCAGAAGGAGAAGCGAGAGAGAAAGGACCCAAGAAAATATATGAAGAGATTATAGTCGAAAACTTTCCTAACATGGGAAAGGAAACAGCCACCCAAGTCCAGAAAGCACAGAGAGCCCCAGGCAGGATAAACCCAAGGAGAAACAAACCAAGACACAGAGTAATCAAATTGACAAAAACTAAAGACAAAGAAAATTATTAAAAGCAGCAAGGGAAAAATGACAACATACAAGGGAACTCCCATAAGGTTGACGGCTGATTTCTCAGCAGAAACTCTACAAGCCATAAGGGAGTGGCACAATATTTTTAAAGTGATGAAAGGGAAGAACCTACAACCAAGATTACTCTACCCGGCAAAGATCTCATTCAGATTTGACAGAGAAGTCAAAAGCTTTAGAGACAAGCAAAAGCTAACAGAATTCAGCACCACGAAACCAACCCTACAACAAATGCTAAAGGAACTTCTCTAAGTGGGAAACACAAGAGAAGAAAAGGACCTACAAAAACAAACCCAGGGCTTCCCTGGTGGTGCAGTGGTTGAGAGTCCGCCTGGCGTTGCAGGGGACACGGGTTTGTGCCCCCGTCTGGGAAGATCCCACATGCCGTGGAGCGGTTAGGCCCGTGAGCCATGGCCACTAAGCCTGCACGTCTGGAGCCTGTGCTCCGCAATGGAAGAGGCCACAACAGTGAGAGGCCCACGTACCGCAAAAAAAAAAAACAAAAAAAAAAACCCAAAAAAACCCAAAACAATTAAGAAAATGGTCCTAGGAACATACATATTGATAATTACCTTAAATGTGAATGGATTAAATGCTCCAACCAAAAGACACAGGCTAGCTGAATGGATACAAAAACAAGACCCATATATATGCTGTCTACAAGAGACCACTTCAGACCTAGGGACACATACAGACTGAGAGTGAGGGGATGGAAAAAGATATTCCATGCAAATGGAAATCAAAAGAAAGCTGGAGCAGCAATACTCATATCAGATAAAATAGACTTTAAAATAAAGAATATTACGGGATAGAAGGAAGGACACTACATAATGATCAAGGGATTAATCCAAGAAGAAGATATAACAATTATAAATATATATGGACCCAACATAGGAGCACCCCAATACATAAGGCAAATGCTAACAGCTATAAAAGAGGAAATCGACAGCAACACAATAATAGTGGGGGATTTTACCACCTCACTTACACCAATGGACAGATCACCCAGATAGAAAATTTAAAAGGAAACATAAGCTTTAAATGACACAATAGACCAAATAGATTTAATCAATATTTCTAGAACATTCCATCCGAAAACAGCAGATTACATTTTCTTCTCAAGTGCACACGGAACATTCTCCAGGATAGATCACATCTTGGATCACAAATCAAGCCTTGGTAAATTTAAGAAAACTGAAATCATATCAAGCATCTTTTCTGAGCACAACACTGTAAGATTGGAAATCAATTACAGGTGGAAAAAACGTAAAAAACACAAACACATGGAGATTAAACAATATATTACTAAATAACCAAGAAATCACTGAAGAAATCAAGGAGGAAATAAAAAAATACCCAGACACAAATGACAACAAAAACACAATGATCCAAAACCTATGGGGTGCAGCAAAAGCAGTTCTAAGAGGGAAATTTATAGCAATACAATCCTACCTCAAGAAACAAGAAAAATCTCAAATAAAGAATCTAACCTTACACCTAAAGCAATTAGAGAAAGAAGAACAAACAAAACCCAAAGTTAGTAGAAGGAAAGAAATCATAAAGATCAGAGCAGAAATAAATGAAATAGAAACAAAGAAAACAATAGCAAAGATCAATAAAACTAAAAGCTGGTTCTTTGAGAAAATAAACAAAATTGGTAAACCTTTAGTCAGACTCATCAAGAAAAAGAGGGAGAGGACTAAAGTCAATAAAATTATAAATGAAAAAGAAGTAACAACAGACACCACAGAAATACAAAGCATCCTAAGAGACTACTACAAGCAACTCTGTGCCAATAAAATGGACGACATGGAAGAAACAGACAAATTCTTAGAAAGGTATAACCTTCCAAGACTGAACCAGGAAGAAATAGAAAATATGAACAGACCAATCACAAGTAATGAAATTGAAACTGTGATTAAAAATCTTCCAACAAACAAAAGTCCAGGACCAGATGGCTTCACAGGTGAATTCTATCAAACATTTAGAAAAGAGCTAACACATATCCTTCTCAAACTCTTCCAAAAAATTGCAGAGGAACACTCCCAAACTCATTCTATGAGGTCACCATCACCCTGATACCAAAACCAGACAAAGATACTACAAAAAAAGAAAATTGCAGACCAATATCACTGATGAATATAGATGCAAAAATCCTCAACAAAATACTAGCAAACAGAATCCAACAATACATTAAAAGGATCATACACCATAATCAACTGGGATTTACCCCAGGGATGCAAGGATTCTTCAATATATGCACATCAATCAATGTGATACACCACATTAACAAACTGAAGAATAAAAACCATATGATCATCTCAATACATGCAGACAAGCTTTTGACAAAATTCAACACCCATTTATGATAAAAACTCTCCAGATAGTGGGCATAGAGGGAACCTACCTGAACATAATGAAGGCCATATATGACAAACCCACAGCAAACATCATTCTCAATGGTGAAAAACTGAAAGCGTTTCCTCTAAGATCAGGAACAAGACAAGGATGTCCACTCTTGCCACTATTATTCAACATAGTTTTGGAAGTCCTAGCCATGGCAATCAGAGAAGAAAAAGAAATAAAAGGAACACAAATTGAAAAAGAAGTAAAACTGTCACTGTTTGCAGATGACATGATACTGTATATAGAAAATCCTAAAGATGCCACCAGAAAACTATTAGAGCTAATCAATGAATTTGGTAAAGTTGCAGGATACAAAATTAAAGCACACAAATCTCTTGCATTCTATACACTAAGAATGAAATATCAGAAAGAGAAATTAAGGAAACAATCCCATTCACCACTGCAACAAAAAGAATAAAATACGTACGAATAAACCTACCTAAGGAGGTAAAAGATCTGTACTCAGAAAATCATAAGACACTGATGAAAGAAATCAAAGATGACACAAACAGATGGAGAGATATACCATGTTCTTGGATTGGAAGAATCAGTATTGTGAAAATGACTATACTACCCAAAGCAATCTACAGAATCAATGCAATCCCTATCAAATTACCAATGGCATTTTTTACAGAACTAGAACAAAAAATCTTAAAATTTGTATGAAGACACAAAAGACCCTGAATAGCCTAAGCAATCTTGAGGGAAAAAAACGGACTTGGAGGAGTCAGACTCTCTGACTTCAGACCATACTACAAAGTTACAGTAATCAAGACAATATGGTACTGGCACAAAACCAGAAATATAGATCAAAGGAACAGGATAAAAAGTCCAGAGATAAACCCATGCATCTATGATCAACTAATCTATGACAAAGGAGGCAGGGATATACAATGGAGAAAAGAGTCTCTTCAATAAGTGGTGCTGGGAAAACTGGACAGGTACACATAAAAGAATGAAATTAGAGCACTCCCTAACACCATACACAAAAGTAAACTGAAAATGGATTAAAGACCTAAATGTAAGACCGGACACTATAAAACTCTTAGAGGAAAACGTAGGAAGAACACTCTTTGACATAAATCACAGCAAGATCTTTTTGACCCACCTCCTAGAGTAATAGAAATAAAAACAAACAAACAAAAAGAGTTTTCTGGCATCTGAGGGGTGGGGGGGAACGAGGAGAAAAATAAAAAGAAAGTTCAGGGCTTCCCTGGTGGCGCAGTGGTTGAGAGTCTGCCTGCCGATGCAGGGGAGACGGGTTCGTGCCCCGGTCTGGGAGGATTCCACGTGCAGCGGAGCGGCTGGGCCCATGAGCCATGGCTGCTGAGCCTGCGCATCCGGAGCCTGTGCTCCGCAACGGGAGAGGCCACAACAGTGAGAGGCCCGTGTGCCGCAAAAAAAAAAAAAAGAAAGTTCAAAGTTTTAGACATCCTAACAGCAATTCTAAGGAAAACAAAGTTCCTATGGCCATGATGAATGAATGCACCATGGACGCTGGAGGAAAAAACAATGAGCTGGGAAGAGCAGGCACTGGCTGGGGCTGGATGAACAATATGTTATTCCACAGGGTCAAATCTGTCTCTCTTTTTCTCTCAACAGTGAGCAAGAGGACTTCCCTGGTGGTGCAGTGGTTAAGAATCCACCTGCCTATGCAGGGGACACGGGTTAGATCCCTGGTCCGGGAAGATCCCACACCAACTGAGCCCATGCACCACAACTACTGAGCCCACGTGTCACAACTACTGAGCCTGCATGCTACAACTACTGAAGCCCACATGCCCAGACCCTGAGCTCCACAACAAGAAAAGCCACTGCAATGAGAAGCTCGCGCACCGCAACAAAGAGCAGCCCCCACTCGCCACAACTAGAGAAAGCCTGTGCACAGCAACAAAGGCCCAATGCAGCTGAAAAAAAAAAAAAGAGTACCTAGGGAATTCCCTGGTGGTCCAGTTGTTAAGACTCTGTGCTTCCAATGCACGGGGTGTGGGTTCCATTCCTGGTTGGGGCACTAAGATCCCATATGTCCCACGGTGCAGCCAAAAAAAAAAAACAACAACACAACAACAAAACAAAACAAAACAAGAAAAAGGAAGAGTACCTCTCTGGAGGAAATGAGCCATGCCTGCCTAAACCTGTGGGATATCTCCATATTCACATGTCCCAAACCAAACACTTGATCATGTTTCCTTCTACCCACCCTCATCACCACCTAACTCATTCCTCCTCTTATATTCTCTATAATTTCTTTCACGTCCTCCCAAACATCAAGGCCAGAAATAGTGGTAAGTTAATTTTTTAAACTGAACTAATTTTTTTTAACTGAAGTATAGTTGACTTACAATATTATATTAGTTTTGGGTGTACAACATAGTAATTCAATATTTTTATAAAATATATGCCATAGAAAAATATAAAATATTGTCTATATCCCCTGTGCTGTACATAACATCCTTGTAACCTATTTATTTTACACCTGGTATTTTGTAGCTCTTCATCTCCTTCACCTATCTTGGCCCAACCCTGACACCTCTCCCCTCTGGTAACCACTAGTTTGTTCTCAGTATCTGTTCTGTTCTATTTGTTCATTTGTTTGTATATGTTTAATTTGTTCTGCATATTAAGTGAAACGCAGTATTTGTCTTTCTCTGTCTGACTTATTTCACCAAGTATAATACCCTCCAAGTCCACCCGTGTTGTTTCCAATGGCAAAATTTCATCCTTTTTTATGGCTGAGTAATAGTCTTATATATATATATATATATATATATATATATACACACACACATATATATATAGTCCTATGTTTCTATATATATAACACATCTTCTTTATCCTTCTATCTATTGATGGACACTTAGGTTGCTTCCATGTCATGGCCATTTTAAATAATGCTGCTATAAACACTGAGGTAAATATATCTTTTCAAATTAGTGTTTTCATCAGATAAATACCCAGGAGTAGAACGGCTAAATCATATGGTAGTTCTATTTTCAATTTCTTGAAGAGCTTCCATACTGATTTCCATAGTGGCTGCACCAATTTACATTCCCACCAACAGAGCACAAGGGTTCCCTTTTCTCCACATCCTTGCCAACATTTGCTACTTTTTTTCTTTTTGATAATAGCCATTCTAATAAGTATGAGGTGATATCTCATTGTGGTTCTGAAATGTATTTCCCTGATGATAAGTGATGTTGAGCATCTTTTCATGTGCCTTTTGGCCATCTGTATGTCTTCTTTGGAAAAATGTCTGTTCAGATTCTCTGCCCTTTTTAAATTGGGTTGGCTATTTTTTTTTCATATTGGGTTGTATGAGTTCTTTATATATTTTGCATAGTAAACCCTTACCAGATGTATCATTTGCAAATATCTTCTCCCATTTGGTAGGTTCCCTTTTTGTTTTGTTGATGGTTTCCTTTGTACAAGAGCTTTTGAGTTTGATTATGTCCCATTTGTTTATTTTTGCTTTTATTCCCCTTGCCTAAGGAGATAAAGCCAAAGAAATATACCTATGACCAATGTCAAAAAGTGTAGTACCTATGTTTTCTTCTAGTTTTATGATTTCAGGTCTTACATTTAGGTCTTTAATTCATCTTGAGTTTATTTTTGTAAATAGTGTGAGAAAATGTTCTAATTTCATTCTTTTATGTGTAGTTGGTCCAGTTTTCCCAATACCACTTATTGAACAGTCTTTTTAAAAGATTATATATTCTTGCCTCCTTTGCCATAGATTAATTGACCATGTGTGCGTGGGTTTATTTCTGGGCTCTCTATTCTGTTCCACTGATCTATGTATCTGTTTTTGTACTGATACCACAGTTTTGATTACTTTAGCTCTGTAGTATAGTCTGAAGTCAGAGAGCAGAGACACCTCCAACCTTGTGCTTTTTTCTCAAGACTGCTTTACTATTCAGGGTCTTTTGTGGTTCCATACAAATTTTAGGATTATTTGTTCTAGTTCTGTGAAAATGTCATGGGTATTTTGATAGGTATTGCATTGGATCTGTAGATTGCTTTGGGTAGTATGGATATTTTAATAATGCTAATTCTCCTAACCCATGAACATGGGATATATTTCCATTTATTTCTATCCTCTTCAATTTCCTTCATCTATGTCTTATAGGTTTCAGAGTACGTGTCCTTCACCTCCTTCATTAAATTTATTCCTAGATATTTTATTCTTTTTGATTTATAAATGGGATTCATTTCTTTTGTTATTAGTGTACAGAAATGCAACAAATTTCTTTATATTAATCTTGTATCCTGCAACTTTACTGAATTCATTTATTCTAGTAGTTTTTTTTTGGTGGAGTCAAAGGTTTTCCTTATATAGTATCACGTCATCTGCAAACAGTGGTAGTTTTACTTCTTCCCTTTCAATTTGAATGTCTTTTATTTCTTTTTCTTGTCTGATTGCCGTGGCTAGGACTTCCAATACTATATTAAGTAGAAGTGGGAAGAGTGGGCATCCTCATCTTGTTCCTGATCTTAAAGGAAATACTTCCAGCTTTTCACCACTGAGTATGATGCCAGCTGTGGGTTTGTCAGATGGCCTTTATTATGTTGAGGTTTGTTCCTTCTATGCCAACTTTGTTGACAGTTTTTATCACGAATGGATATTGAATTTTGCCAAATGTTTTTTCTGCATCTATTGAGATGATCATGTGATTTTTATCCTTGGTTATGTTAATGTGGTGTATCTGTGGTGTATCATGTTAATTGACTTGCAGATATTGAATCATCCTCACATCCCGGGAATAAATCCCACTTGATCATGATGTATGATCCTTTTTACATATTGTTGAATTTGGTTTGCTAATATTTTGTTGAGGATTCTTGCATCTATTTCATCAGCTATATGGGCCTGTAAATTTTTTTGTAGTATCTTTATCTGATTTTGGTAACAGGGTAGTGCTGGCCTCATAGAATGAGCTGGGAAGTGTTCTCTCCTCTTTTATTTATTTGTTTGTTTGTTTATTCATTTATTTATGGCTGCATTGGTCTTCATTGCTGCACACAGGCTTTCTCTAGTTGCAGCGAGCAGGGGCTACTCTTCATTGCAGTGCATGGGCTTTTCATTGCAGTGGCTTCTCTTGTTGCAGAGCACGGGCTCTAGGCACATGGGCTTCAGTAGTTGTGGCACACAGGCTCAGTAGTTGTGGCTCGCAGGCTCTAGACGCAGGCTCAGTAGTTGTGGTGCACAGGCTTAGTTGCTCCGTGGCATGTGGGATCTTCCTGGACCAGGGCTAAAACCATGTCCCCTGCATTGGCAGGCAGATTCTTAACCACTGCACCACCAGGGAAGTCCACCTCTTTAATTTTTTGAAACATTTTGAGAAGCATACATATTAACTCTTCTTTAAATATTTGGTAGAATTCCCCTGTGAAGTCATCTAGTTCCAGACTTTTGTGTGTTGGGAGTCTTTTGATTACTGATTCAATTTCAATACTAATAATCAATCTATTCAGATTTTCTGTTTCTTCCTGATTCAGTCTTGGAAAACTGTATGTTTCTCGGAATTTATCCACTTATTCTAGGTTGTCCAATTTGTTAGCATATCACTGTTTGCATTATTCTCTTATGATTGTATTTCTGTGATATCAGTTGTAACTTCTATCAGTTGTAACTTCTCTTTCATTACTTATGTTTTAAATTTGAGCACTCTCTCTTTTTCTTAATGAGTCTGGCTAAAGTTTATCAATTTTGTTTATCTTTTCAAAAAAAACAGCTCTTAGTTTCATTTATCCTTTCTATGTTTTTTGGTCTCTATTTTATTTATTTCCACTCTGATCTTTATTATTTTTTTCCTTCTACTGACTTTGGACTTTGCTTGTTCTTCCTTTTCTAATTCCTTTAGAGGGAAAGTTAGGTTGTTTATTTGAGATTTTTCTTTTTTCTTGAGGTAGGCTTCTATTACTATAAACTGCCCTCTTAGAAATGGTTTTGTTGTGTCCCATAGATTTTGGACGTTGTGTTTCTATTTTCATTCATCCCAAGGTATTTTTTGACTTCTTCTTTAATTTCTTTGTTGACCCAATGGCTTTTTTATAGTGTGTTTTCAGTCTCTGCTTGTTTGTGTTTTTACCAGTTTTCTTATTGCTATTGATTTCTAGTTTCACACTGCTGTGGTCAGAAAGATGCTGGATTTAATTTCAATCTTCGTAAATTTACTGAGACTTCTTTTGTGGCCTAGCACGTAATCTATCCTGGAGAATGTTCCATGTGCACTTGAGAAGAATGTGTATTCTTCTGGTTTAGAATGTAATATTCTACAGATATCTATTAAGTCCATCTGGTCTAAAATGTCATTTAAAGCCAATGTTTCCTTATTGATTTTCTGTCTGGATGATCTATTCATTAATGTGATTGGGGTAATTAAAATCTCCTATTATTATTGTATTACTATCAATTTCTTCCTTTATGTCTGTTAATATTTGCTTTATATATTGGGTGCATAAATGTATTGGGTGCATATATGTTAACAAGTCTAATATCCTCTTCTTGGATTGACCCCTTTATCATTATTTAATGTCCTAAATTGTCTTTTGTTATAGATTTTGTTTTAAAGTCTATTTTATCTGATATGAGTACCGCTACCCCAGCTTTTCATTTCCATTTGCATGAAATATCTTTTTTAATCCCTTCACTATCAATGGGTGTGTCTTTAGCTCTGAAGTGAGTGTCTTGTAGGCAGCATATACATGGATCTTGGTTTTTTAATCTAATCAGCTACCCTATGTCTTTTGATTGGAGGATTTAGTCTATTTTACATTAGAAGTGATGATCAATAGGTATGTATCTATTGCCATTTTGTTACTTGTTTTCTGGTTGTTTTTGTATTTCTTTGTTCTTTTCTTCTTTTAATCTCTTCTCTTTGGGTTTGATAACTTTTTAAGTATTATGTTTGGGTTCCTTTCTCTTTGCTTTTTGTGTATCTACTGTAGGTTTTTGATTTGCAGTTACCATGAGGTTCATATCTATAAATATATCTACTTGTTTTAGAATGACAGTCATTTAAGTTCAAACACATTCTAAAAGCCCTACTTTTT
The DNA here is from genome assembly GCF_005190385.1 of Monodon monoceros. Lineage (NCBI taxonomy): Eukaryota > Metazoa > Chordata > Mammalia > Artiodactyla > Monodontidae > Monodon > Monodon monoceros. The sequence continues at coordinate 120,592,780 of NW_021703767.1, read as the reverse complement.
TTTACTAAACCCCCCCACCAACATTTTATGTTTTGGTGTCATAGTTTACATTTTTATGAATATCCCTTAACTGTTTATTGTAGTTATAGTTGATTAATGGTTGATTTTACAATTTTGTCTTTTAACCTTCATAGTAGCTTACTTAAGTGGTTGATCAACTGCCTTTACAATATATTTACATATATCAGTGAGATATTTTTCCTTCAAATAAATATTTTCTTATTTCTTAGCACTAGGGGTGTGGGTCCCGATTAGATCACTTCTCCTTCCTTCCTACCAGACTCCACTTTCCTTAATAACCTTGGTTGTAGAAGAGTCATTCTGCTAGTCTTCAGGCTGTTCTCAAAGAGAGCTGTTCTATATGTCATTGTAGTCTTGATGTGTTTCTGGGGGAAGGTGAGCTCAGGGTCTACCTACTCCACCATCTTGATCCCACCCAGTCAAATACTGGAAAATTTAAACTTCTTCCTCTTTCCTAACACTGAATTAAAGGCCAAGTCCGCATGAATTCACCCTTATCCTCCACATCCACCACTTTTCTTCCCCACTGCCCCAAGCTCAAGGTGCCCTTTGGAATCTAGGGCTTTGTAACAGAGAAACATTTTACAGCATTTCTGTTGTTATTGTTTTTAAGACAAGAAACACATGTTGAACGCAATATGGGGATAGTGGAAAGAGCATATTCTTTGGGATTAAAAAGATAATTTGGAATCTTGGCTTGATTAATTAACTGAGTGACTTTGAATAACTTATTTCTCTGATCCTCAGTTTCTTTCTCTGTAAAAATACACTTAACAACTAAATAACAGGATTGTTGTAAGGATACTGGAACCTGAAGGAAGTATCACAGGTAATCACTATATGTAGCCATTATGGTATTATTATTGTGTTTAACCCATACATACCTCATATGCTGTAGGTACTTCAGTATTAAATTTGAAGTAGACTGAAAATATAACTCATATTATATAGTCTTGTGTTTTTGAAATTTTTCAGGTTCTCCTGAATCTCTTTAGGTATAAACTAATTTTTCAGATCTTCAATCCATGCTTATTTGAATTTTAATGAAAGCAACAGTCTTTTTATTACTATTACTTTATATAAGTTAGGCCCAGCTGACATGCAGCAAGCATTTTTTTTTTCAACATCTTCATTGGAATTGTTTTACAATGGTGTCTTAGTTTCTGCTTTATAACAAAGTGAATCAGCTATACATCTACATATACACCCATATATCCTCCCTCTTGCATCTCCCTCCCACCCTCCCTATCCCACCGTTCTGGGTGGTCACAAAGTACTGAGCTGATCTCCCTGTGCTATGGGGCTGCTTCCCACTAGTTATCTATTTTACATTTGGTAGTGTATATAAGTCCATGCCACTCCCCCACTTGGTCCCAGCTTACCCTTCCCCCTCCCCATGTCCATTCTCTATGTCTGCATCTTTATTCCTGTCCTGCCCCTAGTTTCTTCAGAACATATATTTTTTTAGATTCCATATATATGCGGTAGCATATGGTGTTTGTTTTTCCCTTTTTGACTTACTTCACTCTGTATGACAGACTCTAGGTCCATCCACCTCACTACAAATAACTCAATTTGTTTCTTTTCATGGCTCAGTAATATTCCATTGTATATATATGTGCCACATCTTCTTTATCCATTCATCTGTCGATGGACACTTAGGTGGCTTCCATGTCCTGGCTATTGTAAGTAGAGCTGCAATGAACATTGTGATACATGACTCTTTTTGAATTATGGTTTTCTCAGGGTATATGCCCAGTAGTGGGATTGCTGGGTCATACAGTAGTTCTATTTTTAGTTTTTTAAGGAACCTTCATACTGTTCTCCATAGTGGCTGTATCAATTTACATTCCCAGCAACAGTGCAAGAGGGTTCTGTTTTCTCCACACCGTCTCCAGCATTTATTGTTTGTAGGTTTTTTGATGATAGCTATTCTGACTGGTGTGAGGTGATACCTCATTGTAGTTTTGATTTGCATTTCTCTAATGATTAGTGATGTTGAGCATCCTTTCATGACTTTATTGCCAATCTGTATATCTTTTTTTTTTCTTGGATGTCCTAAACTGTTTATTAGGTAAGAATTTTACAAACATTACTTATATTAGCGGTAGCGGTGGAGCTGGAGAGTATTGTGCCTTCTCCAGGCTGCGTGGCGAGAACCACCGATCATGTAGTAGAACCTGTGGCCCTTGCCGAGGCCACGGCTCTTCCTGCCTGCAGGCATCAGGCCCCGCATCTCCCTGTGCTTGTGGACTGGTTTGGTGATCCACTGGGTGTCAGGGTTTCTTCTGATAGCTCGGCAACAGACTGAAGGCTCCAGGCAAACTTGAGCTGGTTGACACCATGGTGGACGGGCTTGCCATAGGTGGCGCCCTTTGGGACCAGGCGTTTGCGGCCACCGCAGTGCATGCAAACACGATATATCACATAACCTTGCTTGGCCTTGTAGCCCAGCCTCCGCGCCTTGTCGGGCCAGGTGGGGCGCGGGGCCCGGTGCAGCACCGAGAGCTGGCGGTACTGCCAGCAGCGCACCCTGAGCAGAAAGCGCATCACGTCCGACTGCTTCTTCCTCCACAGCTCCTGGAAGTACTTGTAAGCGCCCATCTCGGCTCACAGGAGACAGGAGGAGCTCCGAGGTCGCAGGGTCCCCGAGCCTGAATGGTGGAAATGAAAAGAGATCTGCGGCGGATAGAATACTGTATATCTTCTTTGGAGAAATGTCTATTTAGGTCTTCTGCCCATTTTTGGATTGGGTTGTGTTTTTTTTGATATTTACCTGCATGAGCTGCTTGTAAATTTTGGAGATTAATCCTTTGTCAGTTGCTTCATTTGCAAATATTTTCTCCCATTCTGAAGGTTGTCTTTTCACCTTGTTTATAGTTTCCTTTGCTGTACAAAAGCTTTTAAGCTTCATTAGATCCCATTTGTTTATTTTTGTTTTTATTTCCATTTCTCTAGGAGGTGGGTCAAAAAGGATCTTGCTGTGATTTATGTCACAGAGTATTCTGCCTTACATTTATAGTGTCTGGCCTTACATTTAGGTCTTTAATCCATTTTGAGTTCATTTTTGCCACCACCAGGGAAGCCCTAATTTCATTCTTTTACATATAGCTGTCCAGTTTTCCCAGCACCACTTTTTGAAGAGGCTGTCTTTTCTCCACTGTATATTCTTGCCTCCTTTATTAAAAATAAGGTGACCAGAGCTTCCCTGGTGGTGCAGTGGTTGAGAGTCCGCCTGCCGATTCAGGGGACATGGGTTCGTGCCCCCATCTGGGAAGATCCCACATGCCACGGAGCGGCTAGGCCCATGAGCCATGGCCGCTGAGCCTGCGTGTCCGGAGCCTGTGCTCCGCAACAGGAGAGGCCACAACAGTGAGGGGCCTGCGTACTGCAAAAAAATAAATAAATAAAAAATAAGGTGACCATATGTGCGTGGGTTTATCTATGGGCTTTCTATCCTGTTCCATTGATCTATAATTCTGTTTTTGTGCCAGTACCATACTGTCTTGATTACTATAGCTTTGTAGTATAATCTGTAGTCAGGGAGCCTGACTCGTCCAGCTCCATTTTTCTTTCTCAAGATTGCTTTGGCTTCAGGGTCTTTTGTGTTTCCATATAAATTGTGAAATTTTTTGTTCTAGTTCTGTGAAAAATGCCATTGGTAGTTTGATAGGGATTGCATTGAATCTGTAGATTGCTTTGGGTAGTAGAGTCATTTTCACAATGTTGATTCTTCCAATCCAAGAACATGGTATATCTCTCCATCTGTCTGTATCATCTTTAATTTCTTTCATCAGTGTCTTATAGTTTTCTGCATACAGGTCTTTTTTTTCCTTAGGTAGGTTTATTCCTAGGTATTTTATTATTTTTGTTGCAATGGTAAATGTGAGTGTTTCCTTAATTTCTCTTTCAGGTTTTTCATCATTAGTGTATAGGAATGCAAGAGATTTCTGTGCATTAATTTTGTATCCTGCAACTTTACCAAATTCATTGATTAGCTCTAGTAGTTTTCTGGTAGCATCTTTAGGATTCTCTGTGTATAGTATCATGTCATCTGCAAACATTGACAGCTTTACTTCTTCTTTTCCAATTCGGATTCCTTTTATTTCTTTTTCTTCTCTGATTGCTGTGGCTAAAACTTTCAAAACTATGTTGAATAACAGTGGTGAGAGTGGGCAACATTGTCTTGTTCCTGATCTTAGTGGAAATGGTTTCAGTTTTTCACCATTGAGAACAATGTTGGCAGCGAGCATATTTAATTAAGCCAGAAAGTAGGTCCACCTTCATCCCCCTTAACCAAGCAAAACTGTTCTTACTTCAAAAATTTTAAACTACCCAAACAGGTTTCTCAGCAATGTGTTCACCGTGGTATGAACCCAGCATTAGAGTTCTTATTGCACAATGCACTTACTTGTCCCATGTAATAAAAGTTGCTCTCTGTGTTGAGATGCCAAGACCGACAATTTGATTCATCTCTAGTCCTGCAGCTAAAAATAAAGATAGAAAAGATACATTTAAAAGCCCAGGAAGTTTTTCTTTATAATATTATCATATGAAAAAGAAATCATTTAATATAATCTTTAACAAAAACAACTGGGCTTAGCATTTTAATAACACAATTGGAGGTAATAAATAAAGCATTACCAGGAGGATTTTCTAGTATTTTTTTACTTAAAGGGAAAAAAGGTTATAATCTAATAATAATAAAACGGCATTTTTGCTTTAAAGATTAGAAAAAAACAAACACTACTTAAAGTAAGTCAGATTGTATTTTCTTCTTGATAATACTGATACTAAAAAATTGATCTTAATTTAAGCAAAGATCTGCCACAGTAGAAGCTAGTTGATGGCAACAAGAGAAAGTTCTCAGGGAAAGTAGTATAAATATTGAAGCACAGATCTTATTTTCCACACAAACAGATGCTAGAATGCAAATAAAAACTTGGATTTTTGGAAGGCTTAAAATATAGCAGCTCAAGTGTTTTCGTGATATTCTTTTTAAAAAGCAATTTATCCCACTGAACAACATAGGGACAACTTCAGTTTGAGCACTGAGGAAGACACATCCCCCCCTTTTTCAGTACTCCTTCCAAAAATATTTAATCTAACCTGATCATAAGTAAATAATCTGACAACCTCCAAATGCAGGACAGTCTATTTAACTCTTCCATACTTTTAAAAACTCTTAGTGTCATGAAGAACATGGTCTAGATTAAAGGAGACTAAACAGACTGACTGCTAAAGGCAATGCCTTATCTCTGGTTGGATTTTGGATTGAAAAAAAAAGTTATTCAAGACTGAGATTAAAAACAAAAGAAGACTGAGATAAGAGGGGAATATTGAGGACCAAGTATTAGAAAATATCACTGGGTTAATGTTAAATTTCCTGTGTGATAACTGCATTGTGTTTCCATTTGAGAATACTCCTTATCTTTGGAGGTAATGATGAAGTATTTACGGATGACAGGTTATTACATCACAACCAACTCTCACATTGGTCAGCCAAAAAGAAAAATAGTTTGTAGAGGATGGTGATGTAAACACTGTAAAACACATTTGAATCTAGGAGAAAGTACACAGCTGTTCAATGTAGTATTCTCTGAACTCTTTTTTATAGGTTTTGAAATACTTCAAGCCAGAAAGGTGAGAAGGAGAAGCAATTCAGTCAGAAAAATGAAGTAAAAGACCTTTTCGAATTGACAAGTACTCTTTCGCCGTATTCTTAAAGAAGGTAGCACTGCAAATGTTCTTAAAGAGCTAAGATCTCTTACCCTGGCTGTGGCCAGGAGAGCACTTTGCATTAAGAGGCTGCTCAGGAAAAAACAAAACAAAAACTTATTTTACAATAAAGGTAACTCAGTTGTAAACTCCTAAGAGCAGGAACTGTGTGTTGTAACTTTGTTTATAACCCTCTGGTATTTTAAACACAACAGGAAATCAAATCGGCACTAGCTACAACAGGGAACCAAGAGGGAAGGTGAGACTTTAATACTGCAGCTCAAAAAGAGTTAAAGCAGAGGACAGAGCTGCTGTTACCTTTCCTTGACAAAGTGGTTCAGTGTAAACCACAAATGTTCCCCTCCCCAAACTACTGGGAAACTGTGACCCCAATAAAATATTGTATGTATAACTTAGGAAACCCACAAAATTCTACAGACGCCTGAGGAAAACTCTTTATTACACACAAAACATATTTACTGCCTATATTTACTTCTATAAATCCAAATACCTTTGACAGATTCTTTTATTACAGCAACAAACTGAAGCCAGAGAATATCAGGATCAATTTCAACCCAGCCAGCTTGAGGATAAAGACTTTTTACCTATTTAGGAAAAGAGAAGATTTAGTATAAACAACATTAGATCAAGTCAATAGCATCTGGGTCTTAAGGTTACTGGTTAAAATAATTTAAAACAAGATTTTATTAATTACCTAATTCATTTTTATTGTTAACATGGGAAAAATACATATACAGGGACTTCCCTCGTAACTCAGTGGTTAAGAATCTGCCTGCCAATGCAGGGGACATGGGTTCGAGCCCTGGTCCGGGAAAATTCCATATGCTGCAGAGCAACTAGGCCCTTGTGCCACAACTACTGAGCCTGAGCTTTAGAACCCGCGAGCCACAACTACTGAGTCTGCGTGCCAGAACTACTGAAGCCCGCGCACCTAGAGCCCATGCTCCGCAACAAGAGAAGCCACCACAATGAGAAGCCCATGCACTGCAGCGAAGAGTAGCCCCTGCTCACCACAACTAGAGAAAGCCCGCATGCAGCAACAAAGACCCAATGCAGCCAAAAATAAATTAATTAATTAATTTTTAAAAATACATATATGAAATAAAAAAGGATACACCAAAATAAGTTTTCTTCAGTTCATAAGTTTACAGAAGATTTTAGCTTTATTTTATTTTCTAAGTTTACCTTTATTTTTCAGGTTTTCTACAATGAAGATGTGTTGTTTTTGTAATTTTAAAAAAAGTCAAACTTAAAAAAGAAACTTAAATTAGCAAATAAAGTACTGAGTTCTGGTTCAAGCTATGATGGAGTAAGCACACTCCACCCCCTCTTTCCCACTGAATACAGATATAAAACCTGGACAGAATGCGTGGAGCAGCTATCTGTGGACTGCAAAAAGCATTTGGTGGCAGGCAGACTGGGGAAGAAGATAAGAATTAGAATACCACTGAACTGGTGGTGAGTTTCCCACTTTTCTTCTGGTACCCCCTGGCCTGGACTCAAGGCAGCCTGAAAACCAGAAGTGGGTATCAGGGTGCAGTGAAAACGCCTGTAGAGTTTTTCTAACACTCAGAGGGAATGCGAGAAATCCCTCACTTTTGTTTTTTATCCCCCCACACCCGCCTCCATACTTTTATATCCTGGCTATCCCATCGTGGTGGCTGCAGCAGTAAACCACAAGCACCCAAAATACTGAGGGAGGTAAAACTTCCTCTCTAATCAGAGGAGCTGGGGGCCCAAGAGGGTAAGGTGAACCCCCGATGGCTTTTTTCTCTCTGTGTACTCCTGATGCCTAGCTTCAGATGTGGACATAGGAAGTATCCAGCAGAATGGGATAATGAAAGCTCCCGCTTCTGGCAAGAGGACCCAAAAGGGGGAGGCTCAGGGAACCAAAAATCCCAGGAAGATCTGAGAGGGAAGAGCTTGGGAAAGCTACTCCAGAAAGTTGTGGATGAATTCCTAGGCTCACCTGGAAGCTGCACTTATATGAATACAATACCAGACAGCATAGCAACGATGTTAAAAGCAGAACTGAAAAAATAGACCACTGCCCAGGTCCCAGACTGACCTCTAGGTGGCACATACTACACAGGGCAGATCCAAATAGTACCTCCAAGATCTTAAAAACAGAATTAACATTGAAACCAAAGTCCAAGGAAGGCTGGTCAGCATTTGTAGCCTGAACACAGCTGCATTAACTGCCTACTAAAAGAAAAATATCAACATTTGTCATAGACCTTATACAAGACCCGGAGTCTTATAACATGATAATCAAAATGCCCAGGATAGGGCTTCCCTGGTGGCGCAGTGGTTGAGAGTCCACCTGCCGATGCAGGGGACACGGGTTCGAGCCCCGGTCTGGGAGGATCCCACATGCCACGGAGCAACTAGGCCCGTGAGCCACAACTACTGAGCCTGCGCGTCTGGAGCCTGTGCTCCACAACGGGAGAGGCCGCCACAGTGAGAGGCCCGCGCACCGCGATGAAGAGTGGCCCCCGCTTGCCGCAACTGGAGAAAGCCCTCGTACAGAAACGAAGACCCAGCACAGCCAAAAATAAATAAATCATTAAAAAAAAAAAAAAGCCCAGGATATAATCCAAAATTACAAGGTATATTAAGAATCAGAAAAATCTCAGCTCACATGGGAAAAGATAATAGATACTAATACCAACATAACACAGAGATCTGATAAAGACTTTAAAGCAGCTATTATAAAAATGCTCCAAGAAGTAAGGGTGAATTCTTTTGAAACAAGATAGAAAGTCTCAGCAAAGAAATAAAAGACATGAAGAAAAACAAAATTTTGGTAATTCCCTGACAGTCCAGTGGTTTCACTGGACTGTCGCTTTCACTGCCAAGGCCCAGGTTCAATCCCTGGTCAGGGAACTAAGATCCCACAAGCTGAGCGGCATGGCCAAAAAAAACAAAAGAAAAAAGAAATTCTAACAATTTCAGGATTAAAAAATACAATTATTAGGGGAGTGGGGGAAATGGATACAAACTTTCAGTTATAAGATGAATAAGGTCTAGAGACCTAATGTACACCATGGTGACTAGAGTTAATAATAATGTATTATACACTTGAAATTTGCTAAGAGAGTAGTTCTCAAGTGTTCTCAACATCCACACACACAAACACACAAATGGTCACCATGTGAGATGAGTATCTCATCTGTATACTCATGGTGACTAATTAACATTAATTATGTTATTTAATTAACAATGTATACGTATACCAAAACATCAATTTATATACCTTAAATATATACAACTTTTGGGCTTCCCTGGTGGCGCAGTGGTTGAGAGTCCACCTGCCAATGCAGGGGACACGGGTTCGTGCCCCGGTCCGGGAAGATCCCACATGCCAAGGAGCGGCTGGGCCCGTGAGCCATGGCCGCTGAGCCTGCGCATCCGGAGCCTGTGCTCCGCAACAGGAGAGGCCACAACAGTGAGAGGCCCGCGTACCGCGTGGCCATAATCGCGTCAAGCCTACAAACCAGGGTCCCTGGCACTTCAGGGTCCCTTCCTCCGACTCCACCAACCCGGACAGCTCACCATCCCTAAACATGTCACAATAGTTTAGAAGACCAAACCGAAATTAGATCAAGAATATAATCAAAGCTAAGAAGAAAACGTGTTTTGTTGATTAAAAACAAAAGACAACAAGACAACAACCAGTGTTTTTCAAGAATGTCCAGAGGGTACACAGTATTGGAGAGTCCACTGTTTTCTTTGGAGTGGCCTTTCTGTCCTGTTCTTCCAACCAAGATGTTATCATCTTTTACGGTTTCTCACAATGGCATGATGTTTCAATGGGGAACATGATGAACCTTCTTCATTTTGAAAAACTAAAAATATCAAATATTCACATGTGGGATTTCTAACTGTGAATACTACTCTAGTATATAATGCCAATATTTAAGAGTTCATAGAAAGATTTTTTTAAAAATACAACTTATAGAAAAAGGCTAAAAATGTGCCTCTGCTATTAAAAAATGAGATAAGAGATAAAATTAAAGTCTTCTGAGAGACCTAGTACTAGCCTTCTAATGTAAAGTTTCCTGTTTGGGATTTCAATTTTAATTAAAGGCCAACAAAGCCTACTTTGTTCTTATCTCTAAAGGGTGATCTGTTCAGTTCTTCTTTCTCTCCTTTTTAAGCTATTTATTTAGCAATATCAATCAAATCCTATACTAAGACGTTTGGGTTTCTATTATACATTCTTTCCAACATAATTTAGCAGAGGTGTGATTTTCACTTGAGTAAATAAACACAAATTCTGTGTCTAATCCATAGAGTCCCATGAAGCAAACTGATTTCCTAATACTTTGATTAAATGCAATTCAGTTATTTATTCTGTACTCATGAAGTAATAAGCCTGGTGCTAAGAAGCAATAGACCAACAAGACCATTCTTCCCAAAGAACTCAAGCCATCTGAAGTAAAGTACCAGTTGTTGTTTGGTTTTTTTTCGGATTTGTAATTCATTGTGAACCAACAATTTTTAAGACACAATTAAAACAACTTTCTAGGAAAAAAGGACATACAAAGTAAAATCCCAAATGTTTTATTATTGAGGTCAACAGACATAAAATGACTCTGCCAAGTCGCTACACAAGTTTCTAAATCTTAGTTTTTCTCTCTCAACCCCAGCAGCTGGGAGCCACACTTTCAGAAGCACTGCTGTAAACTCCTATCACAGGATGAGAGGCACTGCTTTCAACTCCTAATTTGAGACATAGCACTTCATCCTTTGAGGGCAAGGAATTTTTGTATTTTTATTTACTCACATACCTTTCCAGACACCTTCGCCACAGTTTTGAGTCTGACCAAACCATTCTAGTCTAATGCTGCTCACAGCAATCTTGATTCATCTTTTAGATTCTTACCTCATTTCTAAAAAAATAATGATTCCCCCCAAATTATATAGCAACTGTGAAACTTGATCTTCTAACAATTCCTGCATCCCTTCGGTTTCAAACACTTCAACTTCTTTGAAAAAAAAATCACTGCTTAAAACAAAAGTACTTTGTGTCTAGAATTGTAAGGGAGACTGTGTGTAAAGTATCATCGTGTTCTGATAAAGACTCATAAAAAGATAAGGAGGACATAGTCGCTGAAGGACAGAATCCGCCTTTCAGCTGTCCTTTCAGGTGGGTTTAGGGGTGGGGTGTGTGGGTGGTGGGCAGTGTTCCTGCAGAGGTGAACAGAAGAGGGACTAGGGAGCTGCTCTAGTCCCAGCTCCCTGTCCTGGTCCTGAAACCAGAATGAGGAAGTCCTGAAATCAAACGCTCAAAGCAGTCTTTTGGCTGGACCTGCTCCTGGGCAACCCCTGAAGCTGAAAAACACTTCTAAGGGGGTGGGAAAAAGGGTGGGAACCAAGCAAATGAGGGAGTCCAGTGCTGCTGGGAATGGGTTAGGTAACTAATAGCTCCTGTTCCCCCAGCACCGCCAACATAAAAAGATGTTGGTATTGGAAAGAAGAGTAAATAAGAAACATCACATGGAATCAACATTATTTTTGGCATGCTGTCAACTGTGTAGAAATCAACACTTCATTAAAACGAGAACAGAAGAATACCAATCTGTTAGTTGCTTTACTAATAACAACTAATGACTTGATAGGTTTCTCAAACCAGAAAAAAAAAGATACTTTCATGAATTGTCAAAGATGGAAATGAGAAAAGTAATGACAACACAGCCTTCAAAACTTGTCCAATACTTCTCATATCTCTGGGAATCAGTTGCTCAGCACTTTGAGAAGCAATTAATGATGATAACTGAATTACGAACATAAACTTAAATTCCATCAAGATTTGAAAATCCTAAATGTAAATAAAGACAGGGTTGGACGCCTATCAAGGAAGTACAGGAGAAACCAAGCAAGTCACAAAGCACCCTCTGACTGGATACGCGCAGCCAGCCTGCCCTGCCCTGCCCTGCCCTGCCCTGCCCCGGGAGTCATCGCAGTCCCACCCAGGTGAGGCCAGAGAGGCGAATCCTCAGGTGAGCGGAAGCGAGTGAGCGGCCCCAGGTCACAAACCGAGCCCCTGCTGTCTTCAGCCGGGACAGGAAGGGCGCGCAGGTTTCAGCCCTGCCCGGGGAGGGAATGCGAAGACTTGGCCGGTCCCAGCGCGCCGCTCAGGTCGGAGGGCCCGTGGTGCTGCAGGTGGCTGCGTCCAAGCCGCATGAGGAGGTCCCGCCCTCTCGCCCCCCCGCGACCCGATCCCGGGTGCCCCGCGCGACCCAGACCCGCTGCCCCGACGCCAACTCCTCGGTCACCTTCTGAGCACTGGAGCCGCGGATCCGCGCCGCGCGGTCATAGACGTGGCAGCGAATCACCGAGCTGCCCACGTCCAGCCCCAGCACGAAGCCTGCGCGCCGCGGGTCCGGCGCGCTCTGCTCGGGGCGCGTCTGCTCCGCGACTGTGGGCGGCCCTGGCATCCCGATCCCCACGCCTCTCCGCACCTGCCTCCAGCCGAGCGGGCGCGCTCTAAACGCCCGTACCTCAGAGGCTGAGCGTTCCCCGCCGGGCCACCGCCCCCGGCCCGCCCCCTCCGCGAGATCCGGGAACGGCCCCGCCCCCGCTGCGGGCCCCGCCCCGACGCCGTGACGTCACGGCTGCGCAGGAACCTTTTGCAGGAGAGAGCGCGGTCTCGGCGGTAGGGTGGGGCGGGTGGAGGCGAGCAGGCAGGTGGTGGGTCCCTGGAGTCCCGGGTCACCCGTGCCGCCCGATTCTCCAAACACCGGCAGATCTCAGCGTTGCCCTGGCCCGTAATTTTCGTGATTTCCCTCCTAACTCCACGTACCCTGCGGCAGTGCCTGCATTTCTTTCAACCCAATTACGTATTATGAATCTCTATTAAGAAAAATAAAAAGAAAAGAAATTCAAAATTCCGCCGAATGTATTCATTAATAAACTGAGGGTTTTCCCCCCAAGACTTCTCTCCTCAGAAAACCTGGTCAGGTTTGCACATATAATACACATCAAAAAATACTTGCTAAATGAAATAAACACTCAGATGAGTTGAACATTCTCCAGCCCTCTGGTGGGGAAGAAGGGACAAAGCCAGGGGTGGCTGTTTTTACCATCAAGCTCCACCCCAACGACTGCCTTCTCAGGAACATGAAAGTCCCTCAAGGGCCCTTTACCTTTCACTCCTGCCCAAAGAGCGTGGGCTCTTCCACGCAGGGGACAGAGAAGGAGGCCTGCGGAAATTTCGAGTTTCCTGCAGCTCTGGTCACAGCCTCGAGCCCAGGGGGATTCCCATGGGGTGGTCCTTATAGGCGGGGAGTGCAGAGGCGTTAATGCCTGCTTCAGCCACCTTTCCACCATCACCACACCAGCACTCCAAAAAAAAAACAGTTTCTGAAAATATTCAATTTCTTCTTTTTGTAAAATTATGAAAGTAATATGGATATGTGCTCTTTGTGAAAAAGTTTCTCAGTGCAGAGTGGTATATCAATTAAAAAGTAAGGAAAAAAAAAAAGTAAGGGATATTCATTTTGAGCCAAATCGTTCTTTTGAACAATTTGTCATGTTAACCCACTTGCTTTCAGCCCATTTGACCAATGGCCTTTGACCAATGGTTCTTTGGCCATATTACTTGAAACTTGGAACAAGCACCTGGAAGAGTATGGTTTTTGTTTTTGTGTTTAATCTTTGTCTTTGTACCCTGTAACTCTCTAATAGTACTCATTCGTTCCAAATGGCCCTAGGACTGCCTTCACCAGTGGTGACCATTTTGGTGAGTCATATATACTATGTTAATCCCCAGTATTGTAATTTTGAAATAAATGACTAATGAGTCACGTAGTCTGGCCAGAGTTCTCCAGAGAAAGAGAACCAATAGGATAGAGATTGAGATTTATTTTAAGGAATTGGCTCACATGCTCGTGAGGGCTGGCAAGTCCCAGAAATCTTTAGGGTAGGCTGGAAGTCTAGAAATTCATATAAGAGTTGATGTTACAGTCTGAGTCTACATTCTGCTGGGCAGTAGGCTGGAAACGCAGGCAGTGTTCCTATGTTGCAATCTTAAGGAGAATTCTTCTTTGGGAAACCTCGATCTTTGCTCTTAAGACCTTCAACTGATTGGGTGCGGCCCACCAACATTGTGAAGGGTCATTTGCTTTACTCAAGGTCTATTGATTTAAATGTTAATCACATCTAAAAAATATCTCACAGCAGCATCTAGATTGGTGCTTGCCCAAACAACGGGGCACCTTTACAGTGTGCCCACTAGCTTAGTCAAGCTGACACATAAAATTAACCATCACAGGTCCCCTTTCACAAGAGAGAAAGCTGTTTTGTATTCCTGATATGAACATTTAGCATATTTCTCAAAGTGATAATTCTTGGGCTTCTTGGGCACCTACAGTAACTTCTTTTGTGATTCTTTTTATACATCCGCATCAAGTGATCTTGAGCATTATCAAAGAATCATAGACTGTGAAAACAGGGAGCTTAGCAACCACTTAGTCTAGTGTTTCTTAATCTGTTTCTGATCTTGAACAACTTTGAGATCCTGATGATGCTATCTTCCCAAGAACATGCTTATATACACAATACTTGGCATGAGGTTTCAGGTGGGTGTGGGATAAACTAAACATAAAGATCTCAGATTAAAAATCCAGAGTGAATTCCCTAACCTGGACAGACTGTTGCCTAGGAGAGGCCTGGGGGAACAAAGGGATACTGTGTTTCCTCCTCCTTCATTGTTCTCTGCTAGCGCCTCTCACCCTGCTCCGCCCTCAGGGAAAGGAGCAAGTGGCTACAGGGCACAGAGCTCAGAAACTCTGAAAGTCCCTTTGCTAGTGGGTCGGTTCATTGTTCTTGATTCAGAGGCCACTGCTGCTCTGAGCTCCATCACCTGATGGCCTTGGTCTGCCTCTGGCTTGCCTGCTGCTTCCCTCAGATTCTGGGCTTGGCCCAGAGGTGGCCACTGAGGCTTTCTCCCAGGCTCCTTCCCCACCACTGTCTCTCCTTACCCTTTCTCCTCTGGCAGCAGGCCCAGAATTACAACTTGCACCAGCCTCCCAGGCTCTTGAGAAACGTGGATGCGGTTACTCAGGGCTGGATCAGAAAGCGTGTGAGGCCAGCATTCCCTGGGACTCCCTGAAGGGAAATGGATGGTGCTTCAAGGCTGAGTCCAGGGACCTCACTCGATGCCCTCCTCCCTCCAAGGAAACAAATCACTGTCCTTCCCTCCTAGGGTGACCAACTGTACCTATTTGCCAGGGACTGAGGAATTTCTTGAAACACAGGACATTCAATGCTAAAACCAGAACAGTCCTCCTCACAACTCAGAGACTCTTGGGGTCCACAGGTGACTTCCTTTGGGATGCTGGCTGCTTCATGTTTAGGTGTCAGACACTGCTTTTAGACAGTGAGCTCCCTGAGGACAGAAACAGGGCCTTAGTCATTTTTCCTCCAAGAGGCACAAAGTAACTGCTGAATGACTAAATGAACAAACAAGTTAATGTTTGCAAGTCCTTATCAGACCTTACCTTCTGCCTGACGTGGCCACAGGACACAGAGGGCAGTGAACCCTTCCTAACGTCTGCTTTCATCTGGGCTTGTCGTCATCTGACCACCGATGCAGCCCTTCTGATGTGGAAGGGAGGTCAGGCTGCCTGCCCTGAGCCTGGCGCCTGGAACATCAGGACTGAGCCCCAGATCCCCACGTGAGCGTCAAACCACATCCTTTCTTTTCACCTTTATTTCATGAGCTCAGCTGAACTTGGGTTGGACTCCCTCTTCGGCTTCCTGCTCTGTAGCTCCACTCCTGACTGCATCTGCAGCCCTGGCCTCAACACAGGGGTAGACGTACCGTAGTATGTCTTCACGTCCCCCACTTTGCATGGGCTCCTACCGAGGCCCTGAGCAGAGCCCTAGCAAACTGTTCAGCATCCTGTGCTTTATGGCATTTGCAAAAGTGGATTCTTTCTGTATTATTTTCCTAAAGTGGGCCCTCCAAATTGTACAAGCTTCGATTCCCACAGGACCATAATCCTCCCACCAGGAGGGAAAGCGGGCAGGGGAGGGATAAATTGGGAGATTGGGATTGACATATACACACTACTATATATATATAATAGATAACCAATAAGGACCTACTGTATAGCACAGGAAACTCTACTCAGTACTCTATAATGACCTATATGGGAAAAGAATCTTAAGAAAAGGGTGGATATATGTATATGTATAACTGATTCACTTTACTGTACACCTGAAACTAGCACAACATTGTAAATCGACTCTACTCCAATAAAAGTTCAAAAAAACCCAAACACCGTAGCCCTCCCCACCTTTCTATAGTCCTCAAAGCCAGGAAGACTTCCTCTCTGGATCCCAGTGTGGTGGTCCGGAATGCCGTCGGCATGCACTCTGAGTAACGCAGTCCCCAGTTCACCGTTCGGAGCCGCCTGAATACCGTCATCAGCTGATGAAGGCTGTCCTCCCTACACAGCTCTGGGTAGTCATGGCTACAAGCCCTGGCCTCCTCCATCTGGGCCAACGTAAGGTCCAGACCCTGCCCATTTCTCACCATTGTTCTGCTGAGGTCCTTTCCAGAGCCACAGCTGCCACACCTGCCCAGGTCTTTGCTCATCTCCATGCCCTTCTGAGGCATCCAGTGTCAGAAACATGAGCTGGCTCGTTGCTCCGTGTCTTAACTTCTCCCCTCCTGAAGTGGATTAAGTGACAGGAAATCTTTTCCTTCACTCACCTGTCTGTATACATTGTGGGAGGGGAAGAAGCCTTATGTGGCCAGGTTTCTCATGTTTGTGAACACCCAGAGGCTGCAAAGTTCTGAAGAGAGGCCATGGCTTAAAAGGAGCATCCTAGGGCTTCCCTGGTGGCGCAGTGGTTGAGAGTCCGCCTGCCGATGCAGGGGAGACGGGTTCGTGCCCCGGTGCGGGAAGATCCCACATGCCGCGGAGCGGCTGGGCCCGTGAGCCATGGCCGCCGAGCCTGCGCGTCCGGAGCCTGTGCTCCGCAACGGGAGAGGCCACAACAGTGAGAGGTCCGCGTACCGCAAAAACAAAACAAAACAAAACAAAACAAAAGCATTCTACCTCCCTCCTCATCCCAATCATCCTGTTTCACTTGTGGTCAGAAGCCTTTATTCAACTAGGGAGATTATAAAGTCTCAAATGAATGAGTTCTGTGAGTTAAGATTTAAACCACATTACAGAATGGCTGAAAACACTTTTGAATTCATGGATACAAATAAAACTTTGTTTTTTGAGGAAAATTTTTGAATTTTTGTACAAGGCAATTTTAAATCCAAAATAAAGAATGGTACTGTGGAAGAAAATGTAGAAAAGTAACTGTTACTACTTTTGAGGTAAGTTTTCAAAAATAAAGATTTCTGTCTCGGCCTTTTGGCTAAGAATAACACAGAATAAAGAAGGAAACATCTCCTTACATATTGCTTAGCCTCTGTTGGCATTATTTTTTCCCCAGATCCCACAGGATTCTTTTCTTGAAGTCATACTTATTGAGATGCACAGTTTTATGACTTCTGACAAACATATGCAGCCCTGAAACCATCACCACCACCATTAATATAGAAAATATCTCCATCACTCTAAAAAGTCCCTTTTGCACACAGTACTCTGAATCCTTTACTATGAGCATAAGGTGATGTCATCTGCATACGTAACTCAGAACACTTGAATTTAGCAGATTGATCTCAGTAATTTGAGATGCAACCCATCCCAAAAGAAAGTTGCCCGTTCCAGACTGACTGTAAATGAGCTTGGTCCTCGTGACATGTGGGCCAGATTGTGGACTTGGGGTTTTCACCAAATGACATGCTTACATAAAGCTAAGTGTAATAGCTTGACACTTCCTGGTTCCTTTATATGTTTTGAGTAAATCCACACTACTTGAAGTGATTCTAAGCAATGAGAACATTCAGTTGGCAAGCTTACATTTTATCCTGTCAAGGAAGGAAAAGCCCTGTTTTGAAATACAGTTACTACAGGTTGTATTTCACAAATTGTAGCTCTAGATAGTGTGCCTTAATAATCTCTATTATGCTTTATTAATAAGATAGATCCTTTAACTATAAAGGAGATGAAACTCAGAATAAAATCTAATTAATTCAGAACACAAAGTAAAGAAACTAGAAATAAAGAGCCATAAAAAAACCCAGTAGATTTTGTTAACTGAAAAAGAATTACAGTTGACTCTCATTATTTGCAGTAGTTACTGTTCTATAAAGTTATGGCCAACACAATTGGCAAATACCGAATCATTTTTGCTGGAGGAAATATAGGGTTAGGCTCCTGCAGCCTCTGGTCACATTTCCAACAACTGATCAGTACGTAACCTTGTTCAATATGTGTTTCTATTTAAAGACATGTTACTTAATATATATTGTTGATTCATCAACATTGAATCTAGAGCTGACAGCACTATAATTTATGCCTGAATGAAGCTTATCTAACACATGTATTCTCCCTGCAGGGCACATCGTGGCCTTCCTGGGCTTAGAAACACTTCAGAACATTTTGGTACTATGCCGGGGCCATTTTAAACATGAAATCACCAAAAAAAAGCACAAGCATGTGAGAAATGCGGCACTAAATAGACAGTAGAAAGGACATCTGTTTACAGTATGAAGGCTGAAAGAAGAACGCAGAATGTCATCTTATTTGAGCTCAGCTGAGAATGTGCACATCTCTCTGTCTCTCTAAGTCTCCGTATTTAGATTTAGCAACATGTAGATCAATTTATTTTCCAAGCATTGCCTTTCATATCTCATTCAATTTCCATCTTTCTAAGCCAGTTTCCTTTCTCTCAGATGACACAAGTAAGTAGTTCTTTTCAGTTAGGATGCTTGGGGAGTGAACTTCCCCAGTTTTTGAATATCTACACATATATCTTCACTTTTAAAAGATAGTTTGACATGGTAGAGAATACTAGTTTACAGCTTTTCCTTTTGCACTTTGAAAATATTGTTCCATTGGCTTTTGGCTGTAATTACTAATGAGAAGTCTGCTGCCAGTCTAATTCTCATTCTTTTATGGGTACTCTTGTCTTCTCTCATGTGCCTTTAAGATTTTCTATTCAGATTCAGTGTTCTGGTCTTCACAGGTGTGGTCTTCTTTTTAGTTTATCCTTCAGACTGAAGACCTGGCTCTTCAGTTCTGGAAAATGTACTGCTTTGTACATGTTGCCTCCTCCTAGCCTCCCTAGTTTCTCCTATTAGATATTTGATTAAAAAAATGATTTTGACACAGTTTCAGACTTACAGAAAAGTTACAAGATAGCACAAAGAATTGCTATATAGCCTTTACCCAGATTTCCCAAACACTAACAAACATTTTACCACATTAAGTTTATCTTTTTCTATTTATCTATTTACCTGTATGTTTTTCTGAACCATTTGAAAGTAAGTTGCTGGCATGATGCCCATTTGCTCCAAAATACTTGAGTCAGAACTTCCTAAAAACAAGTATATTCTCTTGTATAATCAGACACAATCCTGTTAGCTAATCTAGAGTTCTTATTCAGATTTCACTGATGATCACAACAGTGTCTCTTACAGAAAAAGAAAATCCCAGATTGTGTGCTGCATTCAGTGTCATGTTTCTTAGTCTCCTTTCACTTGGCACCATTGCTCAGTCTTTGTCTTTAGTGACAATGACATTTTTGAAAAGTACAGGCTACTCATTTTGTAGAATGTCCCTCATTTTTTTTTTTTTTTTTTGCGGTACACGGGCCTCTCACTGCTGTGGCCTCTCCCGTTGCGGAGCCCAGGCTCCGGACGCGCAGGCTCAGCGGCCATGGCTCACGGGCCCAGACGCTCCGCAGCATGTGGGATCTTCCCGGACCGGGGCACGAACCCGTGTCCCCTGCATCGGCAGGCGGACTCTCAACCACTGCGCCACCAGGGAAGCCCGATTGACATTTTTATAACACAACAATTTGGGTTCATCAAACAACCTAAATATGTCACTATGACCTTCCTCTCCCAGATTTAGTACCAATATGTTAAATGAAACAAGTGTGCACCCTGATTCCTGAGATCAAAAGAGGAGTCCATTTTTTCTTGCCCTGTTTCTCATCTCTAAGGCAGTTCTCCAGAAAAAATTTTCCTTTAGGCCAAGGAACCTCTCTTATTTTCTTAAAAGAGATTTTGGTATAAAGCTTAGTTGCACTCATTTTTCTAGACTAAATAAATTTTATCCTTGTTTACATGATTTCTGTCCACCTATTTAGCACTTGAAAGAAGTCTATTGGATTGCTTTGGCCTGTTTTTCTACTTTGAGAAATTGTGGTTTCTAACTGGGTTGAATTCAATTAGTATTTACTAGGAGTTAGTTTTCGTGTGTTCCCTGACTCTTGGGTGTTCGCAATTTGGTATGTATGTGAGAAGTTAAATCCCTCAGTTGGTCATGTTGGGTATGATTTTCCAGGTTATGATACAGTTTGTCTGATGCAGGCAAAAAAACTACCTAGAATTATAGAGGCCAAGGCCTGTTTTTTGATTAATTTTAATAGTATTAAAATTTAGCTTTCTTACTATAGCTTGATGAACTTTTGCCCACATTTAAAATATTATTTTGGAGGATTAATTAGGTTTAATTGAGGAGACTCATCATTTCTCCATTGTATTTAACATCTCCTGTTACGTTCAAGAGTAGTGTTTTTCACCAGTCAGAATGGCCATCATCAAAAAATCTACAAACAATGAATGCTGGAGAGGGTGTGGAGAAAAGGAAACCCTCTTGCACTGTTAGTGGGAATGTAAATTGATACAGCCACTATGGAGAACAGTATGGAGGTTCCTTATAAAACTAAAAATAGAACAACCATATGACCCAGCAATCCCACTACTGGGCATATACCCTGAGAAAACCATAATTCAAAAAGAGTCATGTACCACAATGTTCATTGCAGCTCTATTTACAATAGCCAGGTCATGGAAGCAACCTAAATATCCATCGACAGATGAATGGACAAAGAAGATGTGGCACATATATACAGTGGAATATTACTCAGCCATAAAAAGAAACAAAATTGAGTTATTTGTAGTGGTGTGGATGGACCTAGAGTCTGTCATACAGAGTGAAGTAAGTCAGAAAGAGAAAAACAAATACCGTATGCTAACACATATATATGGAATCTAAAAAAAAATGGTTCTGAAGAACCTAGGGGCAGGACAGGAATAAAGATGCAGATGTAGAGAATGGACTTGAGGACACGGGGAGGGGGAAGTGTAAGCTGGGACGAAGTGAGAGAGTGCCATGGACATATATACACTACCAAATGTAAAATAGATAGCTAGTGGGAAGCAGCCGCATAGCACATGGAAATCAGCTCGGTGCTTTGTGACCACCCAGAGGGGTGGGATAGGGAGGGTGGGAGGGAGACGCAAGAGGGAGGAGAAATGGGGATTGTATACATATAGCTGATTCACTTTGTTATAAAGCAGAAATTAACACACCATTGTAAAGCAATTATACTCCAATAAAGTCGTTAAAAAAAAAAAGAATAGTGTTTTTGCCACCTGTTCTGATAATAGGATAATAAGGTTTGGATTTCAGTTTAATTTAATGCCTTCTAATCAGGATATTCAGTTCTTTTCTGAAAACTAGAATAATGTCATCTGAAAAGTTGATCCTTTTACATAAACAGTGCACATATTTTGTTTAACCGTGCTTTTAAAAATATTGCATGTTGGAATAAGCAAACCTTTATCTTTTATTAAGTTAAAACTACAAACGCAGGCAATACCTCCTTTTATTGTTTACACTTTGCAGATATTGCATTTTTTAGAATGAAGGTTTGTGGCAACCCCATATTGAGCACGCATATCAGCACCGTTTTTCCAACAGCATTATTTTTTTTTAAATAAATTTATTTATTTTATTTTTGGCTGCGTTGGGTCTTCGTTGCTGCGCGCGGGCTTCCTCTAGTTGCGGCGAGCAGGGACTACTCTTCGTTGCAGTGCGCAGGCTTCTCATTGCGCTGGCTTACTCTTGTTGCGGAGCACGGGCTCTAGGCGCGTGGGCTTCAGTAGTTGTGGTGCACGGGCTTAGTTGCTCCGCGGCACGTGGGATCTTCCTGGACCAGGGATCAAACCCATGTCCCCTGCATTGGCAGGTGGATTCTTAACCACTGCGCTACCAGGGAAGCCCGCAACAGCATTATTTTTAAATTAAGGTAGGTACATTGCTTTTTTAGACATAATGCAATACTTAAGAGACTATAGTATAGTGTAAACATAACTTGTGTATGCACTGGAAAACCATAAAATTTATGTGACGCACTTTGTTGTGATATTTGCTTTGTTGCGGCGGTTTGGATCCAAACCCGCAATATCTCTGAGGTATGCCTGTATTGAAAATAAGGGGAAATTATTTAGAAAAAAGAAAGTTGCCTTGTGGAGTTAAGATAGATTTCATGCAAAAAGACAAAAAACTCAGTTTAGGAATGGGCAAAGGACTTGAATAGACGTCTCTCAGAAGAGGATATACAGATGGCCAACAAGCACAGAAAATGGTGCTCACTGTCGTCTGTCATTAGGGAAATGCAAATCAAAACCACAGCGAGGGCTTCCCTGGTGGCGCAGTGGTTGAGAGTCCGCCTGCCAATGCAGGCGACGCGGGTTCGTGCCCCGGTCCGGGAAGATCCCACATGCCGCGGAGCGGCTGCGCCCGTGAGCCGTGGCCGCTGAGGCATGGCCGCTGAGCCTGCGCGTCCGGAGCCTGCGCTCCACAATGGGAGAGGCCACAACAGTGAGAGGCCTGCGTACCGCAAAAAAAAAAAAAAAAAAAAAAAAAAAACCACACTGAGATACCACTTCATACCCACTAGACTGGTCATAATAAAAAGGTGGAAAATAATAAGTGTTGGTGAGCATGTAGGGAAGTTGGAATCTTTGTCCATTTCTGGCAGAAATGTAAAATCATGCAGCCACTCAGAGAATGGTTTGGAGATTCCTCAGTACATTACATATCACCCAGCAATTCCACTCTAAAGAATATACTGGGAATATACTTTAAAGAATTGAAAATAGGTGTTCAAATAAAAACTTGTACATGAATGTTTATAGCAGCACTATTCCTAATAGCCAAAAGGTGGAAACCATCCAAATGTCCATTACATGGATGAAGGAATAAACAAAATGTGGTATATCCAGACAATGGAATAGTATTCAGCCATAGCAAAGAATGAAGTAGTGACACATGCTACAATACGGATGAGCCTTGAAAACACTGTAGTCAGTGAAAGAAACCTGACACAAAAGGTTGCTGTACTATAATATTTCACAAGTGCTCTCTTGACCCAATTTGAGTCATGGTGAAAATTCTCATTTCCCCTTTGTGGGCAGTTTGCTAAGCATCCACCCCAACTACTTCCCTCTGGGGCTCTGACACTCCTGGGGTATGTACAAACATTCCCAACTGCCAGAGGCTCCCAGATACCTAACAGGGGTGACCTCTTCTTCCTTAGACCTACATAATTCTTCAAAATTCCCACTTCCCAGGTAGCCCATAAAACCAAGCTCAATCCCACCCTGCTTGTCACACCTGAGCTGCCTCCTACGGCTCCGGCTTCTTGCTGCCCTGTCCCCTGCCAACCCAGTGCGTTCCTGCAAGGAAGCCTTCTCTCATTTGGAGCTGTAAGTAACAACATGTTCTGCCTTTCATCTACCCAGAGTGTCTTTGTGTTGTGTCCTGGCAACCAAAGAGTCTATAGTCATACCTACTATCCTATAATCATAGAACAGCCACATTTTGTAGTATCCAATTTATATGAAATATCCAGAATAGGAAAATCCATAGAGACAAAAATCAGATTTGCGGGTGCTGGGGGCTTGGAGGAAGGAGAAGGGTGAGTGAAAAGTGGGGTTTCCATTTGGGCTGATGAAAAAGTTCTGCAGCTAGATACAGCGATGAGTGCACAGCATCATACATGTACTTAATACCACTGTGTTGTACACTTTAAAATTGTTAAAGTGGTAAATTTCATCATGTGTATTTTGCCACATTTTAAAAAAACTACAGAAAAACGACAAAAAAAATAAGACAGAGTCTAAGAAAAAAAGAGAGACTGCATGTATATATTTTAAAGTATGTCAATTTCCTGTGAGTGCAAGAAAGCAAAGTCTTAACTTCTCTAAGTGAGGGTACACTTTTTTTCTAAAAACAGACTGATTTTAATGGTATTAATGCGTTTATCAAAGAATAAAGAATACACACCAACAGAATGGCTCATATTAAAGACGAAGAAGACAAAGGTTGGTGGACATGTGGAATAAATTGAATTCTCACCCATTGATGGTGAAAGTACGAGTTAGTATGACCACGTTGAAAAAGTCTGACAGTTTCTTATGTAACTAAACATATGCATATCCTATGACCCACAAATTCCATTGCTAGGTATTTACCCAATATAAATGAAAACAAATGTCTAGGACTTCCCTGGTGGCGCAGTGGTTAAGGATCCGCCTGCCAGTGCAGGGGACATGGGTTCAAGCCCTGGTCCGCGAAGATCCCACATGCCATGGAGCAACTAAGCCCGTGCACCACAACTACTGAAACTGTGCTCTAGAGCCCAGGCCGTGCTCCGCAACAAGAGAAGCCACCGCAATGAGAAGCCCGTGCACCGCAACGAAGACCCAATGCAGCCAAAAATAAATAAATAAATTTATTTTTAAGAAAAAGTACATTAAAAAAAATCTTTAAAAAAAACCCAACAAATGTCTACAAAAAGCTATGTACAAGAACATTCATAGTAGCTTTATTCATAAGAACCCGAAACTGGAAACAGATCAGCTGTTCATCAGTTGGAGAATAAATCTTAAGCTATCTTCTTCACACAATGGACTACTATTCAGAAATAAAGAGAAGCAAACTACTGATCCACACAACAACATGAACGAATGCTAAAACATTATATTGCGTAAAAGAAACCTGGCATAAAGAGTATATACTCTATACTGAATCCCTATGTTGTACACCTGAAACTAATATAATACTGTAAATCAACTATACTTCAATTTTTTTTAAAAAAGAGTGCATATTGTGTTTTTCCATTGATACGAAGTTCTAGAGCTGGCAAAATTAAGTTTTGGTGAAAAAATTTCAGAACAATGGTTGCCTCTGGGCAGTTGAGGATTTATTGGGAGAGGGTGTGAGGGAATTTTGTGTGTGTAATGTTCCTGTTCTGTGCCTTGGTGATGATTTAGGTTGCATGTGTGTGTATATTTGCCAGACCTCATGGCCCACTTAAAATTTGTGCATTTCACTTTATATAAATTTTACCTGTAAAGAAACAAAAAGGCACCATAAAATATTGAATTCTAGTTAGTGATATGCATGCTGAAGTATCTGGGGGAAGTATACTGATGTCTGCAACTTACTTTGAAATGCACACAAAAACAAGATGGACCGGTAAATAGAAAGAGAGATGGATATAGGTAATATAAGTAATAATGTAATATAGGTAATAACGTAAGAATAGTAGAATAGTAATGGTAGAATTTAGGTGGTGTGTATATGGATGTTCAGAAGTAATTTTTTTAAGCATGTTTGGAAACTTTTTACAATAAGATATAGGGGAAAAGAATAAAATATACATCGTCAAACACACCCTTATTGTTTGGAGGCTTAAAACGTGGCAAGGAAATTTTTTAAAACTAGCCAAGTACCCCAAATTCTAAGAACTGTTTCTCTTTGTCTAAAAATCTCACTGGTGACCACAAGCAGCAACAAAGCTTCATTGTCTGTCTTGACTGCGCTGACTTTTGACAGCTGGGCCAAACGTTGGGAGCCAAAGGCTTACAAGCTTCTTAGTATCAATTACTAAGCTTTAATGGTCAATTAGAGTGTGAACTGATGAAACCCTCTAATTTGGTAGAATGGATTCTTTACTGCCTGAGAGGGACCACTCTGCAATGTCAGTGTCAATTTCCCTTTCCAGCCAATATTGGACTGTGGTCTTTGTAGCCTCCTGGTTTTCCCTCTTCTCCCCTTTCACTGCTGTTGGTGTTACCGTTCTTAAGAAAGAGCACAGATCACTGCACAGCGGTGTACTCACTATGCAGTAATGGCATTCATTAGAAGATGAATGATTCATGGTACATAAAGGAAAGATTATTGGAGCAGAAGTGCGGCCACCCTAGGCCTGGCTCCGCTGCTACATACGTGTGTGACCTTGGGCAAGTCACTTAACTCTGCTGAGCCTCACTTTATTAATCTCTACAACAGAGGAGGCAGGCTGAGAGGTTCTCCAGGCAAGTTCCAGCCCTAAGACTCAACTGCTAAACGTAAAAAGTTCCAATTTCCAAATGACACTTATCAAAATTGTAATGTTTCTCCTGTTGGCTTTTTTTTTTTTAATGTTTATTTATTTATTCAGCTGTGCCCGGTCTTAGTTGTGGCATGCGGGATCTTTTACTTGCAGCATGCGGGATCTTTAGTTGCAGCATGTGAACTCTTAGTTGTGGCATGTGGGATCTAGTTCCCTGATCAGGGATTGAACCTGGGCCCCTTGCACTGGGAACACAGAGTCTTAGCCACTGGACCACCAGGGAAGGCCCTCCTGTTGGCTTTGACTGATTTTATTTTATTAGTTTTTATCTTTATCAAGGCTAAATATGTACTATGTAGATATGTAGATAGAGCCCATGCTCAACAAAGCTTATTATGAAACAATACCCCACCAATCCCCACATTTGTCCCTCCTCAGAAGCATTTAAAATCTTTTCTTTTGAATCTGCAGAGGAGTTGAAAGAATAGTCTTCAGTATTCTTACCTGAAGAGTCCTCATCGAAAAGGCTATTGTTGACATCTGATCACATTCCCTCCTTTTCTACACTTCCTTTATGCCAGACCATCTGAAAGTGGGAGGCAGGTTCATGACACTTCACACCTAAATACAACACTGTGTGTCTTCCAAGATTATGAACATCTCCTACATAACTGAGGCATCATTGCTGTACCTGAGAAAACTGACCCTAATTCAGTAACATCACTCATATTCAAAGAAGCCCATTGAGCCATAAAGTGCCTCATAAATGTTATTTTTTCCTAACCTAGATCCAATCAAGGTTCACACATTGTATCTGACCATTAGTTTTCTTGAATCTCTCCCAGCCCTCCCTGCCCCCAACCTCCCTTGGAGAGAACAGGTCAGTTATCTGGCCCTGATTTATGCTGTAAATCCCACGTGTCTCCCTCTACTAGAGTCAGGACAAGCATTTTTGGCAAGAATACCACACTGGAGATGTTGAGTCCTCAACAACTGGCATCACTTCAAGAAGTATAGAATGTCAGTCCTTCCCTACTACTCTTGCAACCGTTGCCAAGCTTGACTATTTGCTTAAAATAGTGACTGCTAAATCTCCACACTATGAAGGTACATTCTCCCCTTCTGTACTTAATAAGTAATCCATGCAGTGATATTTTTGAGACTGTGAGAATCCAGTTTGTGAGAATCTTAATTTAGGATTTTTTTTTTTTTTTTCTATTCACGGCATGCGGGATCCTAGTTCCCCAACCAGGGATTGAACCTGCGGCCCCTGCATTGGAAGTGTGGAGTCTTAACCACTGAACTGCTAGGGAAGTCCCTAATTTAGGATTTTTAAATTTCTAATCATTCTTTTTTTTTTTTTTTCCAGTACGCGGGCCTCTCACTGTTGTGGCCTCTCCCGTTGTGGAGCACAGGCTCCGGACACGCAGGCTCAGCGGCCATGGCTCACGGGTCCAGCCACTCCGCGGCATGTGGGATCTTCCCGGACCGGGGCACGAACCCGCGTCCCCTGCATCGGCAGGCGGACTCTCAACCACTGCGCTACCAGGGAAGCCCCTAATCATTCTTGAGGTGGAGGTTTCACTAGTCAAATGTAGAATTTTCCACCTATGGACCATGAGAGTAATAATAATAAGGTGTTAGGGCTGAGAAAGACGTGAGAGGTCTTCTCGGTTAATTCTTTTATTGTTTTATTTCATTTTATTGTAGGCAGTTACATTAAATCTTCTTTTCGTATTTCCATTAGTGACATATTTTATCAGTTTGGGACATGATCTACTGACGTTCACCATGGAAGAATACACACACATTTCCATCCGCCACCACATATGTGCACCCTTTCCATCTTCCTAATACAGTTATAACATGCGTTTGTTTAGATGACTATTTGGCTTCCATTATTATAATCATATGTTTTAACATGGTTATTATAACCATAATCCACAGTTGACCCAGCGTATCAGTACTATGCTGTGTCTCTTCTGTTTGCCTTTCCAGATTCACTCTTCATCCTTCTCCATTCTGCTGTGTCTTGGGAGGCTGATCTGCACGTACTCCATCAAAGGGTTCCCTTGCCCCATGGTTACTCAGTTGGGTTTGACCAATAGAAAGCACCAGCAGGACACTGGAGGGAGAAACAATGAGGTCATAGTATATGTTCCCCAGCTCCTGCCCAACTAGGTGGCCATGGGTTAGCTGCTTAGTTCTACAAAAGGTCACAGCTCTTGTCGGGCAACACCCTCCGTCTCTTTGGAGTCAAGTAAGGGCATGTTCTTTTTGCCTTTTTTGTCCTGGAGTGGTAACAATTCTTATGTTGTTATTAGTCTTTTTAGTTTTCTTAAGTCTACCTACACCCTTACAAGTTTTTAGTATCTTTATTAAGGTCTCCTGAATTATGCTATCTATTTTCTGCTAGACCTAAATTATGAATATTTTCCTTTCCTGCAAAACTTTTCCATTTTCTCTGGAGTTAATATTTAATCTGATATTTCTGGTTTTCTATAAATTTATTATTAATTCAACCCAAGTACCTTTTATAATTTTCTAAATCTCCCCTTAGGATGTTCAGAAACATCAGGAATTTTCTCAGTTTCATTTTCTTAAAGCCATCTCTTCTGGGGCTTTCTAACTTTTTCCAGTTTGTACTAGTCAACCTCTAGACCTAATGGACAGCTTCCATACTGAAATCTCCGTTTTCTATCACTGAAGAAATTATCTTGTGTTAATTAGATTAGAACTTCTCTTTCCATCTGGTTTAAATCGTCAGTCTTGGGTCACATTCTCACGTTGTTAGTGCATATCTTCTAATAGTTTCTTGAGAAAGGACAGTTAAAAGTTACATTATTTGGGGCTTCCCTGGTGGCGCAGTGGTTGAGAGTCCGCCTGCCGATGCAGGGGATGTGGGTTTGCGCCCCGGTCCGGGAAGATCCCACATACCGCGGAGCGGCTGGGCCCGTGAGCCATGACCGCTGAGCCTGCGCATCCGGACCCTGTGCTCCGCAACGGGAGGGGGCACAACAGTGAGAGGCCTGCGTACAGGAAAAAAAAAAAAAAGTTACATTATTTGAGGGAATTCCATGGTGGTTCAGTGGTTAGGACTATGTGCTTTCACTGCTGTGGGTACGGGTTCAATCCTTGGTTGGGGAACTAAGATCCCACAAGCTGCACAGTGTGGCCAAAAACAAAAAAAAGTGTTACATTATTTGAGACTTTTACGTTAGAAAATGTCTTTATTATATCCTAATATTTTATCAATACTTCGGTTGAGTATAGAATTGTATGTTAGAAATTATTTCCTTTCAGTATTTTGAAGACTTTGCTTCATTATTCTCTAGGTTCTGGCACTACCTTTGAGATGTCTTAAATCATTATTACTCCTAACCCTTTGTATGTGATTTTTTTTTTCTTGAAAGCTTTCAAGAGCTTCTTTGCCTCAGTATCTTAAAGTGCCATGATGATGGACCCTAGCATATGTTCATTCATTGCTGGGTAGTTGAGGAAAATTTCAACCTGAGGTGGTTGCCAGGGGTTGAAATTGAAGAATTTCTAGTTAATGAGCATAAAGGGTTTTTTTTAATGATTTTTTTCAATATATTTTTAAAAAATTACTTATTTATTTTTTTGCTGTGTTGAGTCTTCATTGCTGTGCACGGGCTTTCTCTAGTTGTGGCAAGCGGGGGCTACTCTTCGTTGCAGTGCATGGGCTTCTCATTGCGGTGGCTTCTCTTGTTGCAGAGCATGGGCTCTAGGCACGCGGGCTCAGTAGTTGTGGCTCGTGGGCTGTAGAACACAGGCTCAGTAGCTGTGGCGCACGGGCTTAGCTGCTCCACGGCATGTGGGATCTTCCCGGACCAAACCTGTGTCCCCTGCATTGATAGGCGGATTCTTAACCACTGCGCCACCAGGGAAGTCCCGAGCATAAAGTTTTAAGTTCTACATGAATTCAGTTTAGAGGAATAAATTCTAGAGATTTGCTGTACAATATTGCATCTACAGTCAACAGTATTGTGCTCTATATTTAAAATCTTGTAAAGAGGGTAGATCTCATGTTGTGTTCTTACCACAATAAAAGAAAAAACTTAAAAAATGCCTTTCTCACAACACCGTGGTGAGAGTTAAATGGCAGGATGCTATAAAGCACTTGGTCTGTAAACAGTACTTACTATTGTTGTTCTTATGGACTGGAGTCTAGAAGCAGGAAAAAAAGAGGACCATGTCAATAGGCTAAGCTTGAGAAGAAGAGAACCTGCATTAAGGTAAGGTAACCATGAGGATGGAGAGAAGAGGACAGATATAGGAGATGACATTGCACCACGACAAGCGAAGTGCGTGTGGCGGGTGAAGAAAAGGAGGAATCAAAGATGACTCATGCAGTTGTGATCTCTATTATTAGCAATAAATGTAGAAATATCACATGATGGCATTTCAGGCCAAAATGATGACTTCCTTCACTTAGTGGTGATAAGGAAGTGTCATTGGGAAATTATCATCTGACAACCCCAGAGACACTGGTTAAGACTGCACTGGTGTTTGATTAAGCTATTGAGATGGGGAAAGTTGTTTGCGTGTGTTGAACTCAGGAAGCATTTATCTAGCAATGGTGAACTACAGCTTAAAGAAGAAAAGCAAAGATCACAAAAGCTGCATTAATAATTTATCTCATAGGGACTTCCCTGGTTGTCCAGTGGGTAAGACGCCCCTCTCCCAATGCAGGGGGCTGGGGTTCGATCCCTGGTCGGGGAACGAGATCCTGCATGCATGCCGCAACTAAGACAGGGGGCAGCCTAAATAAATAAATAAATAATGCTTTCTACTTTAAAAGAAAAAAAAAATTGTCTCATAGCTTATTCTGCAACGTGTGCAGACCTGGCGGTTTTAGCTCCCAGACTCCTTGCTATGGACACCCTCATTTGTCTGATACTGCTAATTTGAGCTTTGCATTGTATTCTCAGTCAAGTCCCCTTATGAGGACTCTCTGATATCACCCTGTAATGGTTTTTTTCTTTCCGGGGGAGAAACAGATGAAATCAGTGAGCTGTGACTAATATCTATTGTGCTTAAGCAAGCTCTGTGTGCTCTTTCCCCAGAAGAGAAATATACATTATTTTGCAGCAAAGGAAGAGAGCAAAATTCCCTATCAAAAGTCCCTCTTTGGCTGGAAATCATGTCAGCTTACTTTTAAATGTTCTGATTAAAAAGAGAAAAAGAAAACTGACCTTGAGGGTCCTGAATGAGGCAGTGGCCTTGTGTGATAAATACACAGTCACCTCTATGTGAAGGGAATAAAGTCTGTATGCTGGCTGAGTCCTGGCTTCTCTTCTCCTTCCTTTGGAGTCCTTCCCTGGAAGCCTGGGTTTCCTGACAGTGCCCAGCCCATAGCAGGCCTTCAACTAATACTTGTGGAACAATATCAAAGCATCTCCTTCAAGCAGTATAGGAAGTTTTCCCTTCTGCACTGCCAGCTCCACTAAATCTATCCCTGGTCCCTGCTGGCACTCCCTCCACTAATTTCTTGCCCTCTGCCAGAAAGCTCACCTCTTCTGGTGCCATATCACCCCTTGCATTCCTTGAGGAACACTTCTGCCTCAGCTATGTGTGGGGATACCACAATGGCCTGTCTGTTAGTACATGTCACAGGCCCAATAACCCGAGTCACAGGGGTGGGAATATACTCCTGGAATAAACCTAACTCAAGAATCCCTACAGACAAAACTGCAACCAGAATGCTGTATGCCCCTTAAGTTTTGCTGCAAGTAGGCAAAGCCAGCTTTAAGATAATGCTGTTTTAAAAAACGCTGATTCATTCATTCACTCTTGGCCACATTCCTTAAAAAAATATCTGCTATGGAGGGACACAAAACCTGGCAAGTTCGTACTTAGAGATCTGTACTGTCTTTACAACCTGCCCCACTGTACTGCACAGTAAGGATCTTGACCACAAATTTCCTCATGTCAAATGAAATATAGACTTACTGTCATAAATGGTCGTTCCTGACATCCTGGTGCTGCAAACAGTTGTCTCTCTCAGGGCTGTTTCTCCAGAGGTATGAGTTGGATAGGGGAAGACCTGGATCCATTTGGGGAAGCTATCGACCATGATGGTTTCCTTGAAGTCAGTCTGGATTCTTGATGGAGCTCTTGGGGCCGCCCTCCCGAAAAGTAGGGACCCAGGATAGTTTGCTTTGGCAGGCTGATATGTAATCCATTCTCTTACAGTCTTTTCAACCTTAAGTACAATTCTAGGCCATTTTGAGTGATTCCTTCAGTCAAATCGTCTTGGATGTCCTGCAGGATAGGTAGTTTCTCCATAAAAGACATCCTTTCCAGGATAGAGAACTCTGCTGACATCTAACAAACTGGGTTCCACAGGTAGTTTGACCACTGCTCCCCGCTCATCCAGTTAGGTGTCATATGGGTCATTTGACAACCTGAGCAGTGCTGATAGCTCAATGAGGTGCTTCAGGGAGCTCTGCTAATGTGGTTGGATGGATATGTAATAAAGCAAGTATAGTAATATGTTAACGGTAGAATCTAGGTATTGGGTATATGCATGCTCATTGTATAATATTTGCTCTCTATTAGAAAATGTTCATAACGAAATGTTGGAAAAAAGAAAAAAATTCCCTCAAAGTGTCTGGTGCCGTCAGTGGTGATCAGCTGAGATCTTCATCACTACCTCTTGCTCTGCCAGGTGTTCAGAGAAGCAGGTGGGCCTAGGAAGGGGAACAGCATGAGTGGCAGAGCAGGCCAAGTCTCAGAGATACTTGCTGAGGGAAACAGGCAAGTTTCAGAATGATGCCTAAAGCATGATGCCATTTATGTAAAATAAAAAAGCAATTATAAGTAGTTGTATGTGCAGATAGGGTGGCATCAAAAAAGGCTAGAAGGACACACACCACATGCTCACAACAATTACTTCTAGAAGGTGGTCCAAAGATTTTACTCTTACCTGCCATACTTTCAAAATTTGTAGGAAATGCAGCCATATGTTACCTAAACAATTAGAAATTAATTTCAAAAGAGAAAGTAAACTAGAACATGGGTTTGGGGATGCAACAGATCTCTTCTGAATTCCAATTCAGCTGCATATTGTATCTTTGGGCAAGTTAGCCATTTTTGTGTCTTACTTTCCTTATTTGTGAAATGAGTTAATACTATTCTATATTACTGTTGTTTTGAAGATTGAAAGTGTTATATAAAGTGGATGGTACCTAGCAGATAGCCCGTAAGTGGTAACTGTTATTATCACTGAGCCTGGAGCACAAACCTTCAGTGCTATATTCATAGAGACATAATTAATGATGTGACTTGTGCCTGTGAACAATACAAATTGCCCTGCAACCGACATAGTGGAGAAATTCCCAGCCTTGGCCATTATGCGAGGGATATCTCCATCAGTTTGTGCCCAGTTGTCTTTTGTAGAACATAATGTACTAACATAATGAGCAAAGAGTACCTACTGTCATTCAGGATTTTGTGATTGAGGCTAGCTCTGACTCCATGTGATACATTCTTGGTAAGAAATGGGAGTTTGTGGGACTCCCCTGGTGGTCCAGTGGGTAAGACTCTGTGCTCCCAATGCAAGGGGCCCGGGTTCGATCCCTGGTCAGGGAATTAGATCCCACATGCATGCCGCAACCAAGAGTCTCCATGCTGCAACTAAATCCACACACTGCAACTAAAAGATCCCGCGTGCCGCAACTAAGACCCAGTGCAGCCAAAATAAATAAATATTAAAAAAAGAAATAGTTTTTGCTCCTGCTAGCCACGAATATAGTTGCAGAAGTCATGTTTGTTTGACATTCTAGGAAGTGTCATCAGGCTGAGAGAGACTTCTTGGAAAGAGCTCATATTTCTTAGATACTAAAGTCAGCAGGTCATACACGGGAGGATGTGGGAGAACGTAATTGTCCTCAGGAAGGCTTGGATCTATTGTGTTGCTTCCAGACCAGCTACACCATGAATTACAACATGCCGGAGAGGATCTCTGGTAAAATATTAATGGGTCAGCCTGAGAGGGTGATGCTGGAACTCTGATTCCACATTTCTTGTTTCTCTTTGACATTCAACATACTGAACAATATAGGAGCTTCTAAGAGTTAGTGCAGCTACATCATTCTTACCTGGATGACTGAAACAGCTTTCTGTTTGTGTATGATTTCCACTCTCTCTAATCAATTCTCTGCAATGCCACCAGTTTTCATTTTGAGAGCAAATAACCCCTACTTAATTAAAATCATGTAATAGCTCCTATGAGAATAGCTTTTAGGGGTATCTTCACATCCTGATCTTTCTTGCTCCGAAGAACATCGCTCCACATGAATGGGCCTTGGCAGCCATGTTTGTGTTAGTTGATGTTAATTGCTTACATGGAGGTGGACACCTGATACAAACTTAGCCCATTTGGAGTGGAGATGGAGAGATGCTAGTCCGAGGCTGGTTGCTAGAACTAAAGCAATGTACAAAGGGAATATGGAAGGCTTGAGTGTTAAACAGAAAGGCAGAGGTAAGACTGGAGAAGTTAGGTATCTATGTTTCTGATAGCTTTCTTGCTCTTGGCCCAAGCCCCTTTGAAGCTCAGCCGTGTTTCTGCTTTCGGATTCTAGGTGGTTTCTGTACATCCTGGACTACGAGAGAAGTCCCTGCAGGCCTTCTTTTATGTATGAACTATGAGGACTGACTGTCAGCCCAGAATGTGGTTGTTTCTTAAGAGCCTACCTTTGATAGGTCCAAATTTCCTCATCAACCCACAGTTCAGCAGGGGTGGCCCCTCAAGGTGACCTGTCCCCCACCCCCAAATATAGATGTCGGAGCAAAGACCTGATCTACAGAGAGTCACAGACACTATAGAGCCCATGGCCCCATGGAGAGGAGACAGAAAGTGAATTGGAAGGTGACAC
The DNA here is from genome assembly GCF_005190385.1 of Monodon monoceros. NCBI lineage: Eukaryota > Metazoa > Chordata > Mammalia > Artiodactyla > Monodontidae > Monodon > Monodon monoceros. Next base: position 120,557,846 of record NW_021703767.1, on the reverse strand, counting down.
CTCGACTAAGGTTCAGTTCCTGAGAAGCCTGCTTGGATTCTCTGAGATAGCCCCATATTCTTACAGCAAATTGCCTTTTCTTAAGCTAGCTTGAGTGGGTTTTGGTTTGTTTAGTTTTGATTTTCAAGTAAAAAAACTGACACCAAGGTTGGGGGAGCCCAGTGATGCTACAGAGTTGGGGTAGACAGGGGTGGTTACTGTGGGGGGCTGGCGGTCTGGGGGATGAAGTGGAAAAGCAGTTGGCGATGTCTCCACTGGAGATCCTAGGCCTCGTGCCTTCTGCTGGATGAAGGTGGCCCAACACCGTATCAGAACGTGACCACTCCTTGGGGTCTTGAGTAAAAGTACAACAGTAGAGAAAGACTCAGGTTGAAGGGGCAGAGCTGGAAGCAGATTTACTAGGTAGAAATTTTCTTCCCTCTTTAAATTAACCCTTTCTTTCCAACTCCTTCCCACCCCTACCATAGAGAGATTTTGGTAATATGCATAATAATGCATTGGAGTTATATTGTGAGACATGGCCAATTAGCAAGATGTTAGTATTGTAGGTTCCCCAGTCTTATGAGTAAGAATGAAAGCCTCTTCCAACATGGCTCTGTAAGAACCTTCCCCTTGGTAGAAAAGATAGAGGGGATCAATGGCAGGGAAAAGGAAGAACAGAAAGAGAAAAGTCTCCCAGATGCCTAAGTGAGGCATGGGGACTCTGCATGAATTGAATACTGGAGAGGGACTCAGTGGGAAAAGCACAGAGGTATTTGGCACCATACAGGACTCTGTGTGTTTGGGTTCATGTGACAAATCCTTGTTTACTAACATCTGTAATATACCTGCTATGTACCCAGTGCTTTAAACATATTAACCATACAAGGGGTGTTGTTTTCTTCCTTTAGGAGATAAAGAAACTGAGGCTTAGGTATTACATAACTTGCCAGTCCTAAAATGAGAATGATTTATTTACAATTAGAAGTAGAGGTAGGATCTGAACAGTGGCCAACAGAATCTATAGTCTGACTTTCTCCACCAATCATGCTGTCTAGTTTATGCTAACTGACATAGTTTCAAAATACCAATATAAAAGGATATGGAGTTTGGGACTTTCCTGGTGGTCCAGTGGGTAAGAATCCGCCTTCCAACGCAAGGGATGCAGATTTGATCCCCGGATGGGGAACTGAGATTCCACATGCTGCAGTGCAACTAAGCCCGTGCGCCACAACTATCGAGACTGCATGCTCTGGAGCCTGCGTGCCACAACTAGAGAGAAGCCTGCACGCTGCAACTAGAGAAGTCTGTGCACTGCAATAAAAGATCCCACATGCCGCAACGAAGATCCCACGTGCTGCAACTAAGACCCGACACAGCCAAATAAGTAAATAAATATTTTTTAAAAACTTGCTAAAAAAAAGGATATGAGGTTTAAGTGAATACTGTAATGTTTCTGCTTTTAATATCACTGCAAACATACAAGAACAAACAACTTATGAAATCATTCTCAAAGGTTTAATTAAAATCCATATAGCATTTAACATGTATAGATGTTTAAACTCTTTCAGTGATTCATATATTTTAAAATCCTTTTGCACATTTTGAGGCTAACTTCATGCTAGAAATCTACAAATGTACAGCTTAACACAAAAATACATTCGGAGTCCATTCCAATGCAAGTTTAAAACACTTTAATTGCGGACAATGTAAAGATATTTATAAACCAAAAACTACAAAATGAGCACATAAAAGTCTTCCCTTTTGAACTTTTAATAAAATACTGCTCTGTATAAGATCTAATGAAAAATTCCGGTTACTTATAAAATACTTATGTGAGGAAAGAAAGGAATTAAGATATATATGTATGAGTTATACTTACTTACATTGTTTAAAAGAACAAAACGTTGGAACACTCTGATGATACAGTACACTATCTATTACTCATATATCAAAATAGATGAAAACACTCAAAGAAGCATCTGGGTGCAGGCAAAAGAAAATGTATGACACTTCAGGCAAAAAAAAGCCCCCAAGCTCCAAAACAAACAAAAAAGTCCTTTAACTGTAAGGGAAAGAAAGGAATAAGAGAACTTAAAGCAAACTGAGGACCAAATTCTCATTCTTTATGGGAAAACAGTATGAGGATTTGGCTCGAATTACTAAAACATCTACAGAAATTTAATTATTTGGCCTGGGCAATTTAATAGTATACCAATTGCTGAAATAATAGCAATAGGTGTACTGTTGAAAAAAATTAATTTTTACAGGTTTAACTATGTAAAACTTTATCTGTTGGAAACCAGAGTCTCCATCATGAATTGCACTTGAGATGGCTGAATGCGACTGAGCAAGGCATTACTGCTGGTTCACTCTCTCTCTCTCTCTCTCTCTCTCTCTCTCTCTCACACACACACACACACACACACACACACACACACACACACACACACAAAAGCAGCTATGGATTGTGATATTCTTAACTATGAAAACTATTTTATACCTGTTTTTTCTCTCCCTCTAAACAAAGGATCAGTGGTGCTGGAGTTAAAGTCAGTGAAACTTCCGCCTGCCCCCATTCTGTCTGTCTCGCCGCTGTCTCATACTGCTCCCTGGCAGAAGATGGAGTGGTCTGATGGAAATTTGAACCAGCTCTGTCTGAAACACATTCATTTCTGGAATTTTAAGCATTATCCTAACTAGGAAAGGAAGCTCCTGCAAAAAAACACTGTTTCACTGACAAAACTTATGAAATAAGAACACTGCCAGTTTGAGTTCTATATCACTGTCTCTAAAAAAAATAAGGGAATTTCTGTGATTCATTTCTTTTTAAAGGTTGAGAATGTCTGTCATGGTCATTTCTCTCCAATAAATTAATTCTCCTCCACAGTAAAAACACAATTTGGAAGCCAGATGGTACTAAGAAATATAGCAAACTCAAAAAGCTGGGAGATTGTACACAGTTGCTTTAAAAAAGAGGCTCTGGACAATGAGATGAAGCATATTACAATGAACTTCAAAGGAGAGCTGGACAGTCCTAGCTATCTTAAAGGTAAAAATTAGACAACCACTATGAAAATGTATGATTTATTAATACAAATAAAACAGATGGTTTAAAAGTGAGTGAATACTAATATGTATAAAATAGATAACTAATAAGAACCTGCTGTATAGCACAGGGAACTCTACTTCACTTTGCTGTACAGTAGAAACCAACATAACGTTGTAAAACAACTATACTCCAATTAAAAAAAAAAATCATAAAAAAAAAGTGAGTGAATAAAAAAGACCCTGCAACTTATCTATTTCCTTGAGCTAGAAAGATATAGTCTAAAAATGCAGTGTTGGATAGGTCTTATTTAACTGTTTCCTTCTTCCAACTGCCTCCCTCTCTGACCCCTCCCCCCAAAACCTAGATTAGTTGGAAAAATATCAGTCTAAAACCAAAGCAAGCACCTGATTATAGAAAAGGAAATAAAAAACAAAAAACCTGCATCAGGAGTTTTTCATCTCTCCCACCAACAGGAAAAAAAAGATCTCCTTATCTTTTTAGTTCTAAAAGAACTACTTATCCCTCTGAACAGCAAGGAAAGTCTTAAACTGAAACCAAGATACAGAGGTGAAATTAATTTTTCAGGCAACTGAGTCTCAGATGTTTAAGACGTGAGTCTACATGATGTTTCAGTCAATTAATACAGTCTATCTGTAAAATTATAAAGCTCAGGTAATGCAGGAAATGGTGAAAAGGAACAATGAGACTGAAGGACCAATCTTCAAAATTCACTTAATTTGCTCAAAAAAAAAAAAGAAAAAAAACTTTATTGAACAAGGATATTTAGAAATAATGTTTCAGCGAGGAGAAGAAGGTTTAAATAGATTTAACTGCTCTTATTACGTGGAAACATGAAGCATTTTGGGGAATCTGATCCTCTGTGCCCTGTACAACCCATGGTTTCCACAGAAAGGCCACAACAGATTCAACAGTTGAATGGGTGTATTTCTAAACTTCGGGGTATTCTGAGTCTGCACCATCCAAAAAAGGAAAAACTGTAAGTTTCCCATTCTATTAGTGGATCTAGTCTCCTCAAGATTGTCATGAGAGATTAAAAACAGTCTCTGCCTCTTACATCCTCCCCAGGGAGGGCACATCTACTGCTCTCAGGCCCACATTTAGAATAGGTGTACAAGGTAAAGAGAATACAGATGAATGCCTGACACTATCTAGTCATTATGGAGCTCTCTCCCATTTTAATCTCTCTTTAGTCTTGACTTTTAGAATAATACATTTTTTAAAAAGAGAAGAAAGAATGAAAAGAAAACATTTTTACTGCCTATCCACCTAGAATTGTCAGCTTGCTTTGCTTGAATACTGAGGAAACATCCGTATATGGGTTCAGCGGCACTGTGCTTACCGAAATTTCTCTTGGAGTTTTCAGAAGACGGCACGTGCTCCTTCTTCTGGGCTTTAAAAAAGATGTGGGCTGTACATTGTTTATAGAGTGGTCACAGAGCAATGATGAGTGAGGCAATTCTTGAATGCTGGAGTTTGTAAAGTTACATAAGGTGAAAAATATTATACACTTTAAAGTAGTAAGAGGTTGACATAATCTTATCGTCACAATTTAACTTTTTTGTATTGTATGCCCCAAATAGACGTTCCCTTAAAAAAAAAAAAGGTCGTGAGGCAATAAGGACAAACACTGAGAATTCCTTGAGCCTCATTACTCAAGATCCCATTACAGAGAAACAAATATTCCCCAAAAAAGAAATTCTGGGAACCAAGGAACATCTGAATCTAGGAAAATTAATAGAAAATAAAATCACAGAAACTCACATGACTGTGATAAATGACAGATAATGAACATTTATCTCTTACACTAAAGGCACGACTAATATACAAATATCCTATTAACATTTAGAGAAACTCTAACATTTAGCAGTTAGAGAAAGAAATCCATTGAATTCAGTACTAGCATTTTTAAAAACAAACAAAGACTCATGGCAGAGTTTTCAATGAGCCAAATGAAACTAAATATAATAATAAGCAGTTCCATACAAAGGCTGTTGTTCGTACTTTTAAAAAAGTATGATAACTTACTTCCTTAAAAATACAAGCATATCACAAAAATGAAAGCACAAACATATATATAAAAACTCAGGCCCTGGTACCACTGAGACATTTTCATAAACTCTAAAATAATTTCAACAGCTACAGCTTGAACAATACACACCCACACATGACATGCAAAGACAAAACGCCAGAGTCCCTGGGCAGTTCAGCATAAAGCTAAAAATATGGAACGAGAATCAGACGGGCACTTGTCACATAAATAATGTACAGTATACACTGATGGTGCCTGTGCACACCTAGGCATTTTTAAAAAATTTAGAATTTCATCAGTTTCAGGAAGCACTACACGTGGACCAACAACGGAGCTCTCATGTATGTTTAAGTAAGCAGGTAAAAAGCTATACAAATTGATAACACAATTTATTTTAACATGATTAATATTTTGTACTTTATTCTATTAGAAGATTAATTTGTAATCATTATATCCTGTAGATTTTGAAACTTAATTTTATTAGAAATTACTAATGCTGGTTCTTGAATAATCTAAAAAATTGTAATTATTTACTCAAATCTAGATTGCTATTTATAATTCTAAGCAGTTAAATGAAATATTCTGATCAGTATTCTGAAGTTGCTTTGGTACAAAATTGAGAATAAAGCAAAACTGGCAGCACCACCACAAGTGTGATCACTTCACAACAGGTCCAAAGGACCCTCAGATATAATAAAACGTAAGTTAAAATACCTATAAATAAGAGCCATTCTCCTGACACTTCTGTTACATCATTAAAAAGAGAAATAAAATCCACATTCAGTAAATTATACTTGAGGCCCAATTTTCATGCTCCATTTAATTATCCCTCAATGATAGTGTAAAAAATGTTTATAATTATTGCAATATGATGTCTAATTCATAGTTTAGGGTGCTTCTAATGATGAGGCCAATGATTAGAGTGGTACATCTGAATGCTTAGTCCGTTGATATTATTTTAAAACAAGGTTGAATTTAGTCTTTTTTTACAGCTTTATTGAGGTATAATTGATGTAAAACAAATTGCACATACTTAAGATGCACAATTTGATGTATAGTCTTTTAAATAGCATGAAAAGTGCCTGACAACTAAAAATTTAAAAAATTTTAATTGAAATATATTGTTTTAAAATAGTACACTGTAATTTTTTATGAGACACAGATATGGATTTATAAAAAGGTGGGAGGAAAGGAATGAAATTAACTTAATTCCAAGTACCAAATTTATTCAGAAGGTTTAGAAACTCCAAAATTGACAGCCAGTTTTCTTGATTTTCTTCTTGAGGAGCTTGGTGTTGACTTATGGTGAGACATACTATGGCCTGCAGAGGCAGCTTCAACTTGAAAAGGAGACGCAAGTTGAGTAAGCTGAGGGGACTTTAAGGAAGCTGATAAACTCTCCTGTGGAATCACTTCGGTGACATCAGAAGATGCTGACTGGCTAGTCTGAAGTAGGGTGGCTTGACAACTCTGGGCATCCTTGTTCTCAAAGTTCTTTTTGTTTGCAACCCTTTTTTTAGTTACCTTTGAGGAATAAAAGCATCATTAATTAACAGTGTAGACCAAAAAAGCTAGTGTCAGAAAATACCATAAACCATGCTGCTAATACTTGTCAATCACTGCTGACTTGTGACTTCCACTTATAACCTCCAAACCAGACTTTAGAAATTCAAGGAATATGGTTACAAATAAAATATTTAAAAATTATCCATAACTTAAAGAAAATTGATATTCCTGATTTTAAATCCCTTTGTTCTAGAAAAGGATGTTATTACTTGTTGCAATTATTATTATCTATTAGAACACAAACTCAGATAGCAGGGAACAGGTCAGACTGGTCACCACTGGTCAAAATATATTCTCAGTACCCAGACCAGTACTGAATGGACCTCTAGTTGGCACTGAATAATTACTGAATAAACAAAATTTTATCAATGGTCTTTGAGCAGTGAGAGGCTAATTCTGTTAAAAAAATATAATAATTCTCCTTCAGGTCTCACCTGTAGAGGTATGAACTGATTGTGCACACCAGCTGGCATTCCTCCAGCCATGGGCATGGTCCCAGCGTATGAAGTATGATGGAAGGGCTTCCCAGGAACTGGTACTGGTGGTGCCCATGGCATTGAGCCAAAGAGATGAGATGATGAGGGCATTATATTAGCTGTTAAAAATTATGGAAAAGCTGTTTTAGTAAAATGGTATCATAAAAGCCTTGAAATTTAAGACCTCCTTCTGCTACCCTTTTTTGGCTTTTTTTGCTTTGGCAAAGGGCATATACACTTAATTTCTGATTACCCTTGCTTACAACGTTCAACCTCAGGAGCCCCTTAAGGACTGTGAATCATCTACAGAAGTCAGCTTATCATTATGCTGTCTGGCATACGAAGGCCAATAGTACCATATACTGATATAAGCTTTAGGAATATTTGTAATAATATTTTAAAAAATAATAAAAGGGTCATGAAACTGTCCCTTGGGGGAGAAAAGCCAGGGCACAAAGAGAGAAATCTTAAGAATCTCACCTGCCCCCAATGCTAAGTTGCTTCCATAGTGATCCCAGCCTACAAAAAAACCAAAAAAGCTCAAGTCTTGAAATCTGATCACTTTCATATAACAGTAGAATCTTTCTCCCTATCCTAATATTTGTAATTCAAGAATTTTAAAAAAATTTACATTTTCTTATTAAAAGCACATTGAATCAGTGGTTCCCAAGACTGATTTGTGTATCTGAATCACATAGGGAGCTTATGAAATACAGATTCCTGGGCAAGGCTCCAGACCTAGTACATCAGACTCTGAGGGGCCCAGTAATCTGTATTGTTAATAAGCTCCACAGGTGATTCTTCCACAGTCAGCACCAGTGCAACATTTGGGAACTACTGCACTAAACAATGACAATCGAGACACCAGCACATTGCCACCAAAGAAGGTATGTACTGTGCTCAAACCTTCTTTTTAAAGAGATAAAAAGGCAGCCAGAATTATAAGACAGTATAGCTTAACTAAAACTCAGCTACTTAAAAAATGTTTGGATCAGGAGAGAGAATCATAATATATTTCAATGTTATGAATTACACATGTAAAAATTCCAGGATAAAGAACAGTCTTAATACAAAACACACTAGTAAGATTTAGAAATTTATGTGCAAGTTTGGTGGCAGTTATAAGACTAAGAAGATCTATTTAAAAGATGCTACAGTAATCTTATGCATAGGTCAACTCAACAATTTCCCAAAATCACTGTCCTAAATATAAAATATATTTTTCTCCATTGGGACCCTTTCATACCGTAAAGTGGAAATCTACAAAATAACTTTAAAATCTTAATCTGATGCATAAGTTGTTTTCTCCTGATTAACATTCAAATCTCATGGCTTTTATATCATATATTATTATTGGAACACTGGAGAGCACAAAACCAAAAGAACTCCAATTAAACTTTAAAATTCTTGGTAGGTATGAATACACTAATAAACATGATATAATAATGAACGTAAACATAATAATCAACATTAAAAAGGTAAAATATCAAGCTATAAAATATCGATAATAAATGGGAAAACAATCATTCCTTTTAGATAATATATTCTCATAAGACAAATCCTTTTTGAGAGAAGCTTGTGGGTAGACCTTTAGGTAACCTGCATGAACTAATTACTTAAAATTAATTGATATATAGTTGCTGGATTCATTTTTGAAAGTGAAAAAGCAGTTAAATTAGATTTTCCAGGTTATAGTGGACTTACTACCTTGGGCTATATGAAAACTTCAGATCCACTGTGTCATAAAAATTTTATGACTACACATTGTTTATACAGGCAAAGGAATGCCAGTGTAGTACAGTAACAAAATTGTGGGCTTTGTAATTAGATATATTTGCTTTTGAATGCTACTCCTGCTACTTAGTAACTTATGACCTTAGACAAATTACATTTTTAAACAAATCAAAGTAAAGATAATTATACACATACATATCGTAATAAAAAGGGTTTTCAACATAATATAGCAGTCATCCGGTCCATCCCAGGTTTAACTGTTTTAGCTGTTTATTTCCAAACTGTTCAATAATTTGCTTATACTGCTAGTTGATTTTTCAATTTTAGGCATTTTTAGACTTCCTGTTATGATAGATCAGAATTCAGTTCTTTCATACCACCCCTCACTACTTACCCTGTCCTCCCAATGTAAGTATATTACAATGTTTGTTTAAAATTATAAACAGTGTTTATGATATGTGACTGTATAAATATTATTACTGCAAAGCCAAGTAAGGTACTCTGATTATGTTTTTTTTTTTGTAAAACTTAAAAAAAAATTCTTTTAAGAGTAATTATCTTTTAAAAGCTCTTTAGTCTTCTATGTACCTATCCTTAATGTGAGAGAATATTAAGAAACATACATAGAGTAAGCTCAAAATCCCCTCTGCTCTTCATTTCCCTCATCACCAAGGGCAGTTTCTTTCAAATCCACAGCTTCTTATTCCCTTCATCTGTTTTTTCTTCCCACACCTCCCCCAACTCCCTACAACCAACCCCCGCCCCCCCCCCCCGCCCCCCGTCCCTGTGTTTTTGATGTCTACCTTAAACCCAAATTCATGCGTTGGCAGCTACTGGGCTGCCCAAAACGGAGAACAGTCCTACTCTATCTAGCCACACTAGAGACTGTAGGAGGGCAAATGGTATTTAGATGAACCTGCAGGCTCTGGTTTCAGGCTTACTTCTCACAACTCCTTAAATTACCTAAACATTTAGGTAATTTTTTTTGTTTCCTCAAAATGATGCTTCTTAAAAGAAATTTCTAAAAACAATATAATTCAATAACTAATATTGAGAAGAGCAAAATACCTTACCAGTAGGTTGGGGAAAAACTGGAGGAATGGTTCCAGGTGGTACAGCAGGAGGATAACTTGGAAATATTGGTGGAGGCAAAGGGAAATTCACTCCTAAGGAGCCCTATGGAAGTATTTAAAAGTTATAAAACAATGCAACAAAAACATCCAGAGGGATTAATTAAAGAGTTAGTAGAGAATTCATGGACAGTTCTCACCAATTGTTGTAAAGCAAAAAGTGCAGCTTTTTCCTTGGCTTCATTTTCAGAATGGCACTGTGGCCCATGTACCAGTAAGCCGTTAGATAATTTTACCTGGCAAACTGTCATTGTCTAAAAAAAAGAACATGAATGGTTATGAAGTTATCTGTCCAGGAAGTCGACCTCCTCCTCCAAAGCTTAGTTTAAACAAATGGAATAATTTCATCTAACATTTTTTAAAAAAAAATTTAAGAATTCAAAAAGGGACTATCAGCTTAAGTTCTGGTTCATGATGCAAAAACTTTACAATTGTTGCCTTATCTTTCAATGTTTACAAAGTTAAAATGATCTCTAAGCTAGCTGAAGGACCAACCATCATAATGTAAATGAAAGCCAGCAAAACTTTTTTCTTTATATCTCGGATCAGGAAACTAGGTTTTCTACTTGTTTTGTATGTAAGATTTTATTGGAACACAGCCAAGCCCACTCTTATGTATCACCTATGGCTGTTTTCATACTGGAATTGTAGAGGTGAGTAGTTGTGACAGAGACGATATGGCCCACAAAGCCTAAAATATTTACTATCTGGCCATTTATAGAAAATACCTGCTGACCCCTGCTTTCCACCATCCTTTACATAGCACATATTTCGCTAATATGAATTAACTGCTAAAATTTAAAAGACTCAGAGGTTCTGACTGATTTTATATTTACATTTAAATGATAACTCTTTACAGTATGCGCTTTTCTTTTATAAAAAAGATTTTTAAAAAATGTTACTTTTTCAAAAGGTAGCCATTTTTATGTAGTATTATTAGCTTAATCATGCTTTCTGCTTTAGGTGAGAATGTGTCAAGAATCTGGATGTAAAAAGGAGAAAACAGCCTTCCTGCTGTGGTTCTCAAGGTGCAGTGTGGGGATCCTGGAGGTCTCTGAGCACCTTTCTGGGGATCCTTGAGGTTCAAACTATTTTTATTATAATATGAAAATGCTATTTGCCCTTTTCACTCTCATTTTTTCATAAGTATACAGAGAACAAAAAGTTCATTGATATAATTTCAGATTCTACATTGCCCTAACTTTTAAGAAAATACCATGTTTTAATGTAGTATCAAAGAATATCCACAGTTATATGAAAAGGCTATTAAAATTTTCTTCCTTTTTCCAACTATCTATTTGTGTGAGGCCAGATTTTCTTCATGTAATTCAACCAAAACCACGTATTACAAGAGATTGATAGTAAGAAGCAGATATGAGAATCTAGCTTCTCTATTCAGCTAGAAGATGGATAAGACTTGCAAAAATGTAGAGCAATGCGACTCTTCTCATTAAATTTTTTTCCAAGTCCTTTTTTTTTTCTTTTTTTTTGCGGTACGCGGGCCTCTCACTGCTGTGGCCTCTCCCGTTGCGGAGCACAGGTTCCAGACGCGTAGGCTCAGCGGCCATGGCTCACGGGCCCAGCCGCTCTGCGGCATGTGGGATCTTCCTGGACCGGGGCACGAACCCGTGTCCCCTGCATCGGCAGGTGGACTCTCAACCACTGTGCCACCAGGGAAGCCCTCGAAGTCATTTTTAATTAACAACATTAAAAATTTTTTTCAGTTTTAATTTTTAATTTGGTAAATATGGATATAACACAAGTAAACAAAAGTTCTTTGGGGTCCTCAAAAAAAAGATGGGGAGTTTCTGAGACCAAAAAGTTTGAAAACTGCTGCTGGAGACCAAGATCCCTAGCTCTATCAGTCTGAAGAATCTTGCGAGGCTACCTGCGGCCCAGGTTCCTCTACCAGTTTCTCTGAGGGGTCTGGTTATGCATAAATGGAAGACCCAGAGTGAGAGGTATTAATCTATGCTGCTCATAAAGTCAAAAAAATCAGCTCCACTATATTATTTCTAGCCAAAGAGTTTCAGTCAATTTATTTAAGCTCAGTGTTCAATAAGTTATGTAAATGGAAGAACGGTAATATACAATACCTGTGGTGTTCTCAGAAAGGAGAAATCTGGTTGTGGCATTCCAACAAGGGAACAAATTCGAGAAAGTTCAGTTACTGGTGTGGACACAGGAGGAATCTGGCTGGCAGCAGGCCAGCACACACTGTCCATAGACTGAACATTACAGTACTCACTAGCACTGTGAGGCTTGTTCATATAAGATGCTGCCAAAAAAGAGAAAAGGACATATCCACATTAAATGATATCTCAAACTATGCAATTATGGCAGGGCTTTACAGAATAGCAAGGAGGACATTGTTAAAAAGTGAGAAGAGGAATCTCCCATGAAGCAAATATAAGAACTATTTAGTTTTGCCTAAAATGACTAAATTCAATGAAGATTTTAGATGATTATAATTAATTACTGATATATAATTAAGACAAAGATTTAAAAATATAAGTAGATGACTGCCAAAAATTAGCATTGTGAGAGATTAATGACTACTTAGTTATTTACAGGCAAAATCTACACATGCAAATGGCTTTCTTGAGCTGATTTACAATTAATTCTTAAGTTCTGAGGCTTTAGCTTCAGTCTTCTCAAAATTCCATCCTATTTTCTGAGACACATGGATGAATGTTTCTTTTGCTCTAAAATAATGCTTCTTAAAAGTTTTTCTGAAATTGAGTCTTTTAAGTGCCTTTATTATGATATAAAAACTCTGAAAGTTCACATTCTTTATAATCAACAAACTCACCAACAGAACAAAAAGCACACCCCAGTGAAGAATGAATCTAAACCTCTTACTGTTATAGATTAAAAAAAAAAAGTGGGCTTCCCTGGTGGCGCAGTGGTTGAGAGTCCGCCTGCCGATGCAGGGGACGCGGGTGCGTGCCCCGGTCCGGGAAGATCCCACATGCCGCGGAGCGGCTGGGCCCCGTGAGCCATGGCCGCTGAGCCTGCGCGTCCGGAGCCTGTGCTCTGCAGCGGGAGAGGCTACAGCAGTGAGAGGCCCGCGTACCGCAGTTAAGTGGCTTGCCTGAAGTCACACATTAGTTCTGTTACATGAGCTGGATTCCGAGTTCTTGACTCTAAGGTAGATGATATTTTTTACTATACTGAAGTATAGTAAAAGTTACTTGTTTTTGACAGTGGGACCATATTTATCCAATATTGTTTTAAAATTTTATTTTGCTCTATTTCAAGAGCATATCTGTCCCTATGATAGATATTGTTTCCTGATAGTTACTGGAATTTAAAATTATTTATCCCAATACTCAGTGGAGTATAAATGAAGTTAGGCTCTGATTTTGATACTTAATAAACACAGATTAGCTTATTTCGAAATGTCTTTTACCTCTCTGAGAAACTTCTGTCCCCAACCTACTTTTACATGAGTCATTTTTCCTGGTAGGATTTTGCAGATAATTACAGTCAAAATATTAAAGTACAGGGGATGCAGAAGGTAGGGGTAATGATGGACATCTACTGAAATCCAGCTATGTGCCAGATGTTATGCTATAGGCTTCTTAGACTTTAGGTAAGTGCCCACTTTCCAGTGTGTGTGCCTCCATTAATTATTTTAAATTGATTTTACAGCTTCTTCAATTTTTATGTTGGTCAAGTTATTTTAACGTAATACTAATATCAATTATTCGCACCTATGATGTGTCAGACACAGTGCTAACTGCTTTATATATGTCATACAATTATCACAACCGTCATTTGCAATGTTATTTTATAGATAAAAGAATTTATAGAAAAGTTAAGTAATGTATTTAAGTTACATAATCATTTTTAAATTACTGAGAAAAAGCTAAAATGTGAAAACCTTTCCAGGTTTGGGATCTCCAGAATGAATATCTGTAATAGTATAATTTAAGTAGTCACAAGGAGGGACTTCCCTGGTGGCACAGTGCTTAAGAATCCGCCTTCCAATGCAGTGGATGCCGGTTCGATCCCTGGTCAGGGAACTAGATCCCACATTCATGGAGCCCGCTGGTCGCAACTAAGGAACACACGTGCCACAAATAAGGAGCTGGCGAACCGCAACTAAGGAGCCCGCCTGCCACAATTAAGACCCGGTGCAACCAAAATAAATAATAAAATAAAATAAAATTAAATTAAAAAAATAAACTTATTAAAAAAAAGAAATATTGAAAAAAACGTAGAAGACATTTAGGGACTACAGACCTATTGGTTACATAGTTACATTCTTATATAAATGACACAAGTATAAAATTGTACTCTTATTTGTTACTCTTTTTTTTTTGTGGTATGCGGGCCTCTCACTGTTGTGGCCTCTCCCGTTGCGGAGCACAGGCTCCGGATGCGCAGGCTCAGCGGCCATGGCTCACGGGCCTAGCTGCTCCGCGGCATGTGGTATCTTCCCGGACCGGGGCACGAACCCGTGTCCCCTGCATTGGCAGGCAGACTCTCAACCTCTGTGCCACCAGGGAAGCCCATGTTACTCTTAATTATACTTAATTATCTTTAAAAATCACATGATTAAAAAATAAATGAACTGGATTTTTGAAGTGATTGGTTATTAGTACTAGTACTTAGCTTACTTACTTAATTTCTTACTTTGTTTAGGCTGTGAGGAAGATCCATATTCATCTCTTCTATTGGAGGAAACAGTGACTTCATTACCAAATTGTTTCGTCTCATTCTTATGGTCCACAGTGTCAGAGCCATCAATTTTTAGAATTTCTTTAAGCATCCGAGTTCCCTTCTATTTTGAAAATGATTGGTATGGAGATAGTAGGGATAAGGGAGAAAAGTTAAAAGCTACAGACCTTACTGATGTTTCTTTTAATAAGTTCCATTGTTAAAAATTAAGATGATAACTACATTCAGATAGAGAATAAGGAAAATAAGAGTTGAAAAAAAAATTCACATTTCCTGGCAAAGAAACAATACTTATCATTCTGCTTAACTTTTGACCAAATTGTCTAGTGGCAATGTTTGAAAAGCAAGGGAGCTATGGTGGCTAAATTGCCCAGGGCAGCCCGATCTTTCTCACAGGATGACAATAATAATGCCACACACCAGTCTACATAAGAGAAAGTGTTTTAACTGTTGCACAGGGTATGTGTGGCTAACAGTAATGAAATTACCATAGTGTACAAGCTCTTTCAAAATACGAACCATAGCAAATGACTGTGGTGACAAATGTTCTTCGCTTGGAGGCTCTTCATGATAAGATGACTGTACTTCATTTTCTTTGGAGATATTCAAGGATGCTAAGAAGTTCTCAATTCCAGGATTAGGCTAAAAGAATAAATATTTTGTGCATGAAGATGAAAGTACAAGGACACGAAAATAGCTGAGAGTTTTATGTACAAAAATGATCATTTAATTTTCACTCAATCTTCTTCCCAGGTGTTAAAGTTTGGGAAGAGAGCTTGTATAAACCAGTCTTTTAGCTTATCAATGGCATTTGGATAACTAGTTTCAACCTTTCAGTTTTCTGAGACTTCTGCACTCTCATTTCTCTTCAAAAGCTTAACATTACATTTGGCAGGCCCTTCAAACGCCTGTAAGAGAGTACGAATGAGTTTTTGTGCAAATAAAATTATAATGCCGACTTAACAGTATTCTAAATAAATTGCTGCAAACTTTTTAATGTGTTATTTTCTCTTTTATACCATGAGAAAAAAGGGGGCCCATAAACTTGACGAGGGAAAGAATTCCATCTTTATTTTCATTAATTTCTAAATGAGACTTAGTATTCCCTTCAATTATGAATGTAGGCAATATAACACAATGGTGGTGATTCCAATGGTATTTCAATATTACTGGTTTTCTTTCAAATCTTATGTATTTTACTGTAGCATTAAAACTATTATTCTGAGAAAGAGTCCATAGGCTTCACCAAAGAGGTCCACGGCACAGAGTTTATGAACCCCTTCTCTAGAAGAAAGGAAATTATAGCATAAGAGTTGCAGAAAGAGATGACTCTGAAAGTCATGCAATTCAACCCTTTATTGGTATCTAAAAATTAATGGGCTGAGAACCTGTTATGTGCCAAAATATCTTCTAAGGTATCTCTTTTTTTTTTGCGGTACGCGGGCTTCTCACTGTTGTGGCCTCTCCCGTTGCGGAGCACAGGCTCCGGACGCGCAGGCTCAGCGGCCATGGCTCACGGGTCCAGCCGCTCCGCGGCATGTGGGATCTTCCCGGACCGGGGCACGAACCCGTGTCCCCTGCATCAGCAGGCAGACTCTCAACCACTGAGACACCAGGGAAGCCCTAAGGTATCTTTTATAAATGTAATATATTATAGCTTATAAGAGATCTAATTTTTAAGAACTTTGTGTTATATAATATGCATATAAAATGCACATAAGTATACATAAATATTTTTAGACTTAAAATGTTTTTTTGATTATAAAATATATACGTACTCCTTATCAATCAACAAACTATATAAAATAAAACATAAATGATCTCAGTTTCCCCCATTAACCTAACTCCACAGAATTAACTGTTAACTTTGCCATGTTGGTCCATATACTTTCACTGAATATACAAACATACTTCTACATATTTTATATATATAATGTACCCACATATATTCATATATGTAGGTATGTTTGTATGTATTTATGTATATACAGACTATATATAATGAGAGACACAAGTGATATATTTTTATCTCCATTTTAAAGATGAAGAAATTGAGGCTGTGAGAAGTGTAGTGAACTGCTCAAGGCCACCCAGCTGTTAAATGGCAGGACCAGAACTTCAGGTCTCTCTAGTTCCAAATCCTGGACTCTAGCTGTACAACCTCCCATCCAAGTGACTGACAGGCTCAGCAACCCTCCTGTCATGCACTTTATGAATCTGGCTGAAAGGGCTGCAAAATTCAGTCAGATGCCACAGAGCCACCAACTACAATAAAAAGTGGGCTACTAGCATAGTGCAGGGAGATCAGCTCGGTGCTTTGTGACCACCTAGAGGGGTGGGATAGGGAGGGTGGGAGGGAGGGAGATGCAAGAGGGAAGAGATATGGGGACATATGTATATGTATAACTGATTCACTTTGTTATAAAGCAGAAACTAACACACCATTGTAAAGCAATTATACTCCAATAAAGATGTTTAAAAAAAAAGAAAAAAAAAAGTGGGCTACTAGAAATGTGATTTTAAGAAGCTTACCTGCCTATTTGATATTTTTTGTGACCAACTCTCAGTTTTAGGACTCTTACACTCTTCTTTAACTAGAGACAAGAAAACAGAAATTTTGTTAAATGAAATTTGCTGCACACCAATTAAATTTACCAAGTATTTACCATAGCAAGGCACTGTGTAAAAAATTCACAGAATTCCAAGGAGACAAAGGCCCTGATCTTGAGGAACTTATAATTTAGATGAGGGTGAGAAGAGAAACTCACAGATGACAACAATAAGGGAAAAAGAAAGGTGGCATCTAACTGAGCCTTGCAGGACGGCAGGTTTCCAAAGGGCAGAATAAGAGGCTAAGTACTCCAGCAAAGGAAATAATAGGAGAAAGATAAATAATAGTAGAAGCAGAAAGCAAGGAATATTTGTGGAACTAAAAACAGACCAGTTCTGCTGGAGGTTGAGGAGTATAATGCAGCTTAATTTAACTAGAGAAGCAGGCTGCAGCCACAATCTGCAAAGGACTGAAGACTACGGAATTACACTGGCAGGCAATAGGCACAATCACAGAAAGGTTTTGAGCTGGTAGGAATCTGATCAGAATTGTGCCTTAAGAAAATTATAATATGGCAGTGGCTTATTAGCTAGGTAGAAGGAGTAAGAGACCAAGTAGGACGCTATTTTAGTATTCCTGTTAAGGGGAAATGACGGGAACAGAAAGAAAGTGAAAAGGATGGATTAGAAGAGGAAGGAGGAAAGGGAAAAAAGAAGAAAACAAGGAAGGAAGAAAGGGAGGAAGAAGGGAGAGAGGGAGAGACAAAAGAGGAAAGAGGATGAGGAAAGAAGTAAGAGGGAGGGAAGGGATGGAATGAGAGAGGAAGGAAGGGACAAAGATGGGAAGGAAAGGGAAGAGAGGGAACAGAGAGGGGAAAAGAAAGGAAGAAAGGAAGGTAAGGAAGAATTCTTGCAAAAAGGAGGAAAATAAAAAGTGACACCACTGCTATTCAACACTGTACTGGTGGTTTTATCCGCAGCAATTAGGCAAGAAAAATAAAAGGCATCCAGATTGTATAGGAAGAAGTAAAACTATCTCTATTTGCAGAAGCCAAAAAAATTAGGGCAAATAAGTAAGTTCAACAAGGTGGGAGGATATAAGATCAATATACAAAAGTCAGTTTTATTTCTATAAGTAGTAATGAACAATCTCCCCCCCCCCACCAAATTAAGAACACAGTTCCACTGACAATAGTATTACATAGAATAAAATACTTAGAAATAAATTTAACAAAAAAAGTTCAAGACTTGTACACTGAAAACTACAAGACATCACTGAAAGAAGTAGAAAGGCTTAATATTGCTAAATGACAGTACTACCCAAAGTGGTCTACAGATTCAATATGATCCCTATAAAAATTCCAGCTGCCATATTTGCAGAAATAGACAAGCTGATCCTAAAATTCATATGGCAATGCAAGAGACCAGAACAGACAAAATAATCTTGAAAAAGAAAAACAATGTTGGAGGATTCAAACTTCCCGATTTCAAAACTGATAACAAAGCTCTGGTAATGAAGATGGTGTGTTGTTCCAAAAAGATGTCATATAGATAGGTGAAATGGAATTGACAAACTAGAAATAAACCCATACATCTATGGTCAACTGATTTCTGACAAGGGTGCCAAGACAATTCAATGGAGTGCAAAGAGAATTCTATGGGGAAAGAACTGTCTTTTAGCAAATAGTTCTGGGACAACTAGATATCTACATGCAAAAGAGTGAATACGGACCCCTATCTCATACCATGTATATACTTATTCAAAAATGAAAAAAGGACCTAAATGTTAGAGCTAAAACTATAACACTCTTAGAAGAAAACATAGGTGTAAATTTGTGTGACCTTGAATTAGGCAATGGTTTCTTAGATGATACCTAAAGCATAAGCAAACAAAGAAAAAGTAGAAAAAAACAGATAAATCGGACTTGATGAAAATTAAAAACTTTTGTACTTCAAGGACACCGTATAAAAAGTTAAAAGACAACCCAGAGAACAAGAGCACATATTTGCAAATCAAATATCTGCTCAGCATATAGGATATAGAATATAAAAAGAAGTCTTACAACTCAAGAATAAAAAGATAACCCAATTTTAAAATGAACAAAGGATATGAATATATATTTCTCCAAAGAAGATATACAAACAGCCAATAAGCACATGAAAAAATGTTCAACACTATTAGTCATTAATGAATTACAAATGAAAACCGCAAGGAGACTCCAGTTTACATTCACTAGGATGGCTATAATAAAAAAGATGGATAATAACAAGTGTTATAGAGGATGTAAAGAAATTGGATCCTCATATATTGCTGGTGGGAATGTAAAATGGTACAGCTACTTTGGAAAACAGTTTGGTAGTTCCACAAAAAGTTAAGCGTAGAGTTAACACATGACTCAATTATTCCATTCATTCATATATACCCAAGAGAACTGCAAACATACGTTCACACAAAAACTTGTACATAAACATCCACAGCAGCATTATTTATTACAGCCCAAAGGTGGAAACAATCCAAATGTCCATCAGTGGATGAATGGATAAACAAAATATAGTATTCATACTATAGAATACTGTTCAGCTGTAAAAAGGAATGAAGTGCTGATACATGCTACAACATGGATGAACCTTGAAAAGATTATGCCAAGTGAAAGGAGCCAGTCTCAAAGGTCCCATATTTTATGGTTCTGTTTACATGAAATATCCAGAATAGGTCAATCCACAGAGGCAGAAGTAAATTAGTGGTTGCCAGGGCTAGGGGAATCACTACTAACAAGTATGGTATTTCTTTTTGGGGAGATGAAATTGTTCTAAATTTAGACAGTGGCACTGGTTGTACAACTTTGTGAAAACACCAAAAAACACTGATTGTATACTTTAAAAGGATGAATTTTATCATGTATGAATTATAACTCAATAAAGCTGTTAATTACAAAAATAAAAGGAAGCAGTTAGCACCACAAGTATACTTTCTAACTCATAACTTACATTTTCTGTGAGGCTCATGTTTTCTTTGCTTAACACTGTTCTCATTAAAGCCAGATTTGTGATGTTGAGTTACTTGACTTATTTCTTGAGGTAGAACTGCACCCTGAAAATTAAAATTCTTATAAATGATTTAAACAAACTCTTAATATTAAAACTACTTCTCTTCCTCAATGCTTAATAAATACTTTATTATTTTTATAAAAGTTATAGAGCTCACTAGAAAAAGATTTAAGGAATGCAGAAAAGTATAGAGAATTTAAGAAAACCACTCAAATTCTACCGCCCCCAAAATAACCATTAACATTACGATCACCACTCCAGACGTTTCTCTATGCA
The DNA here is from genome assembly GCF_005190385.1 of Monodon monoceros. Taxonomy (NCBI): domain Eukaryota; kingdom Metazoa; phylum Chordata; class Mammalia; order Artiodactyla; family Monodontidae; genus Monodon; species Monodon monoceros. Next base: position 120,537,299 of record NW_021703767.1, on the reverse strand, counting down.
TTAGTTAGATAGTAAGGTACACAGAAAACAATCATTTTACAAAAATGCTTTCAATAGAAATAATTCAATCTAATTTTGTTTGAAGTTAATACAGAAACTAAAGATTAAACTTTAGGTGAATGTTTCTTCATAACAGAAATATCAGCCTCTAAAGATCCCTCTAGATTTGCTTCAGAATAATCCTATCTCTGGGGTATGTGGGGATAGGAAATGAATAGGTATCATGGAAGAAACAGAACTGGACATGTTCAAGGTAAAGGATGGGTACATGTAGATTTATTATACTATTTTCTTGACTTCGTGATTTTAAAAATTTCCATCAGAGTTTTAAAAAATTCATCATTCCTGTCCCTATGTTATAAAAGTTGAGGATATTATTAGCCCTTTCACATCCTTTCCCCTAATATCTGATTTTTATTAATTAATATTTATAATGTCAAGGTTTTCAAATGCTGGAAGACTATTACTACTACCAGATAGCAAGACTGATTATAAAGCTGCTGTAATTGAGACAGTGCATGAATGGACAAAATTAGCAAATGACATGAGTAAGTTTCATATAAAGATCACAGCAGATCCTTTTGCTTTCTGATAGGGAGAAGAGACCTGAAGGCAAAAAGAGACAGATAACTTGCCACAGCTTAAGTGGGAAGGGGAAGCAGAAGTAGGGGCTGGAGATGTTCAATACAAATTAATCACTTTACAATGATTACACAATTTTGCTTTTGGTGGGCTCTATTTAATTTTTTCTGAGCACAGACAAATGAACACTGGGTACATGTGGGCTCTTTACTAGGGCTCTTTACTCTTTTAAAAAAAGGGCTCTTTACTCTTTAAAAAAAAGGGCCAAGAGATTTCCATCCACATAGCACAATGGCTTGTGGGGGATTCTGACTCTAAAGAAGGGAATTAGAACAGCAGGTTCAATAAATTGGTGTGAACGAATACTGTGTGTCTATTATGTGCCAGGCATGGTTAAGATGTACTTTGCATCCATTATCTTAACATCATTATAATAATGCTATAATCATAAAACTGCTATGGTGTATTTTGATTCCATGTTATAGAGGAGTAAACTGAGGCTCAAAGTGATAATGTAACTGGTTACAGAACTAAATAGGAGAGCTGATATCTGAGCTCTAACTCTAAAACCCATGTTCACAGTACCATTTCAGAGAAAAAGTGCCCTAAGTTTAATTAGAAAGAAAATATCCTACTTTTAAGTATGTTTTTTTGAGTTCTTCTGTTTGATGTCTACATAAAGCTATTTGTGTCACTCACATTGTCATATTCTGCTAATAAAGACTTGAATATTTTTTTTAAACACTTTTAAAAAAAAATAAATTTATTTATTTATTTTTGGCTGTGTTGGGTCTTTGTTGCTGGGCATGGGCTTTCTCTAGTTGTGGCGAGCGGGGGCTACTCTTTGTTGCGGTGAGTGGGCTTCTCATTGCGGTGGCTTCTTTTGTGGCGAAGCACAGGCTCTAGGCGCGTGGGCTTCAGTAGTTGTGACACACGGGCTCAGTAGTTGTGGCTCGCGGGCTCTAGAGCGCAGGCTCAGTAGTTGTGGCGCACAGGCTTAGTTGCTCTGCGGCATGTGGGACCTTCCCAGACCAGGGCTCAAACCCATGTCCCCTGCGTTGGCAGGTGGATTCTTAACCACTGCGCCACCAGAAGCCCTTAAAGACTTTTTGAAAGAGCAGTTTTAGGTTCACACCAATACTGAGAGGAAGGTACAGAGATTTCCCCTATACCTCCCGCCCCACACATGCATAGCCTTCCCCATTATCAACATCCCCACTGGAGTGGTGGATTTGTGACAACTGATGAACCTACAATGACATATAATTGTTACCCCAAGTCCTTATTTTACATTGGGTTCACTCTTGGTGTTGTATATTCTATGGGTTTGGACAAGTGTGTAACAACATATATCCATCACTATAGTATCATACAGAGCATATTCAATGCTCTAAAAATCTTCTGTGCTCCACCAATTCATCTCTCCCATTCCCAATAATCTCTGGCAACCACTGATATTTTTACTGACTCTATAGTTTTGCCTTTTCCAGAAGCATGAATACCTTTTTTTATAAAAAAAAATCATGTTGAGTTCTCTATAATTTGCTTATCAGATGAATTCCAGGCTGCTTATTAAGGCTTCATGGATATAAGTGTTATATGTGGTGGCTCATAATTCTTAGAATATACAAGAGATAAAACATGGGAGTGTTCAGCTGATATAAATAATGAAATAGCACCTAATAATAAGAGATGCATACAGAAGATTCTGAGGAAATATAATATCAAGTGTGGCATTCCATCTCAAGGAAATTGGTGGTCATAGCTAGTAGACTTTTTGGCAGTGAGAGAGGAAAGGGCATCCTAAGTGGAAGGAACAATGCAAACACATAATCTGAAATGGAAATTACCTGTTTATGGGAAAGGGAAAGTTAGGAGACCAATCTGATTAGAACAGACCATTTTACCAAATAGTTGACATACTTTATATAAGAACTAGGCAGAGTTGGATTATAGAAGGCCTAAATATTAGTTTGAGTTGAGGTTGAATTCCACTAGTATTAAACAGGAAGCCCTATACATTCTAGAGTATTTGAACAACACTATTTGAGGGCTGGAAAAGACCTCAGAGTTCATCTAAGTCCAAGCCTTAATTTTATACACGAGGCCACAGAAGCCCAGGGAAATCAGATTTGTGCAACTTGAGGCACAAAACCCGATTTCCTGATTCTGAGTCTAATACCAGATTTATCTTCACTACACTGCCACAGGGCATAAACAGTTCAAAAGCAGGAGTCCGTATTAATTAGTAGATATGTTGCTCAATTATGCCATGATTGAGCAACACTGGTGAAAGGCTCTTTAGGAAAGATTAGGTAGGAAGTACTATGTAAGAAGGACTAGAAAGGAAAGACATAAGAAATAGGAAGCACAGATAGGAGGTTAATCTAGGGCTGGGATGACAATTTAAGGTCCAGTTGTAAAAACTGAGAAGGGGTAAAAAGATTTGGGGACTCAATGCAAAAAATGTTAGAGAGAAGAAGCAAAAATTTTTGACTTCATGCTTTTCAGATTATATGCCTGAGTAAATGGTTGTGTTAGAAAATAAGGATAAGAGAAGAGGCTTTAGATGAGGTCAGTTGTGAGATATCCTGAAGTTGAGGTGATGGCGGAGCATCCATCTATACCTGTCTTCTAGAAAGTTGGAGATACTGGGTTAGATCTTGATTGAAAGGTTGGAATTAGAGACATAGATTAAGTGGTAATTAGCAGAGAAGAAAGACCCAAAGTCACCAGTCAAGGAATAAGGCAAAAGGGAAAGAAAACTGTTGCGTTTTAGGGAACAGCCCCCAGTGAAAGGCTGGAAGAACAGAGGTTAACAAAGAACCTGAACAAATAGGGAAAGGAAAGAGGAGAGACTCGGGGTAATGTTTTCTCTTAGAGCAAAACTCCTTGAAAGAATTACCCATATTTGCTGCCTCCAATTTCTCTCTTCCTCTTTTCTCTTAAACCCACTCAAATCAGTATTTCGCTCCTATCACTTAACTGAAACTGTTCTCGTCAAGGTTCCCAATGGCCTTTGTGTGCTAAATTCTGTGCATAGTCAATTCTCAGTTTTCATCTTAATTGATCCATCAGCAGCGTTTGACACAGTTGATTACTCTGTTCTCTCTGACGTCTGTTCTTCACGTGGCATCTAGAAACCACCCTTCCCTGGTTTTCTTCCCGTCACCAGCCATTCCTTCTCAGTCTTCTTTGTTAGTTCCACCTAGTCTCACTGACTCTTGAAGGATGGAATGCTCTAAGGCTAAGTTGTTGAACTTTTTTTCTATCTATCCACTTTCTTGGATATAGATAAATATAGATATATACACATATATACACACACATATGCATATATACACACATATATGTATATGTGTGGGTGTATATACATATATATGTATATAATGATTCCCAAATTTCTCTCTCCAGCCTGGACAACATTGATGACCTTCAGACTCAATGTCCAACTCTACGTCTCCACTCAAATATCTCACTCCAGTAACTCTTCTTAAATGTTTAGTATACATCTCAAACTTACCAAAATTGAACTCCTGATCTTCCCCCACAAACCTACCAGATCTGCAGTCATGCCCATCTCAGTTAATAGCCCCTCTATCCAGACCTTAAGAGTCACGTCCTTTAATACATTCTTTCTCTTTTACCCGCATATCCAATTCATCATCAGCTGGAAATCCCTTCCAAATATGTTTAGAATTTGACCACTTTTCACAGGGTCCTACTACCCTGGTCCAAGTCAATATCAACTCTATCTTGATGATTTCAGTAGTCTCTGAACTAGTCACTGTTTCCACCTTGGTTCCTCTACATTCTATTCTCAAGATAGCAGGCAGAGTGATCCTATTAAAATGTAAGTCAAATCATGTCACTCTGCTGTGCAAAACCCTCTGCTGATTCCCTATCTCACTGAGTAAAAAGCCAATGTCCTTATAATGGTCCAGGAGGTCCTACATAGTATCAATCTCTTACCTCTCTAATTACATTTCCTACAACTCACCCTACTGATTCAGCCAAATGGTCTCCTCATCCTTGTGTATGCCAGGGGTCACCACCCCCAACAGGGCCTTTGACTTTGTCTTGAATACTCTCCCCTCAGATATCTGTATATCCACTCCTCATTTCGTTCAAATCTTTGCTCAAATGTTACCTGAACATTCCACTTAAAACTGCAGGGCATTTCCCTGGTGGGGCAGTGGTTAAGACTCCACACTCCCAAGGCAGGGGGCCCGGGTTCGATCCCTGGTCAGGGAACTAGATCCCACATGCATGCTGCAACTTAGAGTTCGCATGCCACAACTAAGGAGTCCATGTGCTGCAACTAAGAAGCCAGTAAATCGCAACTAAGGAGCCTGTGAGCTGCAACTAAGGAAACCGCCTGCTGCAACTCAGAAGCCCATGTGCCGCAACTAAGGAGCTGATGAGCTGCAACTAAGGAGCCCACCTGCTGCAACTAAGGAGCTGATGAGCCGCAACTAAGGAGCCTGCCTGCTACAACCGAGACCCAGCACAACCAAAATTAAAAAAAAAACCCAAACCAGAAAACAAATCAACAAAGCAAAAAAACAAAAACAAACCCCCCCTAAAAAACCAATAACAAGAAAACAAAAACAAAACCCTGCAAAACCTTGCCTTCCCCCTCCCCAAAATTCCCTATCCTGCTTCCCTGCAATTTTTCTCAAACTTATATTATCATCTAATATACCATTTTTTTTTTTTGGTCTTATTTATTGTCCTTTCCTCCCTACAGTACTAACTGTATGAGAGCCAGGATTTTTGTTTTGTTTGCAGCTATATTCTCAGTGCATAGAACAATGCCTGGCACATGGTAGGCACTTAATAAATACATGTTAAATGAATGATAAAAAAGCACTCTTGAGGAATTAGCCATATTAAATAAATAAGAGAGGAAAAGAGGGTTAAAAAATCTGGTTATGGATTACATTTATGTAGAAAGATTTATGAATGATCTAAGGAAAACTTAAAAGAGCATATTGGCAGAAGTGACCTGTGCGTTTTAACTCTCACTTTTTTTTTTTACTTTGTTTAGATTATTTTTCCCACTTTATTATTATTTATTTAAAAACTGAAGTACAGTTGACTCACAGTGTTGTTGTCACTCTCACGGTTCACGTTTACTTTACGAACATTCCCTTTGCTATTTTCCCCTCCCTAGCACTGATGATGCCACCATCACGGGAGCACATTAGAATAAATGAGGCCCTCATGGTGCAGGCTACTGGTTTATAAACCTGAGAGGACATTCCTTTTTGACCTAAGCTGAGAAGTTAGGTTAGTAATTAGCAAAAAATGTAGTAGGAATTCATTCCTTTTCTTTTTCCTTTTTTTTTGGTGCCTGAGTCTACTCTTTTAGCCGAATTTCTTTCCTTTTCTTAAACTCTATCAAGGAATGTGAATTTGCTCATTCACATCTAAGACAACCAACTGCCGGCATAAAGCTATATATTCAAGTGGAAGTGAGGAAGTTAATGAGTGCCATTAAAGCCTTTATTAAAAAGAAAAATTGTCTACATTCTTACTCATTAGCCCAAAAACACATGTAGCCTAAGAGAATTATGAAAATTCAAGATCAAAGTGTTATTTCTATTTTATGAGATTTCAGGAGGAAAATTAATCACTGTATACCTAAAATAGAAATATAAAATAAATTAAAAAAAATTAAATGTCCATCAAGCAAGGTATACTAACCTTCTCTTGTAGAGGTGGCTGAAAGTGTTGAACCTTTCCAGATCCCTGTAAGGATTGCCAAATGTTGCAAAATTCATCATCATCTTTAGCAGGTACCTGGGAAAGTACAAAAAACTTCTTAAGGAAAACTGAAACATGAAAAAATAAAGATTCAGACTAAAAATCAAATAATTTATTTATTAAAGCTATTTAGCAGTAGACAGGATATTTAAATTTCATTATCTGTTATCTTAGTTCTTTTTTTTCTGGAGCTCTGTATAGTAACCATAAAAGTATACTGCTGGAGTGAAAATGTTCTTCTACAGATGTAATTGGTTATTAAAAAATATTTAAAGCATAACAAATGCTATAAAAGATTATACTGAATCAATATCCCACCAAAAGATTTTTTTTTGGTCTTCCAGTGTACTGGCATATTATCTTATTCAAGCTAACATTTAATAATATTTATTTAAAAAATTTTTGGGACTTCCCTAGTGGCTCAGTGGTTAAGAATCCACCTCCAATGCAGGGGACACAGGTTCGATCACTGGTCCAGGGAGATCCCACATGCCGTGGAGCAACCAAACCCGTGCACCACAACTACCGAGCCTGTGTTCTAGAGCCCATGCACTGCAACTATTGAGCCCACGCGCCGCAACTACTGAAGCCCGCAGGTTCTAGGGCCCACGTGCTGTAACTACTGAAGCCCGTGCACCTAGAGCCTGTGCTCCGCAACAAGAAAAGCCACTGCAATGAGAAGGCTGTGCACCACTACAAAGTAGCCCCCGCTCGCTGCAACTAGAGAAAGCCTGCGTGCAGCAACGAAGATCCAATGCAGTCAAAGATAAATAAAATTTTAAAAAAATTAAAAAAATTTTTATCTTACACAAAAATAATCTGATTAAAAAAATCAGCTATTACTTATGGAGAACTGATTTCATGCAAATTAAAAATCTAGAAAAATATGCAACAAAATTTGACAGTGGTTACCTATGAGATTTGAGAGGATTTTTGCTTGTTTCCTTTGTTATCATCTACTTATCTGTTTTCTAATTAGTCTATAATAAACATGTGCTATTTGGATTAAAAAGTTTGGCTAAATGTAAAACAGATAGCTAGTGGGAAACAGCTGCATAGCACAGGGAGATCAGCTCAGTGCTCTGTGACCACCTAGAGGGGTGAGATAGGGAGGGTGGGAGGGAGGCTCAAGAGGGAGGGGATATGGGGATATATGGGGATATATGTATACGTATAGCTGATTCACTTTGTTATACAGCAGCAACTAACACAACAACGTAAAGCAATTATACTCCAATAAAGATGTTTAAAAACAAAACAAAACAAACAAAACAAAAAGTTTGGTTAAAATTTGGGGCCATGGAATTAAATAAAGTTAAGTATCTCACACAAAACAATTCAAGTTTTGCCCTCAGGAAGATGAAATAAAGGAAATCACTCATGAGTTATATGGTGGGAATTTGAAAATTGCTTTTGATAAACATGATATAGTCCTCTCCCTTACCTTTCAAATTAATGTCATTTTGTAGGAGATAATATAGGACATTTGGGTGATATAAGACAAAATAAGTGTTAGTCTACCAAGTAAATATACAGAGAGAAAACAGATATTTTCAAGATCATTATTTAAATAAAAGTCTTACTTGAGTAGGAACAAAAAGTGATTGAGGGGAATGGTTCAGACCTCCCAAATGCCCAGATGAAATTGATGAACTTGAGCTATAGTGATTCACAGCTGGCTGTGGTTTCACAATGGCTGTCAACTTCTGATTTCCTGTTTCAGAGCGACTCCCATGAGAAAGGTTCACCAAGGCACTTGTTGGCAGTCGATAACCTCTACCAGGTGAGCACCTAAAGGTAAAAAGTTTTATCAGGGTCAGAGGAAATTAATACTAAAGGGAGCTAAAAGAATCAAATAATTTTGGGGTGGACACTCCGTAATCCTAATTAAGAAATATTACTTTTAAATTCAGTAGAGGAACTTGAAATCATAGAAAGAGCTCAATTTATAAGATTTCTGAAAAGTTTCCGAAAATGTTCTAGAGGTATAGTTGTATGTGTAGAGGTGTGTGTGTGTTAGTTTGTCCTCAGAAGGCTTGCAACATAATAGCTGAGTTAACCAAAAATTCATGAATTAAATGTCAAACTTCTTTAAAAGGTTATGAAGCTACCCTGTGTGGAGCTAGTGTGGCTCTACCTATGCAACAGGGCAAATGTTAGCTTTGATCACTTTTGTCTCCTGATCAATTGTTGAGTCCAGCTCTTTTTATCCTCATCTTCCCATCTTAATGTTCCAGAACTGGGAAGCCTAAGAGACAAGTATTTGCGATTTCCTTCCTTCCTGGCCTTGATAAAAGTGTTCAGATATTAAAATAAGCCTTCTCTGGTCAAAAGTTTTCAACTCTATCACCTCTTTAGAAAGTAATTTTCTTATATTCTGAGATCACGGGGAAGAATTCCTTCATGAGAAATCTTTGTAAGATTTCTAGAAAATATTTTTGTGAGAACTATAGTTTAAGATTCTGCATTACAGAAATGAATATATGGCAGGCATGTAATCTTTTACACAGCTCTCAGTCAGTCAAGAAATCCGGTGTCTCTACCTAGGAGAGGAAAAAAAAAACCCTGAGAAAAAAGTTAATCATCTTAAAAATATATCTCAAAGTTATTTTGCCTGAAGTTATTGGTAATCAAACATTTTCATGAAAAATAAAATCAGATATGGGATCCAGACCCTGCTGCTGCATTTAAGAGTGCAGACAGTAGGGCTTCCCTGGTGGCGCAGTGGTTGAGAGTCCGCCTGCCGATGCAGGTCACGCGGGTTCGTGCCCCGGTCCGGGAGGATCCCACATGCCGCAGAGCGGCTGGGCCCGTGAGCCATGGCCGCTGAGCCTGCGCGTCTGGAGCCTGTGCTCCACAACGGGAGAGGCCGCAGCAGAGAGGCCCACGTACCGCCAAAAAAAAAAAAAAAAAAAAAAAGAGTGCAGACAGTAAAGTCTTTGGGTAATAGGCACATTCAAGTTGCAAAACAATAATAGTATTCTGAATGTGATCACTACTTGTAAGGACTGAAGATTGTGATTTTATGCAAATAGGCTAAATAAGAGTAATTAATTTTTTATTTTAATTACCACTAATCAAAACAGAGGAGAAAAAGAAACTAAGCTAACTTCAGTTCAGTTTTCCAGTTGGTGTTTAGAAGGGAGAAAGGAAAACTGGAAAGGATTTCATTTAACCCTCACAATCACCTAGTGAAGTGCACATCTTCATTATAGATGAGGAAATTGAGGGTCAGAATGCTTTTAACTAACCTACCTAAGGTAACACAAAGGTTAAGTGAAAGAGCCCACACTTTCTAATATTCCATGGCACCTCTCATTCTAACATGATCTTTTTCCTATAATTTTAAACTTTCTTTCTATTAATGCTCCCCAAAATAGATTTGAACAAGTCTCTGCCACGTTAAATTAAAAACAAACAATCCAATCCTCTTCCTTTAAACCTCCTCACCCCCAGTTATCTTTTCTCCCCTTCATGGTCAAACTTCTCAAGGGTCAGCTCAGTTTCTTGCCTCCCTTGTTACACCTGCCATTCACTCCTCAAACCAACCCAATCTAGCTTGAGCACCCACAACTCCACTAAAACGAATGACAAAGACTTAAAATGTCACTCAATTCAAAGAACATTTCTATTCCTCAAGTTATTTAACCATAAAAAAAAATGCAAATCTGATCATGTCCCATTTCTGATTTTGATGGCTTCACATTGCTTTAATGATAGAGACCATGATACCAAGATCCTTAGCATGTCCTGAAAGTGGCTTACCAGTTCCTGCACAGTGTGGTCCTTGCTCTTCACGCTTACTCTAATCTTACACAGTTGCTGAAGTTGACACACCTGCATTCTTTTAGTTTTTAAATGAGTGAAAATGTCCTCTGTTGCATATGCTATTCTTTCTTCCTGACCACTTGCCACTCTTCCTCCAGTTACCTATTCTTCATGTCCCATTTTAAACGTCACTGCTTAAAGCCTTTCTAGAACTCTCAGGACAGATCGCACTCTTACAGACACCTGAAATACTTCTTCCCAGCACTTGTCACATTTTAATTAAAAAATTAATATTGTAGTAAGTTAATTATTGGGTTGGCCAAAAAAGTTCGTTCGGGTTTTTGGTACCATCTTACCAAAAACCCAAGCGAACTTTTTGGCCAACTCAATGTATCCCCCCTACTAAAATGAAAGCTCCATGAGGGTAGAAACCATGTCTGTCTTATTCACTGTTACACTCCTGGTAGCAAGTATGATGTCTTGTACATACTAGGAACTGAAATTGTGGACAAATAAACAAGTAATGTAGTTATTGGCCACATGGGCATATTTACAAAGTATAATTATCATCTGGAAATACAAACCTTATTGTTAAACCTCCAGGAAATTCTTCATCAAATAACACTTCAAATAGTACATCAGCTTCTCTATTAGCTGTTTAAAAAAGAGAGAGACTGAAAAATCATACGATAAAAGAAAAATCAGCATGTAAGTTTTTGGGGGTATAAGAAGCACTACAACCATCAATACAGAGAGTGAATGAAAAGAAAATAAGCTCACAGAGTAAAATAATACTTTTAAATTAGATGCTGTGAGAATTAATTATATTTTTCTCTCTGTTTTGGTGTATGTTGGAAATTATTCATAAAAAGGGAGTTAATAAGAGATAACTTTGGAATTTGCGGTTTAGAAGGTCTTACAATCAGACAGAGGAAATGAAGATTTGAAGACACGGCAGTAATGAAAGGAACAGAATGGAGAGAACGGATATACTACTAGATAGAACTGGCAGGAGTTTGTGACCTGTGTAGACAAAAAGAACAGAGATGTCAAAGACTACTCCAAAGTTCTGGCTGAGATGACTTGGTAGATAATGGATGGCATGACTGAGACATGAGACACGTGAGAAAGACTGTGGTGCAATAAACTTAAGGAGGAACAGAAAAGAATAAATTTTGGCAGAGAGGATGATGGGATATAACTGGAAAGTTTAAATTTACTAAAATGCCAAGATAAAGTGAAATAATTAACTATAATAATATTTGAATTCTAAGCCCAAATTAATAAAAGAGTCTATCACATAACTTCAGAATTGACTCTCTCTCTCTCTCTCTCCCCATCTCTAACCCCACCCCTTTCCATGCTATTGGTTCTGTTTCTCAGGAGAACGCTAATACCATACCTGATACTATGTTAGGGGTTGGGGGATGTTTCCCTCATTCTTGGTCCCTCATTGCCCAAATGAAACCAGGCCTACAGAGCTTACTCATTCTCCCCCATCTGGCTGTACCTTTCACCTGACACTTTTACCTAAAACCTAAACCCAAGAAAGTGGGGCTCAATGGGAGGTGGGAGTTTCTCCTCTGAAGGCTTAAGGTCCACTTTCTAAGTTCCTGTTTCCCGTCTGAGGGAGAAGCCACTTACTCAAAAGATTATTGACAAGAGGATTGTTCACCCCCTTTAGTGGAGATGACAACGGAGATGAGGTATCAGCTGAAGGCAGTAAGACAAATATTTCCCTTTATATTCCATGTCCATGGCAGACATGGTTAATCAATGACAGAGCTTTTTCCACTCAGAGTAGATGTAGCTTTAAAATTTTTGTCAAGACAAAATTCCAAGTGGTCACTACTACTGATAGGGGTTGTCAGAAGAAAGGAAACTTCTATGCTATCAGAGTCCTAAGGCTTTTTCAGGACAATCTAATTAGAGTACAATCCAATAAGCTCAACATTTGAACTGCCAATGCCTAAGGCTGAACAGATAGCAGCAGGAGGGTTGCTTCATTGCACCCATCTGACCCTTACCATACTTAGCCTGGGCTTAACCTACTTAACCTTCCCGCCTCCATTTTCAGCACCAGAAATGTATCCAAAAAAATTCAAAGAAAAATCAGGGAAGAAAATTCTCTTTTTAGAGGCAGACCCTAAGAAGATGTGCAAATGTGGAGAACCACTGCTCAAAGTTAGAAAAGAAACAGGGCACAGAGTTCAAATCCCAGCTCTGCCACTTATTTGTGTAAATTCGGGCAAGTCACATAAACTCTTAGGCGAGGAAATAATATCTCCCTCTCAGGTGGTTGGGAGGGTTAAATGTAAAGTGTAAAAGTGCCGGGCACACTGTTGGCAATAAATAAGCAGCTCTCTTAGGCTCATGGCCTGTCTGCTCTTCCTTCTTTCTGGCAGTGAGACCAAGGCTGAGTGCCTGGGATATGGAGGGAGAGTGCTGCCAGCGCTCTGACCTCTAGGTACCTGATTTGCTGCTTCATGTTGGGTTGACTTTTTTTGGAATCTATGCTGCAAAGCTACTCGCTCCAGGCATCCCTTTGAGGCATTTTTAGATCCTTAGCTAATTCTTCCCTTTTCTTTCCATACTCTCATTTTTCTTTCTTTTTCTTTTTTTGTAAAAAACATATAAAATTTATCATTGTAACCATTTTTAAATGTATAGTATTGTAGTGTTAACTATATGCACATTGTTATACAACAGCTTGATAGGTCTGTTTTACATACAATATCTAGTTGTGTTCATAAAATTCAAATAAATATGCAAATCTTTTAACCACAAATAAGCTGATGCATCATGTTTGTTTATTTCTCCACAGATATCAAGAGATTACAATGACAATTAAGGTAAAGCCCTGAACAAGGTTAGATGAAGCCCGATGAAATGTTTGTCTTAGTTTCATGAAAACATGAGTATGTATTCTAAGGTTTTAGATAATTTTAATGTGCTACACATAAGCTACCAAATTTTCAGCAGCCATTCCTCAAATTCCCCACGTTTTAATCACTTCCCAGATGATTACACAAGATAGAGAAGAAGAATTTTCTCTGAAAACCTAAAGCTGGAAAAAACTTAACTAAAACATAAAAGGATTTAGTGTTTTTCCTGATTTATAGTTGCTTACTGCTTACGTATAAGACACACAAGTTTGTGTTTCACTCTACAATATAAACGCAGTTGGAGACACGTCAAATATTGAGTTATTACCCCCTTTAATTCCTATGATGGTGCCCCGAAGGCCAACTGGAACGGAAAAGTTCTCTCTCACATTTACAACTCGGTCAAAGAGACGAAACTCTGCATCCCGATCAGGAATGACTCCATGTTGCTGTTCTAAAGGCTGAAGAGAAGAAAGATTTAATTATTATTATTAACTCTAATTTTAAGAAGTTTTTCTACTAATGTATTGAAAACATTTTGTTCCTTCTATACTTTCAAAGCAAAAACAACAACTTTGAATTCTCTGACAGGAAACTTACTCTGTATAGCAAATGGGGCTTCACTGTCACTCGAACCTTCTTATTATTCTTTCTTTGCTGAGGAAAGAAGAATTTGAAAATATTTTTAAAATATTAAAATTTTAAATTATTTTTCAGTATGTGGACATGCCTGAATGTTAAAAAGCCAAAAGAAATGAGTAATTTTAAGATTTGTGAATTTCTTTAGATGCAAGCAAGGATGAATAAATTCTTACATTTTTTAAAGTAAAATTTTTTGTTGATATATAAGACATATAGAAAAATGCAAACTTATAAGTATAAAATCTGACGAATTTTTATAGTATGAGCATATGTATGTATATCCACACTCAGTTCAAGAAACAGAACACTACTAAGCACAACATAAAAGACCTTGAAAAAAGAAATTAAAAATAGGGAACCCTTGTATTGTCTTCCAGTTACTACCCCTCCCCAATGTAACCTTATTTCTAACACTAAAGATTATACTTGTCAGTTTTGAACTTTATGTAAATACTATCCTATTCAAATGCCTTTTTATCCTAAGAAGAATTGTATATAATGGTCAATAAAGATTAATAGTAAAGGAAAAACAGGTATAAAGTATTGATCTATGTCAATACTTTGGGTTTTGTGGCTACTTATAAAAATTAAGGTAACATTCATACAAAGTCCTTGCTTTTGGAAACTGGCTTTGGTGTTTAAATTTTTGACTATCTAAAAATGCCGGAAGAAGAGTTTTCTCCTCTATTTGCTACTTGTTAATTCTGTGACCTCACACTTAAGCACCAGCTTCCTTCAATCTGTAAGATGGAAATAATATTACCTGTTCTACCTAATAAAAATGTGAGAATAGGAGTCAAGATGGCAGTGTGGGAAGATGCCAAGTTAGCATCGCCCCACAACTAGGGTGCCTGCTGGCCACTGGTGGGGGACCCTGACGCCCAAGGTGGGGGAACTCAGGGGGGAGGAGAAGTGGAGGCCTGACAGGATGGGTGCCTGAGGCCAGGGAGATCAGGAAAGGCAGGCAGGAGGGGCCCTCCAAGAGGAGCAGGAAAGGAGCAGAGGGCGATCACCCGGCCCACTCTGGCCCAGGGAGCCTGCTGAGCTCCCAGGCCGGTAGCCCCCCCCACCAATGCCTCCTTCAGGTCACGTGGGTCCTAGAGGCATAGGAGGGAGGCTGGGGAGAGCAGGATAGGCAGGAGGGAGGGGCCCTCCGGGAGTAATGGGAGAGGAGCAGAGGCTGTTTGCCCCACCCATGTGGGCACAGGGAGCCTGCTGAGCTCCCAATCTGGACCCTGCTCTCCAAAGCCCCCTCCAGGCTGTGGGGGCACAGGAGGGAGGCTGGGGAGATCAGGCGAGGCAGGCGGGAGGGGCCCTCCAGGAGGAGTCGGAGGGGAGCAGAGGGAGTTTGCCCCTCCCAATCAGGCTCAGGGAGCCTGCTGGGCTCCCAGGTGAGGCCCCTGCCCACTGAGACCAGGGGTGGGGGGTACACCTGGGTCCCTCCTGTTCCTTTGAGCCTAAGCCCCACCCCCCACCCCACACAGCCCTGAGGGCCTTTTCCGGCCCTGTGGATCCTGAGCACAGGCCCCACCCACTGCCCAAACCTTGCCCTTGCTTAGGCCCTGCCCTCCACAGCCAAGGCCTCCACCCCTGCCTTTTTTTTTCCCTCTTTTCCCTCCGCCTCCTTTTTACAATTGTACTGTTGTACCTTCCAGTTGTTGATTCATCTATATTTTTATTTTTATATTCTTTCTAACATATCTGTTAGCTTCCTAGTCTAATTTTATCTTTTACTTTGTTATTGTTCTCTCTTTTTTTTTGCCACCCCATTTGACTTGCGGGATCTTGGTTCACGAGCCAGGGGTCGGGCTGAAGCTCCTGTGGTGGGAGTTCTGTGACGGAACCACTGGACTAACAGAGAACCTTAGACCCCAGCGAATATTCATTGGAGTGAGGTCTCACGAGTTCCTCCTCTCAGCACCAAGACCCAGCTCTACCCAACAGCCTACAAACTCCAGTGTTGGAAGCCTCAGGCCAAACAACCAGTAAGACAGGAACACAATCCCGCTCAGTAAAAAAAAAAAAAAAAAAAAAGGGAGAGAGAGACGGCAAAAACATATGTCACAGACGTAAGAGCAAGGTAAAAACCTACAAGACCAAATAAATGAAGAGGAAATAGGCAATTTAGCTGAAAAAGAATTCAGAGTAATGATAGTAAAGATGATCCAGAAGCTCAGAACCAGAATGGAGGCATGGATTGAGAAAATACAAGAAATGTTTAACAAAGATCTAGAAGGACTAAAGAACAAACAAACAGAGATGAACAACACAATAACTGAAATGAAAAATACACTAGAAGGAATCAGTAACAGAATAACTGAGACAGAAGAACAAATAGGTGAGCTGGAAGACAGAATGGTGGAAATAACTGCTGAGCAGCAGAATAAAGAAAAAAGAATGAAAAGAATTGAAGACAATCTCAGAAACCTCTGGAACAACACTAAATCCACCAACAATCGAATTATAGGGGTCCCAGAAGAAGAAGAGAAAAAGAAAGGGTCTGAGAAAATATTTGAAGAGATTATAGTCGAAAACTTCCCTAATGTGGGAAAGGAAACAGTCACCCAAGCCCAGGAAGCAAAGAGAATTTCATACAGGATAAACCCTAGGAATAACACACGAAGACACATACATACTAATCAAAGTAACAAAAATTAAATTCAAAGAAAAAGTATTAAAAGCAGCAAGGGAAAAACAAAAAATAACATAAAAAGAAATCCCCATAAGGTTATCAGCTGATTTTTCAGCAAAAACTCTGCAGGCCAGAAGGGAGTGGCAGGATATACTTAAAGTGATAAAAGAGAAAAACCTACAACCAAGATTACTCTACCCAGCAAGAATCTCATTCAGATTCGATGGAGAAATCAAAAGCTTTTCAGACAAGCAAAAGCTAAGAGAATTCAGCACCACCAAACCAGCTTTACAACAAATGCTAAAGAAGCTTCTCTAGGTGGAAAACACAAGAGAAGAAAAAGACCCACAAAAACAAACCCAAAACAATTAAGAAAATGGTAATAGGAACATACATATTGATAATAACCTTGAATGTAAATGGATTAAATGCCCCAACCAAAAGACACAGACTGGCTGAATAGATACCAAAACAAGACCCATATATATGCTGTCTACAAGAGACCCACTTCAGACCTAGGGACACATACAGACTGAAAGTGAAGGGACGGAAAAAGATATCCATGCAAATGGAAATCAAAACACAGTTGGAGTACCAATACTTGTGTCTGATAAAACAGACTTTAAAATAAAGACTGTTACAAGAGATAAGGAGGGACACTACATAATGATAAAAGGATCAATCCAAGAAGAAGATATAACAATTATAAATGTTTATGGGGCTTCCCTCATGGCACAGTGGTTAAGAATCCGCCTGCCAATGCAGGGGACACGGGTTAGAGCCCTGGCCCGGGAAGATTCCACATGCCGTGAAGCAACTAAGCCCGTGCACCACAAGTATTGAGCCTGCACTCTAGAGCCCGTGAGCCACAACTACTGAGCCCATGTGCCACAACTACTTAGCCCGCAAGCCTAGAGCCTGTGCTCCACAGCAAGAGAAGCCAGTGTAATGAGAAGCCCATGCACCACAACAAAGAGTAGCACTCGCTCGCCGCAACTAGAGTGAGCCCGCTAACAGCAACGAAGACCCAACGCAGCCAAAAATAAAATAAAGTAAAAAAAAATGTTTATGCACCCAACATAGGAGCACCTCAATACATAAGGCAAATGCTAACAACCACAAAAGGAGAAATCGACAGTAACACAATAGTAGGGGACTTTAACACCCCACTTACACCAATGGAAAGATCATCCAAACAGAAAATAAATAAGGAAACACAAGCTTTCAATAACACAATAGACCAGGTAGATTTAATTGATATTTATAGAGCATTCCACCCAAAAGTGGCAGAATACACTTTCTTCTCAAGTGCACATGGAACATTCTCCAGGATAGATCACATCTTGGGTCACAAATCAAGCCCCAGAAAATTTAAGAAAATTGAAATCGTATCAAGCGTCTTTTCTGACCACAACGTTATGAGACTGGAAATCAATTACAGGAAAAAAAACTGTAAAAAACACAAATACATGGAGGCTAAGCAGTGCATTACTAAATAACCAAGAGATCACTGAAGAAATCAAAGAAGAAATAAAAAAATACATAGAAACAAATGACAATGAAAACACGATGACCCAAAACCTATGGGATGCAGCAAAAGCAGTTCCAAGAGGGAAGTTTATAGCAATTCAATCTCACCTCAAGAAACAAGAAAAATCTCAAATAAACAATCTAAACTTACACTGAAAACAATTACAGAAAGAAGAATAAAGAAAACCCAAAGTCAGTAGAAGGAAAGAAATCATAAAAATCTGAGCAGAAATAAATGAAATAGAAATGAAGAAAACAATAGCAAAGATCAATAAAACTAAAAGTTCATTCTTTGAGAAGATAAACAAAATTGATAAACCCTTAGCCAGACTCATCAAGAAAAAAAGGGAGAGGATACAAATCAGTAAAATTAGAAATGCAAAGGGAGAAATCAAAACTGACACCGCAGAAATACAAAGGATTATAAGAGATTACTACAAACAACTATATGCCAATAAAATGGACAACCACGAAGAAATGGACAAATTCTTGGAAAGGTACAATTTTCCAAGACTAAACCAGGAAGAATTAGAAAATATAAACAGACCGATCACAAGCACTGAAATTGAAACCCTAATTAAAAATCTTCCAACAAACAAAAGTCCAGGACCAGACGGCTTCACAGGCAAATTCCATCAAACATTTAGAGAAGAGCTAACATCGATCCTTCTCAAACTCTTCCAAAAAATTGCAGAGGGAGAAACACTCCCAAATTCATTCTACGAAGCCACCATCACCCTGATATCAATACCAGAAAAAGATATCACAAAAAAAGAAAATTATAGATGAATACACTGATGAACATAGATGCAAAAATCCTGAACAAAATACTAGCAAACAGAATTCAACAACACATTAAAAGGATCATACACCATGGTCAAGTGGGATTTATCCCAGGGATGCAAGGATTCTTCAATATACGCAAATCAGTCAATGTGGTACACCACATTAACAAATTAAGGAATAAAAACCATATGATCATCTCAACAGATGCAGAAAAAGCTTTTGACAAAATTCAACACCCATTTATGATAAAAACTCTCCAGAAAATTGGCATAGAGGGAACCTACCTCAACATAATAAAGGCCATATATGACAAACCCACAGCAAGCATCATGCTCAATGGTGAAAAACTGAAAGCATTTCCACTAAGATCAGGGACAAAGAAGGATGTCCACTCTCGCCACTCTTATTCAACACAGTTTTGGAAATCTCAGCCACGGCAATCAGAGAAGAAAAAGAAATAAAAAGAATACAAATTGGAAAAGAAGAAGTCAAACTGTCATTGTTTGCAAATGACATGATACTATACATAGAAAATCCTAAAGATGCCACCAGAAAACTACTAGAACTAATCAATGAATTTGGTAAGGTTGCAGGATACAAAATTAATGCACAGAAATCTCTAGCATTCCTATACACCAACAACAAAAAATCAGAAAGAGAAATTAAGGAAACAATACAATTTACCATCACAACAAAAAGAATAAAATACCTAGGAATAAACCTGCCTAAGGAGGTGTAAGACTTGTACTCAGAAAACTATAAAACACTGATGAAAGAAATCAAAGATGACACAAATAGATGGAGAAATATACCATGTTCTTGGATTGCAAGAATCAATATTGTGAAAATAACTATACTACCCAAAGCTATCTACAGATTCAATGCAATCCCTATCAAAGTACCAATGGCATTCTTCACAGAATTAGAACAGAGAATTTTACAATTCGTATGGAAACACAAAAGATCGCGAATAGCCAAAGCAATCTTGAGAAAGAAAAACAGAGTTCGAGGAATCAGGCTCCCTAACCTCAAACTATATACCACAAAGGTACAGTAATCAAGACAATATGGTACTGGTACAAAAACAGAAATACAGAGCAATGGTACAGGATAGAAAGCCCAGAGATAAACCCACGCACATATGGTCACCTAATTTATGACAAAGGAGGCAAAAGCATTCAATGGAGAAAAAATAGCCTCTTCAATAAGTGGTGCTGGGAAAACTGCACAGCTACATGTGAAAGAACTAGACTACAACACTCCCTAACACCATACACAAAAATAAACTCCAAATGGATTAAAGACCTAAATGTAAGACCAGACAATATAAAACTCTTAGAGGAAAACATAGGAAAAATACGCTTTGATATAAACCACAGCAAGATCTCTTTTGATCCACCTCCTAGAGTAACGGAAATAAAAACAAAAATAAGTAAATGGGATTTAATTAAACTTAAAAGCTTTTGCACAGCAAAGCAAACCATAAACAAGACAAAAAGACAACCCTCAGAATGGGAGAAAATACTTGCAAATGAAACAACAGACAAAGGATTAATGTCCAAAATATACAAACAGCTCATGGAGCTCAATATCAAAAAAACAAACAATCCAATTAAAACATGGGCAGAAGACCTAAACAGACATTTCACCAAGGAAGACATACAATGGCCAAGAGCCACGTGAAAAGATGCTCAACATCACTATTAGAGAGATGCAAATCAAAACTACAACGAGGTATCACGTCACACCAGTCAGAATGGCAGTTATCAAAAAATGTAGAAACAATAAATGCTGGAAAGGGTGTGGTGAAAAGGGAACCCTCCTGCACTGTTGGTGGGAATGTACATTGACACAACCACTATGGAGAACCATATGGATGTTCCTTAAAGAACTAAAAATAGAGGGCTTCCCTGGTGGCACAGTGGTTGAGGGTCCACCTGCTGATGCAGGGGATACGGGTTCGTGCCCCGGTCCGGGAAGATCCCACATGCTGCAGAGTGGCTAGGCCCATAAGCCATGGCCGCTGAGCCTGTGCATCTGGAGCCTGTGCTCCGCAATGGGAGAGGCCACAACAGTGAGAGGCCCACGTACCGCAAAAAAAAAAAAAACCAAAAAACTAAAAATAGAACTACCATATGACCCAGGAATCCCACTACTGGGCATATACCCTGAGAAAACCATAATTCAAAAAGAGTCATGTACCAAAATGTTCATTGCAGCTCCATTTACAATAGCCAGGACATGGAAGCAACCTAAATATCCATTGACAGATGAATGGATAAAGAAGATGTGGCGGGTTTCTCTGGTGGCACAGCGGTTAAGAATCCGCCTGCCAATGCAGGGGACACGGGTTCGAGCCCTGGCCCGGGAAGATCTCACATGCCGCGGAGCAACTAAGCCCGTGCGCCACAACTACTGAGCCTGCGCTCTAGAGCCCGCGAGCCACAACTACTGAGCCCACGTGCCTCCCACGTGCCTAGAGCCCATGCTCCGCAGCAAGAGAAGCCACTGCACCACAACGCACACCACAATGAAGAGTAGCCCCCGCTCGCTGCAACTAGAGAAAAGCCCATGTCCCAACAGAGACCCAATGCAGCCAAAAATAAAATAAATAAATTAAAAAAAAACAACCTTTCACTTTATAAAAGAAAAGATGTGACACATGTATACAATGCAATATTACTCAGCCATAAAAAGAAACAAAATTGAGTTATTTGTAGTGAGGTGGATGGACCCAGAGTCTGTCAATAGAGTGAAGTAAGTCAGAAAGAGAAAAACAAATACCGTATGCTAACACATATATATGGAATCTAGAAAAAAAAAATGGTACGGATGAACCTAGTTGCAGGGCAGGAATACAGATGCAGACATAGAGAATGGACTTGAGGACACAGAGGGGAGGGGGAAGCTGGGGTGAAGTGAGAGTAGCATTGACATATATACACTACCAAATGTAAAATAGTTGGCTGGTGGGAAGCAGCAGCATAGCACAGGGAGATCAGCTCGGTGCTTTGCGATGACCTAGAGGGGTGGAATAGGGAGGATGGGAGGGAGGCTCAAGAGGGAGGGGATATGGGGACATATGTATGCATATGGCTGATTCACTTTGGTGTACAACAGAAACTAACATAGTATTGTGAAGCAATTATACTCCAATAAAGATCTATTAAAAAAATTAACAGGGAAAAATATACTGTGTAAAAAAAAAAAAGTGAGAATACTTTATAACCATTGCAATCCATTACTACGATCTACATTAAATATTTTCAAAAAGTGAATTCTTACCTGATAGGAAAAATGGCAGCAGTTTACTTGTAATGATAGTTTTTAGACTGATATTTTTAGACTATAGCTTATGGACATAAGTACAAAAGGGCACAAAACAGCCCTAAGCTACAGAGTCCATGTACTATAGAGTTCTTGTATTTATATACTGTAAAATGCTCCAGCCTTTAAACAGAGTCTATTTTCTTTTATTATAGAGATATTTCATTTCTATCTATCAATAAATATTTACTGAGTTCTATTTATGTGCCATTTATTGATTTACGTACTGGAGATAGAACAGTGAACTGTTTTTTTATTCTAGTTGCGGGAGACATACAAGAAACGAACTAAGGGAAAAAAAATAGCATGTTTGAAGATAAAAAGCATAGAGGAATATAAAGCAGAGAAGGGGGATCAGCAGTGTGGGGAGAGACTGAAATTTTAAATAGGGTGAAAAGTGAAGGTCTTACTGACAAGGTGTCTATGTTTCCAGGGCATAGCAGACTAGAAGTACTGATAGAGTACAACTGGTGCCTACTGACAATAGCAAGAAAAAGGAATATGAGAAAAGATTTAAAGTAATTTAAAAAAGCAGACCCAAGAACTGTGCCTGGAGGATTGCATATGAAAAAACAATCCATATGATCTAACACATCCCTAGGCATTATTACTATAATTACAGCATTGATTAGAAAATATGGCATTCAAACCTGACTCATTAGGCAAATTAATAGACTAGGGCATTTTCACTATAGGCCCCAACCCACAGCTACTAAAATGAGAAGTTCTGGGGAATGACTACTGAAAGTGTGATCACCTGGGAGCTTGCTAGAAATGCAGAATATCAAGAGCTGCTCATCCTAGAGCTACTGAATCAGAATCTGTATTTTATCAAGATCCCCCAGTGATTCATTTGCAAAGTTCAAGAAGTACTGCTCTGAGGGTGGAATCCAGAATGCATGTTTTTTAAAAAGCTCCTCCAGTAATTTTGATAATTAGCTGCGTTTGGGAACCACTATCAATAAGAAAACTAGGAATACTTTTAATGATGACCCTGCATTAAAAATAAAAGTTTAAATTATATTCAGAATGTTATGTTCATTTTTTAGTTTTTTCTCCTTCTTTTCTTTATTACTCTAATAACATTGTAACACTGAAAAGGGAAAAAAAAAAGTCACTCATAACTGCTCCTCCTTGACTCATTAACAGGTTTAATAAAAAAGTCCTGTCTTATCTATATGTACATACATTTTAAAAATGTTGTAATCAAAATAATAGACTACAACTTTGTATGTGTATCTTCAGGTTGCAAAGTAAGGGGAGAATGTGTAAAACATTTTAGAAAGCTCTGCATCCAAATGGGTTCAAATAAAATTTGAGGGCTTAAAGCTATAAACTTTTGTTAAGTGGAAAACTCATTTCAAAAACCATACTGGACAAATAGACTTTACATTGAAAGACAATTAAAAAGAAATGCAGGCTTTCTATTCTCAGCTGAATATCATTAACCTTTCAAAATATCAAACTCTTGGCTCTGAGCCTTACATTTTTTCTTAAAGAGTCATCTAGTGGTGATTTTCCAGACCGAATTCATAGCTCTTGAGCATGTGATAAGAGAATTCAAATAATAATAGCTAAGTATTATTAAGCATTAATAATAGCTAGGCATTATTAGGAGTTTATATGTATTAACTCAGTTAATTCTTTTGAGGACTATATGAGGACTATTTTATTCTTATTTTACCAATCAGGAAATGGAGGCATGGAAAGGTTAACTATCTTGCCTAAGGTTTTAAGTACTGAAAGAGGGATGGGGGAAAATGACGTGAGAGACCAGTTCTTAACTTACTCTGCTATTAGTTCAAACAAGAGAGCACTGTGTTAGGAAAGCAACATCATTTTAATAAAAAGGCAGATATATGAAAAATAAAATTGTAAGTTAAAAAAAGGAATAAAATTAACCCATTTTCTATTGCATCAAGATTGGGAATCAAAACAGATAAAACAGTTAAGCCTACACAGGTTACTGCTTTTTAAAATCAAGACATAAAGGATAGTTTAAGTGGGATTTCAAAAATACTTAGTAACTGAATGAGTTTATCAGTGGGAAATAAAAGTGAAATAAATATAATTTTTATGTTCTATAAAAAGATGAACTGTATCTTTTAAAGAACTTAGAATAGGAAAGAATAGGGAATTAACCTTATTTCTCAATCACAAACTTTCTATTGACTAGACTCAAAAAATATTAATTCTTAAAATTAGAAACACTACAAGGACATAAAATTTAAATGCTATGGCTTTAGGGACTTTCCTGGTGTTCCAGTGGTTAAGACTCCATGCTCCCAATGCAAGGGCCATGGGTTCGATCCCTGGTCGGGGAACTAAGATCCCACATGCCACAGGGTGCGGCCAAAAGAAAAAAGATGTGCATTTATATTTATTTAGACAAACTTAATGGACACTGGAAAAGGCTGGAATATTTTTTTAAATTACAGAATATTTTGACATAATTTAGAATCACTGAGTATATGTTTTATCTGATTGAAATACAAATAAATTATTTGTAGGATAACATGTAGTTCATTTAACTTCAAATCTCATCAGTAATCTTCGTTATTGAAAATTAGTACCTTGCACTTTTCAACTTCTTCTTCAATTTTCTCAACAATAGCTGCATCCAGAATTTGTAAATCACAAGAAGAACGAGACAAAGTACTGACAGGATGTCCCTTTAGCCAAGTAATAATTTCTTGAACTTTCTCAGCACTATATTAAAAACAATAATTTTTTCACATTAATTGAAACTTTCTGAGGGTTTATATAAAAGGCCTGATATGAACTTTCTGAGGGCTATGAATTATAAAAGATATCAAATATATAATCAATCACACCACTTAATTGGGGCTAATTATGAATCCAATATAAACATGGACATGTTATTTCTCAGTAATTATAAAGAAACACAAAAATTAGTTTAAAAGTACTTTACTGATATAAATGAAATAAAAAATATTAAGATCTTAAAGCAAGAACAAAACAATACAAAACCCTCCCCCCAAGAGTAATATAAATTCTTGATAAACTAACTACTACCCTTCAGTAGAACCACTAAGTTGAACTATGCGGCAATAAATCTCATAAATTTTGCTTACCCGTTCTCATTTTCTCCAGGCCAAATGTCATCTTCATAGAACACATCCTCTTGGCTATTTTTGGCTATATAACTAAACAGTTCTGGAGCTCTAGCCGAACAAACAAACAAAAATACTGCTTTTAAAAATATGGCTAATTTCATATAAACTTCCTATCAAATTTCTGGATCCTAAGGGGATATATTAAATATACTGAGGACTAATTATGTACACATATAAGGGATAGAGACCAAAAGATTGAAAGTATTCATAGCTCCTCAAAAAAAGATGAGGGAGAAATGATTCAATTCTTAAGTATAATTAAACTATGATTTTTATAATTGAAATTTTTATAATTGAAACTATGATGATTCAATTACTGACTCTATCCCTCTTAGACTATAATGACAGGTGATAAATGGACAAAAATAATGTATACAGGTTCATTTTCTAGTTTTCACAATAAAGCTAGAGCACTCCACAAAAGAGCAAATGAAAATCCATTAAAAGTTTCTTCTGATATTCCTCAAAATTCCACTGTTCTCTAACAGTGTACTGTAGTACTTTCAAATACACGTAGCAGACTGAACACATGTGCTTATTTCTGCTCCCTTCCCAGCCTGCTAAAAGAATAGTAAAGTAGAAAAAAGGGCATGGACCTATAAAGACAGATGAAGAGAGAAGCAGAGAATCTGATAGTACATGTTGAGTTAACAAAATTTTAGAAACTGAAAACTGAATAGATATGTATGAACTGACTTGACAGGTAGGAATAAGCTGTACCCTAAGTCACCAGAGTGGGAAGTCAACAAGAAGCAAGTTGATGTGAACTGTGGAAGTCTGCAAAAGCTCAGGAGATATGGGCTCCGTACATTTTGATGCTGCAGTATGGGGTGGGTTTAACAGGCTTTTAGTTGAAAATTTTGTATAATAAGCAGTTAGGCAGTCACCTCCACCTCAGCGTAAATCATGTAGTTTACTTTCAGAGAGGCTAAATGGGGGCTGCTCGAGCCTTGGGTAATCCAGGCACAGGAAACTGGATGGGTGGGGCATGAGGAAGAGAGGATAGGTGCCCTACTGAAAACAGGGGATCAGTGAAAATATTACTATACAACATGCCACTAGGAAGCAGGCTAGGAAGTATAACATCTTTAAGAAGCAAACTCTGAGATGGAGATAAACATGGAAAAAGTTTATTAGTGTGTTCTGTGGAAATAACGCCTGTGGAAGGGAAAGAAGGAAGGGGAATTGGGCCCAGGGAGAAGTTGGGCTGTGGTTCAATCTTAATGAACTCCTTGGCCAGTAGCACAGAGATCTCAAAGTAGGATGGCTCCTCAGACTTATCCTGAACTGGGGCAATCAGGTTGGCTGAGCCTTTACATCTTCTTGTTGATGAGGTACTGGATGTGTGGCTGTTGTGGGAAAGGGACATAACTTTAGGTGAGGCAGTTCTCTTCTGTCGGGCAATTCCTGAAGAGGGCTCACTGCTGAGGGCTGTGAGACAGCAGCATTCCTGCTGCCCAGGGAACAGGTCCTGAGTCGTGAAGAGACATCTGGGTGTGTACCACAGTATCCACTATGTAATGAGACCCCCTTACTCTAGTTAATTTCCAGAACACTGGAAGTCAGTTTTGTTCTCCATATCTGTCCTCCAAGAAAAAGGCTGCAGAATACCTTTCTAGGAAAACTACCCAGCTCAAGAGAAAAGATATACATATAGGTAGTGATATTTGGAGATGCTCTGCTGAAACAGCCAAGTCCCACCAGAGAAGCCTCACTGAAGCACATTAAATTTCCAGTCAGCATTTTTTTTTTTTTTTTTTGCAGTATGTGGGCCTCTCACTGTTGTGGCCTCTCCCGTTGCGAAGCACAGGCTCCGGATGCGCAGGCTCAGCGGCCATGGCTCATGGGCCCAGCCGCTCCGCGGCATGTGGGATCTTCCCAGACCGGGGCATGAAGCCGTGCCCCCTGCATCAGCAGGCAGACTCTCAACCACTGCGCCACCAGGGAAGCCCATCCAGTCAGCTCTTTAATCACTGAATAGTAAATATGGTAAGACACTAAAGAACCACAAGACCAAAAAAAAAAAAAAAACTTTAACATGAAAGGAGAGATCAAATCAAACACGAAAGGAAAAAAAAGCAATTTGTAGTAAACAGAAAGTATTAAGAATAGAAGAAAATCTAGATTACTATCTTCAGAGAAATAAAAGAAGATATTTCATTCATTATAAGAACAAGATGCTACAAAAAAAGGAATGCCAGAGAATAAGGAAACACTTCTAGAAATTAAAAATGATTAAATAAAAAATAGTTAAAGCTGAAGAAATCTCCCACAGAGTAGAACAGGAGTATAATACAGAAAACGGATGAAAAGAGATAAGAAAATTAGGAGAATTAATCCAGAAGGTCTAACATCTATCAAAAGGAGTCCTAGGGCTTCCATGGTGGCGCAGTGGTTGAGAGTCCACCTGCCGATGCAGGGGATGCGGGTTCGTGCTGCGGTCCCGGAAGATCCCACATGCCGCGGAGCGGCTGGGACCGTGGGCCGTGGCCGCTGAGCCTGAGCATCCGGAGCCTGTGCTCCGCAATGGGAGAGGCCACAACAGTGAGAAGCCCGCGTACCGCAAAAAAAAAAAAAAGAGTCCTAGAAAGAGAGAATGACAACAACAAAATGGTGAGGAGGAAATTATCAAAGAAATAATACAAGAAAGTTTCTCAGAATGGAAGGGCATCAGTTTCAAGTTTGAAAGGGCTGAACAGCAAAATGAAAGAAAAAAGATCCATTCCAAGGCACACATCTTCACATTATTAAATAGTATTGGTAAAGGGAAGATTCTAAAAAGGTTTCAGAAAATGAAAAACAGATCATGCACAAAGATTAAGAATCAGAATAACACAAGACTTCTTGACAGCAAAGGAAACATGAGAATGGAGCAGCGCTTTTCAAATTCTGAAGGAAAATAATCTGCAATCTAGGATTCTAGACCCAGGCGAGCTATCAACCAAGTATCAGGGAGGTTTAAAGAAATTTCCAGACATGTAAGCTTTCTCAGGAAGCCACTGGCATAAGTGCTCCATCAAAATGGAGACATAAATCAGAAGGAATAAAGCATGAAAGCCAGGAAATAAAGGAATCCTATACAGAAGAATGGTGAAGGGAATTCCTAGGATGAGAGTAAAGAGAAACTTGAATGAAAGCTGTACAACAGCCCAGGAGAGCAATTAGTTTACACTGAAGCAGGAAGAAAGACAGTTTTAAGAGGAAGTATACAAGAAGAAAATGGAACTGAGAGGTCACATGACCTGTTTGACTGTATTAAGTTTTCCAGCTATGGCACAGAGTTTGGGGCCGCATTGGTTACGTGAACATAGATAAGAAACAAATGAATAAACAACACAGAAAAGAACAAAAATGTGTACAAGAAAGGAAATGCAATACTCTACAAGATCCAGAGGTGACCATTTACATTTACCTTAATCGACTAAACCTTAAGAACTGATTTAATTTAAAAAATTGTGATAAAACTATAATGAGAGGGGAAATGTGTTCATGTGTGTAGGGAGGTAAGGGAATGGGGAGTGGGGCTAGTAAAAGAAAGCTAAAGCTTCATCATTCATGGTATGAAATCAATGCATATGTCAAGTTGAAAAATCAAGAAAAAGCAGTCTAAATATGACATTTTTAAGGAAACATGGAGGTAAATAGAAGAAATTATCTAAATTTTTAGATGGTAATATGCAGTTGAAATGTGTCTCCCCCACCCCCACCCCAACATAAGACATAACTGAAGTCCCAACTCCTAGTACCTCAGAATCTGACTTTATTTTGAAATAGGATTTTAAAAGAAGTAATCAAACTAAAATGTCATTAGGATAGGCCCTAATCCAATATGACTGGTGTCCTTATAAAAAGGGGAAATTTGGGCACAGAGACAGAAACAAAGGAAAGATGATATGCAGCAAAGGAAACCATAAACAAAACGAAAAGACAACCCTTAGAACGGGAGAAAATATTTGCAAATGAAGCGACTGACAAGGGATTAATCTCCAAAATACACAAACAGCTCATGTAGCTCTATATCAAAAAAATAAGCAACCCAATCAAAAAATGGGCAGATCTAAATAGACATTTTTCCAAAGAAGACATAAAGATGGCCAAAAAGCACATGAAAAGATGCTCAAATCGCTAATTATCAGAGAAATGTAAATCAAAACTAGAATGAGGTATTACCTCACATGGGTCAGAATGGCCATCAGCAAAAATTCCACAAACAGTAAACACTGGACAGGGTGTGGAGAAAAGGGAACCCTCTTACACTGTTGGTGGGAATGTAAATTGGAACAACAACTATGGAGAAGAGTATAGAGGTTCCTTAAAAAACTAAAAATAGAACTACCATATGATCCAGCAATCCCACTCTTGGGCATATATCTGCAGAAAACCATAATCCGAAAAGACACATACACCCCAGTGTTCATTGCAGTACTATTATTTATAATAGTCAAGACATGGAAGCAACCTAAATGTCCATCAACAGAGAAATGGATAAAGAAGATGTGGTACGTATGTACAATCGAATATTACTCAGCTATAAAAAAGAATGAAATAATGCCATTTGCAGCAACATGGATGGACCTAGAGATTATCATACTAAGTGAAGCAAGTCAGACAAAGACAAATATATGATATCACTCATATGTGGAATCTAATTTTTAAAAAAATGATACAAATGTACTTATTTACAAAACAGAAACAGACTTACAGGTATCCAAAACAAACTTATGGTTACCAAAGGGGAAATGTGGCGGGGAGGGATAAATCAGGAGCTTGGGATGAACATACACACACTACTTATATAAGATAGATAACCAACAAGGACATACTGTATAGCACAGGGAACTCTATTCAATATTCTGTGATAACCTGTAAGAGAAAATAATCTAAAAATGAATGAATATATGTATACGTATAACTGAATAACTTTGCTGTACACCTGAAACTAACACAACATTGTAAATCAACTATACTCCAATAAAATTTTAAAAAAAGATGATATGAAGACACATAAGGAGAAAACCATGTGAAGATGGAAGATTGGGGTGATGCATCTATAGGCTAAGGAACAAAACTCGTGAGGCTACAGGAAGCTAGGAGACAGGTATGGAACAGGTCCTTCCCTAGCACCTTCAGGGGAGGCATGGCCCTATCAACATCTTGATTTTGGACTCTGGTGTTCAGAACTGTGAGACAATAAATTTCTGTCGTTTTAAGCCAACCAGTTTGTGGTATTTTGTTAAGGCAGCTCTAGGAAACTAATACAGGGATCCTCAAATATAAGAAGGTTAGAAACCAGTGGAACAATGGACAGAACATTCAATTGCTAATCAGAAGTACAGCATTTCCTATGAATCACTGACACTAATTCAGTAAATCTTGGTACTCAGATTTCTCATTTTTATAACGAGGAGCTGAGACCTGTTGATTTCTTAGACTATTTATTTCAGCAATTAAATTCAGTGATTCTAGGATAGTAATCTATTGTCCAGCTGGGGTTTTAAGAAAATTCACTATGCCAAGAGTTGTTTTGTTTATCCATACCAATCCTCTTACTACTGACACAGACATGCAGAGTAGTGAATAACTTACGATAGTAAGTTAAGGAAATTTTTAATTAAAAGGAGGCCAATTCTCATCATCCTTTTTAATTTTGAATAATATAAGTACAGTATTTTTCTACTCTATTGTAACTAGTGGCTATGATGCTTCATGACACTAAATTAAGTTTATATT
Source organism: Monodon monoceros (assembly GCF_005190385.1). Lineage (NCBI taxonomy): Eukaryota > Metazoa > Chordata > Mammalia > Artiodactyla > Monodontidae > Monodon > Monodon monoceros. The sequence goes on along the minus strand of NW_021703767.1, from coordinate 120,506,511 downwards.
AACATATGTCACATTTTACTAAAGGAAACATTTTTCTTATCAGCAAGGCAAAATAGTTATCACATTCCTACGTTTTTGGATGCCTAGCAGGATCTTGCTAGGCACTTACCTCTCCAAGTACTCTGCAAGAAGTTGTTCTGCTGCAGATGAATACATCCATTCACTTCCAACTTTCTTAGTATATCCAGGTACCTCCTCATTTTTTTTGTTGAACTTGAGATTCAAACCCACATTTGCTTTATGGTCTCCATGAGGGCTGAATTTAAACCACACACACACATACACACAAAAGTTTTAAAATTTTGTTCAAAGAATAAAAAGCTTTGCTTTCAATTTTCAGAAAAGTTTAGTCTTGATTGGTTTTCTACGTTTTAGTTATCATGGTTATTTCCAAAGTAGCAGTAGTGGAAAAACTAGAGGAAAGGCTTCAAAACCCAAGTCAACAAAGCATACAAATAGATTATGTAATTGAGAGGAGAATGAAATAAGGAAATGTAGGGAAATATATAATTGAGATTCACACACACCATCTGATACCTTTTTTCAAGGTTCAATTTGTTAGCTGCTAAAAATAAGAACTGTCTTTCCAACCACCTAAAGCATGTGCCATTTAGATAAAAGATCACCATCAGAGGAATCTATGCATGATTTTTAAAGAAAATTCAGAGCAATTAATAAGAGAAAATAAATACTGAAATATTAACCATTTTATCTTTATTATTTAATTTTTTTCTGCCACTTTAAGTAAATTTCTCTAACATAAACTTACTTTCTCCTAGATCCTCTTCCAATAAAAATACTTCCTGTAAACCTTGAAACAAGGTATCCACTCACTCCAAGGCGACTGGCCAACACATATCCTGGGTTGTACTTTATAGAATATTTCTTTAAATATAAAAACAAAAAGGTCAATTATGGAAACACAAAGCATTAAAGCAGCATTTCTTTACCTTTAAAATCTGGAGATAAGACATCACTAACATTTTGGATTGTGGCAATGTAAGGATTCTCAAAAGTAAGTGACCTATTACCCCCCACCCTGCTTTTTGTTAAAGGATTTATAGGAAGAATATTTCTGCTCCTCTCTCTCCTTAAAGAACAGAATTCCCAAGGATGAATGAAAGGGGGAGGAAACATACAGTTTGTGAAACTCCCTCAAGAAATAAACTCTACAGTAAGTATTAAACGGCAAACTCTGTAGGCAAGAACGATTTTTAAAAAATTAATTTTCATGTTCTAAGAAGGACCTGGTAAAATACCTGGGAAAAATTGAGGTCTTGGTAATTATTACATTGAATTAAAACATGAGTATGTCATCAAAATAGTTGCTACTGAGCAAAAGTGAGTGTCCTTCATATATAGATTTAAGTAATATTTGTTTCCCCGAATCATTTATCATATGAAAATAAGTATGAATAGGCTCATAATTAATACATTGTTAATATAATTCAGTCAATGAAATGTAACCTTTATTTGTGTACTTACGGGAAGAAACTATGAAGACAGTCAAATTAAAAAAAAAATTACCAGATCATACAATTTTTAACCAGGAAGTAAATTACTCACAAATCCAGTACCAACTATGGTAAGCTACCATATACTCCTAACATTATGTATGTAATAATAATAATACATACTTATTTTATATGGATTTCATATACTATGTTCATGTAAATGAACATATAAATATAATAAATATACTATATTTAATAAATTATACAAATATTTTATATTCTTATTTCATGGGAATGTAAGGATATTTTATCATCAGCAAACAAAATTTACAGAGAATGGTAAGGAATTATTTTCCACCATTATTTTTTTAATGATCATGTCTACAATGACCCCTAAATGGATAAATTTTTTTAGTGGCCTGGTACATAAAGTCACTATTAAAATACATTAATATGCTAGTAAAGAATGCAACACAATCAAAACTATTATCAGATATAGAAATAATTTCAGAATATAAAGGAAGAATTAAGGCAATAGTTCTCTATCACAGGTAGTACCACTTTTCTAATAAGTATCTGAAAATGTGTTGAGGCACATTCAGTTACAATAATTGACACAGGTTAAGAACACTTAGTGTCCAGGCACCAAGATGCCAATTGTCTTGCCATATACAGGGCAGTCCTATTTAACACACAGTAGTCCTGCTCAAAATACAATTACTACTCCTTTTGAAAAATATTGGATTATGGTATAGTTAAAGTTAATTAAATCACCACAAATACCCTAGAAATTATAAAATAAAAAGTAGAGAAAGAAGGCTTGAGTAAAAGATAAAGAAAATACGTAAAGAGAAAGAAAGTATACTGGAGAAGGCATGCCTAGCAACACTGTACCTTTAGAATTGGGTAGGCTCTGTCAGATCTAAAAAAAGCCAGGGATGAAGCAACAAGTTCTTCTGCCTCCACTGACTCCCAAACAGAGTTCCAGCTTCTTCATCTAAAGGAACACTCTCCGGATTTCCTGACTATGCCTTCTGAATTATTTCTCCAAAAGAGACCTGACGGCAAGATTTTAGGGACTTCTCTGCTTTCCATAAAGGTTCCTCACGGGTATGCTGATGCCTAATGCCTTAAACTCATTTCACAGGAAACGAAGTTTTAGATTTTTACTACTAGCAAAAATAAAATATAAGTAGCAACGTCTGGCTGAATGTGAATTAATTTCAGTCAAGTTAATTATCTAATCAATCAATAAAAACAAATGATAGATATCGGGATTATCCCCTTACTTTAACAGAGAAAAATAAAAGGGTGCCATGAACTTAAGTGCAGTTTCCCAATTTTCTCTAGGGACTGTTCATCTTTAGCTGAGTAGAGACATATAACCTTTGCAAGAAGGTCATTTGTTACTTGTAACTAAAAATGCAGACCTTGATTAATTATGAAAGGTTTAAAAAAACCCAAGTCTATTCCCAGAGGGTATGCTAATCAATGTGCCACTGGGAATTCCCTGGCGGTCCACTGGTTAGGACTCCGGGCTCTCACTCCTGAGGGACTGGGTTCAATCCTTGGTCATGGAACTAAGATCCCACAAGCCACACTACCAACAACCATTAACAACAACCATTATAGATTAATAGTGGGATCTCAGCAGTTTTTTCCCCCAAAGATTTGCATGAAGTTTTGAGCACAGATTCCACTTATTTTTAACTAATACTAGATGCAACTGTGAGAGAATTTAATCAGTGTTAAATAAAATATTTGCAATAATTCAAAGGAGGTACCAAAAATATCTTTCTAACATTTTTAAAGGTAATCAATTCTAAATTAAATCACATGGACTATAGTACTCACATGCTGGTTTTGTATTAAAGCATCAAGATTGGGTTCACATGGAATACTGAAAACCACACGAATCCTGCCTTCTGTAATCACATCCCCTGAATCCTGAACCTTGGAGGGAAAAAAAAAAAAAATCACAGTATGTTTTAGTCTCTTTCACTACATTTTATTTACTTTTCTACTTATTTGAGTAGTGTTTAGTATTTCTGAAATACAGTAAGACAATAAAAGTAGATAGTGGAAATTTTCTTCAAATTTGTAAGTGGATGTACTTATAAATTTGAGTCATTGTACCTTGCTTTAACCAGTTGTTAACCAGCCTTTTAAAAAAAATTAACTTTAATTTGCAAATAATTTCAAACTACCAAAAAGTTGCAAAAATAAAACAAGTCAAAGAACATTTACCCAGATTCACCTATTATCGACATTTAACTCCATTTAACATTTGTGCTCTATGTGTGTATTTACATACACATAATTATTTTTTGAAACTTTCTGAGGGCATATTATATATATCATGTCCATTATCCCTAAATACTTTGGTGAATATTTCCTAAGAAGAAGGATATTTTGTTATATTACCACAGTACAGTTATTAAATACATAAATTTACGACACAATACTTTTATCTAATCCACTGTCCATACACCAGTTTTGTCAGTTGACCTAAAAGTGACCTGTATTTATAGAAAACTCTTTACTCCCTCTACTACAGGATCAGGCTAGGATCAGATATTGTATTTAGTTGTCATATCTCTTTAGCCTCTTTTAATATATCCAGAGCCTTTGTCTTTCACACACTGACATTTTGAAGAATATAGTTCATTCCTCCCTCTCTACCCTGACTTTTTTTTTTTTTTTTTTTTTTTTGCGATACGCGGGCCTCTCACTGTTGTGGCCTCTCCCGTTGTGGAGCACAGGCTCCGGATGCGCAGGCTCAGCAGCCATGGCTCACGGGCCCAGCCGCTCCGCGGCACGTGGGATCCTCCCGGACCGGGGCACAAACCCGTGTCCCCTGCATCGGCAAGCCGACTCTCAACCACTGCGCCACCAGGGAAGCCCCCTACCCTGACTTTTTAAAAACATTTCTACATTTGGGATTTGTCTAGTGTTTCTCGTGGTTAGGTTAATGTTATATATCCTCAGCCAGAATAGTGCACAGAGGATGTATCCTTTGTAGAGTACCCCATCTGGAGGTACATGATGTTCATCTGTTCCTCACTATTATATTAATTTTGATCATACAATCAAGATGTTGCTAAATTTCTTTACTGTACAATTATAGTTTTTTGTTCTCCTTGCAACTAAATAAACAATCTGTGGGGAGACACTTTCTAAGACCATGAAAATATCTTGCTCCTGATCAAAAATTCCCCTTAGATTTAGCTTCCAATGATGATTGTTGCCTGATTCAATCTGAATCATTATGCTTGTTAAATGATGGTTTTCCAACTCCCTCATTCCCTCCACAATTATCCCTGACATGATAATATAGGCAAAAGTCTTTCCTTTCTCCATTTATTTACCTATTTATTATCACTATGGAATCACGCATTCCTATTCCCCGCCCCTGATGGTTTATAATTCAATATGTACTCGATTACTTTGGTACTTAAACAGTCCCAGATTTGGCCGGTAGGAGCCTCTTCAACCTGCTACCTGTGTTTGTCATATGCTCACATCATTCTTGTGAGTACCTCCTTGCTTTCCCGCATAACTAGTAGTTCTAGGCTCATCGTGTACTTATTCTGCCTCAGCCCTGTAATCAGCCTTCTCTGAGAAGGCCAGTTCCTTTTTGTGGGATATGGTGTTAGAGATCAAGATCAGAGTGTTACATGCTACCAGGGTATCTTTGCTTCCAATCCTTATGAGCAAATAGGGCTAGAAAATATATGTACGTATAGGCACATATGCATTCATATATCTACAAACATACATAAATATACCCATATACATGTGCCTATATACATACACATACACACGTATAAAGTATTTTAGCAATCATGAGTTCACATTAATACCTCCAATTCTAATCTGTCCCCACAGGTCCTTTCTTGCATTCTCCTGTTCTATACTTACAAGTACCTTTTCCCATGTGAGAGCTGGAGTTCCCCAAAACATCAACACATTTATCAATTCATCAGCCCAATAATACATTGAAAATAATTTCAGAATTGCTTCATCCATACTACAATAAATAAACCTATGAAAAAAGAGATTAGAACCTGAATTCTTCTTCCACCACCTCCTGATCTCAGTGTGCTCAACACTAAAGATATATAGCCAAATATTGTGTTTATAAATTAGATGAATGAACTCTTTCTTTTTTCCCCTTCAGTATTACATTTTATTTTATGCCTAAATGAAGAGAAGTTAAATAACTGTATTAACTTGAAACCATAAAGAAATTTAATAGTAAAAATAACAGGTACTAACTTCTCCAGTGCATCCATAATAGGGTGTTCCCAGCATAAAGACCATACTCCTAGGAGGAAACAAGTCATCCAATGTTTTAATATTGGAGAAACGGGAGTCAAAAGCTCGGATGTCCTATGTAGAATGAAATATAAAAGTGATTCGTTACAGTCAAAATTTCTATAGACTGCATATCAAGATTTTTTCCTATGGGATTATGACTATGCTGTCTACAAATGTCAAATGTAAAGATTTTCTACATAACAATACCAGAATCTAAAATTTATTATCTCCTTATATGCCAGACACTCTTCTAGGTACTTTACACATTTATTAGTTCATTTCCTGAAGTTCATTTCATTAGTTCATTTCATTAGTGAACTTCACTAATGAAGTTCATTAGTTCATTTTATTTTCTTCATATCCTGAAGACAACCCTCTGTGGCAGAGACCATTACTAGCCCCACTTTATAGATGAGGAAACTAAAGCACAGAAAGGTGATCTTGCCCAAGGTCATATGGCTAAGAAGTCAACTCAGTCAGTACTCTTAATCACTATGCTATACTGCTTCCCCCAAATTACATGATCACTACATGCATTTAAAAAAATTTGCCCCCTTACAACATCTAAGATCACGAACACAAAAGCAAATGCTTTTTGTATTTACTAATTTATTTAAAGCAAACTTTTTGTGAGAATAATAAATAAATACAAAAGAAAAGTTTCCTAACCATGCACAGAATGAGTGTCTGAGCATGTTATACTCCTTTTAAACACTACAGTATTTTGCAAATTACATTAAATAATAATATCTATTATATATTGCTGCATATTAATATGATACAGTGTTTTCTTTATACAGTGTGCAACAGTGTACGTTAAGATAGAATTGAGACCTGAAGGAGACTTACTTGGACAATAGTTTGATAAACAAATGGAAGAACTTGTTTTGACCACTGTTTCTCTAGACGGACTTCACCATTTTGATTTACTTGATATTTACGACCTGTGAGTAACTGACCATATACAACTGCAGATGTTTCATTTATTATTATTCCTTTTCTTCTCAGGTAGCTCAAAGAAAAAATAAAAAATAAATATAGATGTGTATGAGTGTGCATATATTCTAAGATGATAACCATCATTCAAACTACCAACTCATAATCAAATGCTTAAATAAACTTTAAATAAATATGCTAGCAGTTCTGAGTACCTAACTTAAGACTTTTTGCATTATCCTGTGGCTAACTTTCCCAAAGTCTGTAAGATTAAATAAGAACTCACAGAGTTATAAGAAACTCCTGTGTTTCATACCCACTAGGCTGGCTATAACAAAAAACTGAAAACAAGAAGCGCTGTGGGACCTCCCTGGTGGCGCAGTGGTTAAGAATCAGCCTGCCAGTGCTGGGGACACGGGTTCAAGCCCTGGTCTGGGAAGATCCCACATGCTGTGGAGCAACTAAGCCCCTGTGCCACAACTACTGAGCCTGTGCTCTAGAGCCCGTGAGCCACAACTATTGAGCCCGTGTGCCACAACTACTGAAGCCTGTGCGCCTAGAGCCCGTGCTCTGCACCAAGAGAAGCCACCACAATGAGAAGCCCGTGCATTGCAACGAAGAGTGGCCTCCACTCGCCACAACTAGAGAAAGCCCACGTATAGCAACGAAGACCCAACGCAGCCAAAAAAAAAGGGTTGGAAAGGATGTGGAGAGACTGGAACACTTGTATACTGCTGATGGGGATGTAAAACAGTGCAGCCACTGCGGAAAACAGTTTCACAGTTCCTCAAAAAGTGAAACAGAGAACTGCCAAACAGCCTGGCAATTCCACTCCTAAGTATGTAACCAAAGAACTGGAAACAAGTAATCAAACAAATATTTATAGGCCTATGCTCATAACAGCACTATTCACAATAGCAAAAAGGTGGAAAGAAGCCATATGTCCAACAGATGAATGCATAAACAAAAGGTGGTATATCCATACAATGAAATATTTGGCCATAAAAAGAAATAAGTATTGACATATACTACAATGTGTATGAACCCCCTAAACATGCTAAGTGAAAGAAGCCAGACACAAAAGGTCACATATTATGTGACTCTATTTATATGAAATATCCAGAATAGGTAAATCCAGAAAGACAGAAAATAGAGATTGACAGGGAGGGGCATTCAGTGGGCCTTTTCAGTCTCAAGTAGAGGTTGGCAAACTATGGTAACGGGCTAAATCCAGACTGCCTCCTATTCTTATAAATAAAATTTACTGGAACACAGTCAATCATTTATTTAATATCTATGGCTGCTTTTGTGATATAACAACAGAGTTGAGAAGTTGTGACAAAAACTGTAAAGTCTACAAAGCCTAAAGTATTTACTATTTGGCCTTTACAGAAAAAGTGTGCTGATTCCTGATATGAAGATGCAATCATTCTTCACGTGAGGGATATTTTCTTGTCTCCTCTCCATTTCCTCTTTCTAGAATTCCTCTCAGCTACATTTCAGAAATTCTGACTACACTATTTTCATCTCTTTGTGTACTATGTGCTGAAGGAATTCCTCAGCTTGATCTTTTAGCCCACTGATTCAGTTTTCAGTATGCCCATATTACTATTCAGACCATCTACTGAGCTCATTATAGAAATCATAATTTTATTTTCGTATGTGTTTATAAAAAAGATATGTATTATATAATATACGTTATATATAGTTACATAGTATATAGTTAAATAACATTATTATATATACATATATTTTATATAGCAAAATTAAAATTATGGTGAAAAAACCAGATATGTTCCCTACCCTTATGGAGCCTACTATCTATGAAAAGAGTCTTAAAGTAACCACATTCATAAATTTATTATTATGATTCTATTTATGTGCTATAAAAGAAAATTCAGAATGATGTGAGCTATGACAGGGGTATCTAACTTACACTATTGGGAGGCCAAAAATGCTCTTCTCCCCCTGACAGCTGTGTTCATCTCCTTTTATGTTGGATAGCTTTTCATGGCCTTTTAACATATTTCCTGTTTAATCATCTTTGAATAAGGATACTATGGCCTGGTATTAGCTCCTATAATTGTAGAAGAGGTGTCTCCTTGAGTTCCCATTTATCAATGGATGCTACTACAGTATGAACAGGAGGGCTGACGGATATACATTTATAACACCATTTCACGTGCCACTGCCAGCTTCTATTATTCTGTTTTGGTTTAGGGAATTCTAGTGTTTGGATGAAAAAGGAGAGGTACTGTTAGGGTGGGATCATGGGACACAAAGCACCCTGAAAATTAGCATTCCAAGGAGGGTTAGCTTCTTCTTTACTTAGTTGGTATAGACCTTGCATTTCTGAATTCAGAGCATAAGGGGCTTGGGCGTAGGGAGGAGGGGAGTAGGGAGGAGGGAAGGGTGAAGAACAAAGGAGAGTATGCCCTCCTATTTTTATTAGTTACATGTGGCCAAGAAATTCAATGGCCTTATGGTTAGTGAAATTAACTCTCAAATTCAGGCAACTTATGAACTGTGTATTTCTAGTGTAAGTGATTAGGTCTTTTCTTTTTTTTTTGTACATCATGAAGTATTTTAGTGACAAACTGGGCAAGGCTCTAACTGCTGCTAACCAGATTTTATTTTAAATTAGAACTCATTACTTTTTTAGACCATAAAATGAAGATGCAGTCAGTATTCAGAGTAATCACACTAAGTGGAAAATAAGTTAAAAAATAAGTACATTAGACCACCACATTCTAGTTCAATGACATTAAATACTATTTATGACACTCACTATTCTGAAATTCCTTGTACTTCTTTTGTCCAGTTAGATTGTTCTTTGTCTCCAAGATGGACCACTTTAGAGGGTGGTGCAGTTCTTCCCAAATAAAGCTTCTGTGTTCCTGCAGGTTCTTCCAAGTAAAACCTTAAAAATTAAAATTATAGTACCCGCAAATTTGTGGTTTAATATAGAGTTGTAGTAGTGTGAGTCTTCAAAGTGAAAAGATTTCTACATGGTATAATGGCAAAAAACCAAAAGCCTCCTTTTTTAAAATTGTAATATGAATTTCAGAACAAGCACTTGTAAAAAATTTTAATCAAAATTTAAAACAAATTACAATTCTTTCTCTATAAGAAATTAAACTAAATACATAATAAAAATATAAATTTTTAAAGAATTAATACTCTCAAATTCAATAAAGTAGTTTTTTTTTTTTTTGGCGGTACATGGGCCTCTCACTGTTGTGGCCTCTCCCGTTGAGGAGCACAGACTCCGGACGCGCAGGCTCAGCGGCCGTGGTTCACGGGCCCAGCCGCTCCGCAGCACGTGGGATCTTCCCGGACCGAGGCACCAACCCGTGTCCCCTGCATCGGCAGGCGGACTCTCAACCACTGCGCCACCAGGGAAGCCTCAATAAAGTAGTTTTGCTAAAAAAGTTTAACTTGATTCTAATCAAGCCACTATACCTAACTCCCAGTTTACAGGAAATATGTGGGATGGAGGACCAACTTAAATGACACTAAGAGGAAACAACTAGGTAAATTCAGAATTCTAAAAAATAACTGGCTTGGACTTTAAGAAAAAAGGCAGGGAAGTAAGTTTAGCCAGATCCTAGGATATAAAATCAACATACAGAAATCAATTATATTTCTATATACTAGCTGGGGAAACTGAAATTGAAAACATAATACTATCTATAGTTGCTCCAAAAATTTTTAAATACTTAGGTAGGTATAAATCTAACAAAACATATATAGGTTCAGTATGCTGAGGAAACAAAATAGTGATAAAAGAAATCAAAGATTAAAATAAACAGAGAGATAAATGGATCTTCATTTATCCATTTGGATCAGAAGACTCAACATAGTAAAGATGTCAAATCTCCACAAATTATAAGTTTAGTACAATTCCTATCAAAATTTCTCAAAGATTTTTATAAATATAAAAAAATTTATTCTAAACTATATATAGAAAGGCAAAGGACCAAAAATAGTTAAAACAATTTTGAAAAAAAAAAAAAGTAAGGAATCGCTCTACCTAAGGTTAAGACTTACTACATAGCTACAGTAACAAGACAATGTGGTGCAGGCATAAAAAATAGACATAGAGACAAATGCAACAAAACAGAGAACCCACAAGTAGACCCATACAAATATGCTCAACTTATTTCTGACATAGGTGTAAAAGCAAACTAATGGAGGAAGGAGAGTTTTTTCAACAAATAGTACTTGAGTTAATTCAATATTCATAGGTAAACATATGAAACTTGACCCAAACCTCATACCTTATATAAAAATTAATTCAAAATGGATCATGGATTTAAATGTAAAAGGAGAAGGTAAAACTATAAAACTTTTTGGAGAAAATCTTCTTTGGGACCTAGGGCTAGGTCAAGAGTTCTTAGACCAAAAGCATGATCCATAAAACTAAAAACTGATAACTGGACTTCATCAAAAAGGCAGGGGAACTGAATTTTGATGATTAAAAAAGAATGTTCAATACCAGTTCATACTGGTACTGACTTCTCATCAACAAAATTATGCAACAAAACACAACTGAAATACGTTTGCAGAGACCTAAGGAAAAAGGATTAGGCCTCTAACTCTAAACCTATGAAAACAACAAAAAAAACCTTTTGGATATGTAATAATTCAGAAAACATTAACATCCTCACATTTTCTCTGAAAAAAAAATTACTTTAGAAAGTTCTAGACATGAAAAATAACAAAAGAACAAGATATCAGACCAAGTAAAAGATGACAAAGAATAGCTTGTCTAAATAATCACTGATAAAATGATTGTGAACTTGAATAAAATGTTAAGAAATTATTTTTAGAATAGAAGATACGTGTTTTTTAATATATTATTTAAATGAAACCTGGGAAAGGCATGGAAAAGGTAAGGTTACATATGCTATTTATTCTTGTCAGAAAGAAATATATTTGCTAATTTATATAATGATAACTGGTAGAAAAGAATTAGGATATAGAACTTCCAAGCTATTGAAAGGAAAAGAAGGCAAAAGGGAAAAAATAATATATGCATCTAAAATATGCATCTCAACATTATAAAGCAACTATACTCCAATAAAATTTAATTTAAAAAATAAAATAAAATACTAATAAAAAATATGCATCTCAAGGTATGTACAATAAACTGTCAATAAGTGGTTGAACCTGGAGTGGTATGATTAGAGGACTTTCATTTTCACTATAGAGTGTAAATATTTTACAAATATTATATCAGTTAAAATGTATGAATAAAAGCCAACAAATAGCAAAGCACATATAAACTTTAAAAATTATAAATAAAATCTTACTTAGTTTCTCCATCTGATACACCAACAACTCTAGCTTCTTCAAGATGAGGCCAATTAACAAAGAGAGACTTCCCAAGCACTGATGAAGCTATATTTTCTACACTCTTAAAGTAAAAACAGAAAAGTTCATTCATGTTTTAGGTCCAAGAGAGAATTTTACAGAGGCGAAATTAAATAATTAAAACTGGCTTGTGTTTATAAGTGTGTTTAAAATCTATAAAAACCATGCCTTAATAATTAAAACAGATATAAAATATTATTTGATGGCTCAGGCCAATTATTCCCTATTAGTAACTGCTCTTCTCAGCTTTATTCCCACTTAATTATTCCATCCACTTGAATTCAGTTTTTAAAATTTCTCTTCTCTAAGTTGTGCCTTTATTGCCAACTACTCTCTGTCTTTCTAGTACATTTTCCAGGATTTCTGTTCTTTTAGATTTTTGTTTTTTTCCCTTTCCTTTAAGTTTATTTATTTATTTTTGTTAAAAAAATTTTTTTGGCCACGCCACGCAGCATGCAGGATCTTAGTTCCCTGACCAGGGATTGAACCCTAGCCCCCTGCAGTGGAAGCGTGCAGTCTTAACCACCGGACCACCAGAGAAGTCCTCCTTCTTAAAAAAAAATTTTTTTTCAGTTGTTTTTACTTATCTGCCTTTCTTTATTCTTTAATTTATTATGAATCTGTGTAAGTTTACCAACTTTACCTTCCCCTCTGCCAATCTCTTCTTATTAGAAGGGAACTATGACCAACTTAAAAGTAATTTTCTGCAGTATAAACATCTCAACACTAGGAAGCTTGCCTCCTCATTTTTTCAACAGCACTGGCAGTTATTAGTGAAGGATGGCCCACTGATTTTAATCCTAAATGAAATTACTTGGCGAGAAAACAGGTTTCAGTAAAATCAAACAGAAGAACACTGACCTATAATGTGAGTATTACTGTTCACAATAATAGCCAACATTAGTAGAAATAATGTTCAGCAAGAAATCTAGGTTCTTAGTTCTGCTGCTAACTAGCTGAGTGAATGTCCCTTTTCCAATCTCCATTTAAGTTTTTTAAATTGTAAAATTAATGAGCTGGATTAGTTGCCTCACAAAATTCCATCCAGTTGTAAAATTCTATGATTCTATTATTCTCATGATTATCAGCTTATTTTTCTCATGGAAACTGAGAAAAGTGAAAAGAACAGCATAGATGTCTAGAAAAGGGCTACTATTATTTCATATCAAATAATCAGATAGCATAAAACAGAATCTAAAATATGTAATTCATTTCAGTTTGTGGCTGGTATAATTAAATAAGAACACTAGACTTATTTCAAGTTAGAAACTATGGGTCCAAAATTGGGTTCTGCCTTTGTTCAGCTATGGACTCTTAGGCAAATCCTTTAATCCCACTGAGTCTCAGTTTTCTTTTATGAGAAGAAGTTATAACATCTACCTCACAATATTTATTTAAGGATAAAATAATATACACAAAAGCTTTTTTAAACTATAAAACGCTGCACAGTTGGCCCTCTGTATCCATGGGTTCCACATCTGCAGATTAAACCAACTACTGATGGAGAATATTTAGAAAAAACTCCAGAAAGTTTCAACAAATGCTGGCAACTATTTACATAGCATTTGCATTGTATTTACAATTATTTATACTGTATTAAGTATTATAAGTAAAAGAGATGATCTAAAGTATACGGCAGGATGTGTGTAGGTCATATGCAAATATTACACCATTTTATATAAGAGACTTGAGCATCCACAGATTTTGGTATCAGTGGGGAGTCCTGGAACCAATGCCCCATGGATACTGAGGGACAACTGTATAAATATTCTGTATGAAATAATACCTTAAGTAAAAATTCTTAAAAGGAAACATTATTATTATTATTACTGTTGGTAAGACAACAACTTTGTGGTAGAAACTGAAGTTGAAATATAAATTTTGATTCACATTTTTTCTTTTCATTATGCTTAATCATTATTAGCAAATACTTCTTTAACAAATAGAGATGACTATTTTTAGACTATTTTGGGGGTAACTTTTTATTTTATTTACTATATTTAGACATCTCTTACAGTGAACATATAAAAGAATAACTATTCTGATAAATAAAACAAGTTTCAACATTAGAACTAGGCTCCCTTAATTATCCTTTTCCCTTCTTTCCTAGATTAATCCTTTCCCGTAAGCCCTAGAGGCAATCCACTTCACATCCTTTCCCTCTACAGTGCCTTTAAGAGCTCCTTTCTTCTTTAGCTCTACCTCTCTTCTTTTGTACGGATTTGCTAAATGAGCTGCCTCTTCTTTACCTACAGTTATGTTTCTAACCCTCTTTTCAATAATAAACTTCTTAACCAAGGGCTTAAGACTTGCTACCTCGACTTCCCACCTAACGAGTCCCTGATTAGTACTTAGGAATTGGACTTCTGCCTCCAACAACCTATGGGAATGGAATCCTCAAAGTCCAGTAATGATGCCCAAAGGACAAACTCACAGACCTTATTTTAGTTTTCACTTTTCTTGAACTGTATGTACCATCTACTCCATGCTTCTGTGACACTACTAAACATGGAAATTATTCTCTTTCTTCTCTGAACACTATGTAACCTTTACTGGTTCCTTTTCCACCCTTTCCACCCATGGGTACTTCCTCATGCTGGGACCTTGAACCCTGAGAATCCCCTTTCTTCAAGGAAATGAGCCCCGAGGCCCCAGCCATCACTTCCTTGCTAATGCCCTACATATCCCTATTGTCTTACAAGCTCTAGCTCCAGGTATTCAACTGTGTATAAGTTGCCTTTCTTTTTTAATTAATTAAATTATTTATTTATTTTTTCATTTATTTTTTTCGGTACGCGGGCCTCTCACTTTTGTGGCCTCTCCCGTTGCAGAGCACAGGCTCCGGACGCGCAGGCTCAGCGGCCATGGCTCACGGGCCCAGCCGCTCCGCGGCATGTGGGATCTTCCCAGACCGGGGCACGAACCCGCGTCCCCTGCATCGGCAGGCGGACTCTCAACCACTGCGCCACCAGGGAAGCCCATAAGTTGCCTTTCTTGACTGAAGTTTTTCATCTGAACCACAGAACACAAAAAACAATTTGACTATGTATTTCCCCAATTCTTCCAAGGATGGTACATAACTAGTACCATTCTAAATGCACAAAAGGTAAATTAATCTATTATAAATGAATGGATGACTTAGGGCAAGAGGGCTTAAAACTCTTGTGGAACTCTGTTGAGAAAGGCTGAAAGGGCGGCTCCAGTTAAATGTCCTAGCACCAACTTAAAATTCTATTACTGATAATTAATCCCCTCAAGCCAGTGCCTCTCCCATTTTAACTTCTTTATTCCAATAAACAGTAACTGTTTTTCAGTTAATTAGTCTGATATCTAAGAGTGATTCATATTTAATATTTTCTTTTTCTTTTCATCCCCTATTTTTGAACAAATGATGAAACTTGTGAATTTTATTTAGTCCTGTTCATCTAGATCTATTACCACTCCCACAGTTTATGTCCTTATTGTCTAAGGCTTCTATAACCACAACCTCAACTTGCAGGCTTTTCCATTTTTTTGTATGCACTTTAGTCTACTATATTGCCACCAAATTAATCTTTATGAAAATACCAATTTCAAGATAACAGTCATGAAAAATAAGTCCAAACTCCTTAGCCTGGTATTCAAGGTCCTCCATAATCTGGCCTCAATCTGTTTTTTCAACCTTAATGTCTACTATTTCCCAATACAAGTCCTCTGATTCAGTCAGGTTTATCTATTCCTTCTCAAATACATCACATCTACTCTAAAAAAAAAAAAAAATTCAGACATACAAAAAGGTTAAAAGAAATGATAATGTATCACATTTATTTTTTACTATAACTCCCAGCTCATGTTATTCTTTTCAACTGGAATACCTTTCCCCTCCTTTTTCCTCTTTGTGATAATCTTTCTTTTAGCACCCAGCTCAAGCCTATTTTCATTTACAGATCTGTACTTAATCTTTAGCTCACACAGCTCATCTCCTCTTCAAATTCCTACAGCATTTTTTTTGCTCATTATGTCACAATTATATATGTCCTTTAATTTGTGTAAATGTTTCTTTACTTCATCCTTATTTCCTGTGAACTTCTGGAGTTACTACATGTTATACCACTTTGGAAAACACGTTGCAGCTAAAACAGTTTTATGCATAATAAGCACCTAAGAAATATATAATGAAGAAAATACTTACAAGTTCATCTGATTCTGCATTCACTAATATTTCCAACATCATGTTTTCTCCACGACTGCTTTGCTGGAATACTTGAACCCCACTTTTCTTCAAAAAAAACTTTAAAAGAAGTCATAGAATTTAATTTTAATTTTTTCTCCATAATCACTTCACATTCAGTAAAGTGAAAAAATTTTATGAAAATAAATAGCCACTGACTTTGTGTTTGATGTGTTTCAAAGTAGGAAATCCACAGAAATATAATGCCTTTTGGTCAACCCTGGTTATTTTGTTTTTGCTTATGTCTACACGCCAAGCATCTAATGATATTATTCTATACCTAGAAAATAAATGGAGGCATTTAATTTAAAATTCATACATTACAAGCAATCACAGGTTTTCAGCATTCCCTTCAGTATTTTGCCAGAGTCCTCCTTGCTTTTAACAGGAGAATTAACAATTCGTCCTTTAAGAGAAAGAAAATATAGAGCAGCAGATTCTTCCTTGGTATTGATCCAGACACAACCATGCCTGTAAGATACTGAGTGGACGTCCTCCCCATTAATTTAAAAAATATATATAATATATAAAAAATATAATATATATAAAATATATAAATTATATATGTATATATACATGATTTTTATACTAAAGGAACATACAAAACGTGCTACAAATCTCTGTATCGTCCATGTTCCAAAACCCAGAATGGAAAATAAACATTTTATAATGTCTATTTCATCTTTCTCTTTGCTTTAACAAAAGGAAAAATCATAACTGAGAAACGTTTACTTTATCTGCAACACAACTGCCATCTAGATATTATTTGCAGAGAAGATGAGAGAAGAGAAAAAACAAGGAAGACATCTTAATGAAGAAGAGAAAGTAGAAATAGGTTTGAGGCAAGAAACAGAGGAGCTCTTTTTTTTTTTTTTTTTTGCGGTACGCGGGCCTCTCACTGTTGTGGCCTCTCCCGTTGCGGAGCACAGGCTCCGGACATGCAGGCTCAGCGGCCATGGCTCACGGGCCCAGCCGCTCCGCAGCATGTGGGATCTTCCCAGACCGGGGCACGAACCCGTGTCCCCTGCATCGGCAGGTGGACTCTCAGTCACTGCGCCACCAGGGAAACCCCCAGAGGAGCTCTTTTATTTCTTGTTCTCCTTCTTTCCAGTTGGGTGGTTGGGGAGTATAAGAGGCAAAGTCATAGCATGTCAAATAATGCTGAGAGCAGACACTGGCAATGGAAACAAAAATTCATACAACTTCTTGAGGGACAGAACAGATATATACGGGGGTGGGACAACTTTAACAGAAGACGAAAACAGAGAAGCAGAATTGGACCAAAGCAGAGAACTACAGAAACAACTGTGAGAGAGAGAGAGAGAAAGAGAGAGATGTTATGATTCTTGGCAAGTTGAATGTAATTCATTATCAATTGACTACAACTGTCATAAATTATTTGTTAATTCTCCAAGTAGATATTCAAAAGCTTGCTTTTTTTTTTTTTTTTTTTTTTTGAGCTCTCTGTTGTTGAAAAATTACCAAACAACATTACCTTGCGCAGCATCGTCCTATGGCAGGGAACTTTTCTGGCCATGGAGAGGGGTACGTGAACTCTGTCTCGCTATCATACCAGCACATTAGGCACTCACTATGTTGGTTTCTTTTCCTCTCTTCTTTTTTCAGGGAGTGGTTGCATGTCTCCATGGCTTCCAACAATCGCTTCTGAATATAAAGATTGGAGAGAGGGGTTAAAAATACAAAAATTCTGTAATCTCAACATACAGAATAAATATTTTCCCTCAGAATACAGAATTACTATTTGTGTTCTTGAAAAACAAAAATCTTAACTAATACAATTCTTTTCCATTTCATTACATGAAAAACTGATGTGCTATTCTTGTTTCAAAGGGCCCTAGAATATTGCTTGTCACTACAAATTCCTCTGAAACTATCACTCCAACAGCAATCACTAACGTGTGGATAAAATCAGCAGAAAATCAAAATTTAAATATGAATTGATCGTAATTATAATTTATCTTAATTCACTGCTCATTGATCTCTTACTTTACAAATTGTACAATGGTATAGGTATGTTCATCTTTCCAATTATCTTTTGTATTTAACATAATTCCAATCAAATCACAATGGTTTAAAATACTTGTTTTTAAAGGACAAAATGATGTTAGTGTTCATATTCGAAGGATGAATGTGTGAGCTGCACAAAGTTACCAGGAACTTGTCTTACCAGATCCTATCACTTTTTATAAAACTACCTGTAAGTAAAACATTTAAGTATTGACACCACAAGAGACCCACAGACCAGAAGAACAAAACAGAGTTCAAAAACAAATCCAAATCTACGTCAAACATGGTATTTCAGATATTTAAATAATGCTTTTGTCATAACTAGCTATCCAGCTAGGAGAGAAAGCACATATACTTTCCAATATCATACCGTATACAAAAGCAAGTGTCAGAGTAATGAGACAACAAAAATAATGGGAAAAAATCTAGGAGATTATTGATAATTTGGAGTGAAAAACTCTTAAATAAGGCAGGAAAAAGCTGAACAGCTTTAAGAAAAAAGACATTTTTCAAGTAAAAGAAAATGTATGTGATAAAAGATGTCACAAAAAAATCAACAGGCAAATGCCACACTGGGGAAAAATATTACTAATATAAAAAGAGTTGTTCAAAATCAAAAAAAGAAAATGAGGAAAAGGATATAGACAGACAATTTACAAAAGAGAAAATGCAAAAGACAAACGTACATCAAAATATACTTAAATTAGGAATCAGGGAAAAATAAATTTGAATGAATGGCATTCTTTATCATCAGTAGACTTTATCATCAAAATTAAATAAAGCAATAATATTCAGGACTAGAAAAGCAGAGAAGTAGGCACTTAAATATTGCTGGTGTAAATTAGACCAGTCTTCTTGAAAAAGAAGACTGGTAATATTCATTAAAACAAAAATACACATTCCCATTAACCAAGCATTCCTGCTTTGGGGATTCTACCTTACAAATATAAAATCTCTGATATATAAGAATGCATTAACAACAACAACAAAAAAGAATGCATTAACAAACAAACAAACAAAAAGAATACATAAACACACAAGTCCTTTTTTCATAGCATGTGTACAGTGGCAAAAAACATTAAGATTCATAAGAATTTGCAGAATTAGTATGGTGTGTTCCCATGTACCTTTCAATGATAACATCTTACAGCCACAGTACATCATCAAAACCAGGAAATTGACACTGGTACATCACTACTACAGATTTATTCGGATTTCACTAGTTTTTATATCTAAATTTTGTGTGTGTATACAGTACTATGGAATTTTTATCATATGTAGAGATTCATGTAACCACCACTAAAACTGGAATACAGAACTGTCACATCATCATAAAGAAACCCCTTCATGTTATCCCTTTATAGTCACACCCTATCCCCAACCCTAACCCCTAACAACCACTGACGTGTTTTATACTACAATAATTTTGTCATTTCAAAAATATTATATAAATGGAACTATATAAAACCTTCCAAGATTGACTTTTTCACTCAAATGAACTTTTCTCCATCCGTTGTTTATATCAATAGTTCTTTTTATTGCTGAGTAGTATGCCTTTATATGGATGTACTACAGTTTTTTTACTCACTCACTCATTGAAGGATGTTCGAATTTTTTCCAGTTTGGGGTTATCACAAATAAGTTGCTCTGAACATTAGTGTACAGGTTTTTTCAACATATATAGCCAGCTGTTTCAGCACCAATTGTTGAAAAGCTTTTTCTTTACCCATTGAATAGCTTTGATGTCTTAATTGAAAATTTATTAACTGGACAAGTATAGATCTACGTTTGGACTCAATTCTGTTCCACTGATCTGTCTATTGCCATGTAAGTAACATACTCCCTTGATTACTTTAGCTTCATGGTAAGTCATGAAATCAGAGAATGAAAGTCTTCCAGTATTGTTTTTCTTCCTATAGATTGCTTTGGCTACTCTAGATTCTCTGCAATTTCATAAAGACTTTAGGATTTCTGATTTCTACATAAAAATCTGCTGGCCTTTTCATTGGGATTATGTTGAATCCAAAGATCAATTTGGGAAGAGGGTACATCTTAACAATACTAAATCTTCTATTCCTTGAACATGGTATGTCCCTCCATTTATTTAGGTTTCTGTATCTCAACACTATTGTAGTACTCAGTGTGCATGCTGTTAAATTTGTAACTGTATTTTATATATCTTAATGCTATTGAAAGCAGAATAAAAATCTTTTTATTTAAAAAAATTTATATTTTCCAATTGTTTACTACCAGTATATAGAAACAATTGAATTTTGTATAGACTTTATACAGATTTTGTATAGATTTTCTGTGACCTTGCTAAATTTCCTTATTGATTAGAGTATCTTTTTGAAGACTGCTTAGAATTTTTAATATATGTAATAGTGCTATGTGCATATAAAAACAATTTTTCTTCTTCCTTTCTAATTTGCATGCCTTTATTTCTTTTCCTTGACTTAATACACTGGACTTCCAGTACAGTAATAGAATTGGTTAGAATAAACATCCTTGTCTTACTCTTGATTTTACAGAGAAAACATTCAAAATTTTACTATTAAGTATACTGTTAGCAAGTTTTTTTAAGATGCACTTTATCTGGTTGAGGAAGTGTCATCTTATTTCTAGTACTGTATGTTGAGCATTTCTATTAAAATTGGATGTTGAATACTGATAGTGTGGTAAATCACATCGCAAATCAACACTGTGTTTCTAAAATAAATGACATTTGGTTATGAGTATTATCCTTCTAACATATTATTGGATTCCATCTGGCTTTATTTTGTTAAACGTTTTTGCATTTACTTTTAGGAGGGATATTAGCAAGTAATTTTCTTTTCTTGTAACATCATTTACTATGGGTATCTGCATCATGCTGGTCTAATAAAATATACTGGGAAGTGATTATTCCTATTCTATGTTCTCAAAGTTTGTGTAAAATTAGTATTATTTCTTCCTTGAATGCTTGCTAGAATTCACAAGTCAAGACATCTGAACCTAGAATTCTCTCTGTGAGAAGATTTTAAATCATGAAACTAAATGTCTTTAAAAGATATAGGACTACTCAGATTTTTACATGTTTTTTGGTCAGTTTTGCTAAACTGTGTCTTTAAAGAACTGTGTTCATTTCACTTAGGTTGCTGAATTCGTTGCCATAAAATTGTTCACAATATCCCTTACGGATTCTTTTAATAGCTGTAGAATTTATAGGACACCTCTTCTTTCATTCCAAATATTGGCAATTTATGTGTTCTCCCCTCGTGCTCTGGCTTTTCTCAGCCTTTCTTGATCTGTCTAGCTAGGATTTATCAATTTTATTAATCTTTTCAGAGGACCAACTTTTGGTTTCATTGATTTTTCTCTATTGTTTGCTCATTTTCCATAGATTTCTGCTATTTTTATTTCCTTCATTCTGCTTAGTTTGGACTTAAATTGCTCTTGTTTTTCTAGCTTCTTATGGTAGGAAGCTTAATTTATTTTAAAATGTCTTATTGCTTAGGATAAGCATCTAGAACCTTAAGTCTCCCTTTAAGCCTTGCTTTAGCTTTATCATAGATTACGATACGTGTTCTCATTATCATTCAGATAAATATTTTCAAATATCCCTTTTAATTTCTTTAATCTATGGATTATTTACAAGTGTGTTATTTAATTTCAAAATATCTGTAAGTTTCCCAGAAAGTTGTTACTGATTTTAAATTTAATTCCATGTGGTCAGAGAACATTCTCTTTATGATTTCAACCCTTTTAAATTTATTCAGACATTTTTTTTTTTTTTTTTTTGCAGTACGCGGGCCTCTCACTGTTGTGGCGTCTCCTGTTGCGGAGCACAGGCTCCAGACGCGCAGGCTCAGCGGCCATGGCTCACGGGCCCAGCCGCTCTGAGGCATGTGGGATCTTCCCGGACCGGGGCACGAACCCGCGAACCCTGCATCAGCAGGCGGACTCCCAACCACTGCGCCACCAGGGAAGCCCCAGACATGTTTTATGTCTCACCAAATAATCTTGGTGAATGTACTTTCACTTAAAAATGTGTATTCTTTAGTTGTTGGGCACAGTGTTCTACATATATTAATGAAGTTGAGTAGGTTTACAGTGTTATTCAAGCCTTTGATTTCTGGTAATGCTCCTTGTTCTGAAGCCTACTTTGTCTACTATTAGTAAAGCAATGCCAGCTTTCTTATAATTAGCATACCTACAAGTTTGGATGCACATAATGAAGATGAGAGTAGTTAAAACTCATTAAAAAAACACAACTGGTGATTAAAATCCACTGCTTATTAATTTATGTGAAATAATATCTGATTAAAATATACATGTATATATAACTATTTCATGCACTGACCTCATCAATGAAAGGTATTAGAACCACAGCTTCCCATTCCTGTTGCTTCCCATTTAGGTCAGTTTTAAAATCAGGTGGATAATATTCTATAATTGGCGAGTCTTCATTCGTCATCAAATGCTGTGAAAATATAAAATAGCGTAATAGAAATGTAACAACTAATATCAATGTAGCTTTTTGCTAATATATTTATAATATTTCCTCAATTGTAACAGTTTAAAATTTCTAAGCAAAGCAAAAGTAAATTTTCACATCTTAGATATGTTCTAATATACTTGTTATATTTTGATTTTCAAGTATGAGGCTTCTAATTTCACCACCGTTCACCACTTTCCTGTTCCACTAAGCTAGTTATGTAGCAAAACTATCTTTACTCTGAATTTTATCATTTCTATCTTCTATTGTCTTTTCACTTTACAAGGCCTATCTAAATTGTTTTCCCATTCAGACTTCAGTTCATTTCACACACTCCATTTTTAACCTTAGGCAATTTATTTTCATGTCCTAATCAACTGATTTTATTAAGTTATATAAGAACTAAGATAATTAAAAAGAAAAAAAATCCTAAAATCCAAAATCTCTTTACTACCAATAGCAAAGATAAAAAGTTCAATACGACGTTTTTATTAGAGATTTTATAACAGAAGTAGATAAAGAAAGTTAAAGATGTCTTCTAGGAATAGAATATGGAAGATTATGATATAAAAAATTTAAAGAAATAGCATATTTCTCAAGGTCATATTCAAAGTATTTAATAATCAGCAAGTCATGAGCACAGAACAATCAAAACAGATGTGGCTATAAAAACCTGCATGGTTACTGGTCCAGAGTGGTTGAGTATCAATCCTTAATGTATGTGAAGGTAGGAAAAAACCATCAAAGAAACTTAAGAAAGAAAGGCCAGGGGTCAGGATGAAGGACAGGTTAAGTTTCAGAAAGATACAGAAGGAAGCCTGATACTGTTCAAGCAGTGAAGGCAGGTGTGTGTATTTGTGTTTATATGTGCCTATTCCAGTTCCTTGTACCAGACCATGGAATTAGAAGAAGAGATTGATGCTCTAGAAGAACTAAATGAAGTTTACTCTCAGAATCAGCTTAGCAGGCTTGGCATAATTTTGGTGACTCAATCACCCCTGAAATATCTTTTTCCTGTTACGTGAAACACGTTAACCAGAGAAAAGCCTTTTATTCCACAATTTGATAAATGAAATGCTTAAAATCCAAATATAAATGGAGGTAATACTTTTGTTGATATAAATAACTTATTAGAATCATCCGTATTCTAATAGGTAGAGGGTAAAAGAGAACTGAAATGAAATCTGTAAACGTTTGGACAAAGTAGATGGCTTCGGATTTTGCCTGGCTCAGTTTACTTTCATCAGTGCAGAGACAAATTGAAGATGTGCTTAAAGATACTGAAAATAAAGAAGCTATGCTCTGAATGGCTTATGAAATTTGTTTGCCTTTTTAAAACAAAGCTAACTTGGGGACTTCCCTGGTGGCGCAGTGGTTAAGACTCCACGCTCCCAATGCAGGGGGCCCAGGTTTGATCCCTGGTCAGGGAACTAGATCCCACATGTATGCTGCAACTAAGAGTTCGCATGCCACAACTAAGGGGCCGGGGAGCCACAACTAAGGAGCCCACCTGCCGCAACTAAGGAGCTCACGTGCTGAAACTAAGGAGCCCACAGGCTGCAACTAAGACCCGGCACAACCAAATAAATAAAAATAAAATATAAAACAAAGCTAACTTTAAATCAAGAAACTACTTTTCAAGGGATTTGTTTAAGGAATCCTGTATTTGAAACTGAATATAAATATATTTAGCTATTAAAGAAATTTGGGTATGATGTTTCTAAGTTTGCAGGAGCTCCTAAATATTAAAAAGACCGTAAACACATTTAATTCTAAAACTCACCTGGTAGCATGTAGGAAGTAAATTTTTGCTAGCTGCTGGAAGTACAGCAAGAAGCTGTTCAAATGGCTTAAAAGGTTTTCCTAGTTCAAAATGGATTTTGAGTGTACTGATGTTGCGGATATCAGATAGGAAAGGTGCATAATGGTACGGATAAAACCTATAAAACAAAACTGAGTTTTAAACAATTGGCAATTTTATGAAACAGGTCAATGGTAAGCATATACTTCTCCATATTCTATTTTAACAACACATGGCAATAATTCTAAAGACAAAAAATCATTCATAATTCTGCTACTTGAATATAAAAAATCAGCAATGTTGGAGAATTTAGGTCATTTGATGGCAACAAATATTCTATTTCCTTAATTTTTTAAGTGCAGTTTCACACTCAAAATCTGGATGTATGCAAGGATATATATATTAATAATATATAAATATATATAATATATAATTTATTATTTATATATATAAATACGATAATGGCTGTTCAGTTTCGAAAATGTTGACTGTGAGTCTTCCAAACAATAGGTTCTTAGAATGAAGTAATGAGGTAGTCAGAAGACGTTCAGTTAGCTCATGTGGGCCTGAGCTTCTCTTGTAAGGACAGAGGGAACAGTGAGTCTGAGCTCATATGGTTGTTACTAGTCAGTTCTAAGAACTTTTATCTTTGCATTAGTATATATATATTGTGTTCGTGGTAAGGATTAAACCACTTATCAATCATACACACCAACTATTTTTGTTTTTAATACCTTCCCATATTTAACTACAGGAAAAATATTTTTACAAAACTTGAAACATACAATTTTAAAAAAACTTTCAATGTTCTTAATGTTTGACTAAAGATACCAACAAAACAATGAAGAAATTTTTTTTTTTTTTTTTTTTTGCGGTACGCGGGCCTCTCACTGTTGTGGCCTCTCCTGTTGCGGAGCACAGGCTCCGGATGCGCAGGCTCAGCGGCCATGGCTCATGGGCCTAGGTGCTCCATGGCATGTGGGATCTTCCCGGACCAGGGCACGAACCTGTGTCCCCTGCATCGGCAGGCAGACTCTCAACCACTGTGCCACCAGGGAAGTCCAAGAAATATTTTTATATTCCACAATTATGTCATACTTCAAAAGGGTGGGAAAGTTTAGGAGGCAGAATGGCATGTGAGACAAGGCAAAACGTATAGACTTTGGGAATCAGATAGCCTTGGACTTGATTCTTGGGTATATGTCATCTTGGAAAGATTACTTAACCTCTCTAATCCTCATCTGTAAAAGGCAGAGAACAATGCTTACTTTAAATAGTTGTGAGGATTATATGAGAACATGCTTTTCAAGTGCCTGGCCTTAACGCCTGGTAATATAATAGGGATAACTTATACTCACCCTCTTAAAAAATGGCAAATCAAGGATTTTTGTCATAGAATACTCTTCAGAGACGCCCTGAGAATCATGTTAGTTATTGCAAAGATTTGTAAAGGCTATTAGTAAGTGAAATCATGTGAAATTAATGCCACATTATTTTGCACTGGTCTGTTTTGCTGTTGGTGCTTTAAAACAGAGCCTAGCAGGTGTTCTGAAAACAAAACAAAACAAGCTATCTCATCACTTAAAAGTCTCTGCTTTTCCCTGCAGCATATTTTGGCTTGTTATTTTTTCTATAACAAGTGGATGGTTTGGAAATGTAGATGGAACTTGCTGGAATAGGAAACGAGACAAATTATTATTATTTCCAGGAAAAGCAAGTAATTCCTTTCTCCTTTCTTCTTTACCCTTCCCAGTCTAACATTCATATAACCCATTCTTCAATAATTACTCCTGATAGAAAAATTTTTTCAAACACATAAAAATGTAGAGAAGAATATAATAAACAATCCCACTTAACCACTGCTCAGACCCATTCATTATCAAGACTTTGTCACACTTCATTCATTATAACAGAAAATTTTAAATCCTTAGATTAACAGAGAGCTTTTATTATGGGCCATCTGCTATAGCTGGAAGTATCTTTGTTATAAAAGGGTCTTTTTAAAGTATTTTCATATAAAAAAAGATTACCTGTATTTCATTTAAACTTGGCTGTATGTATCTTTTAAAAAATACTATCATAAATAGAAATAAAAAGAAAAGAGATTCTCAAATGAGCTTACAGTAGAATGAACCATTATAAAAGACAAAACTTTTTGTTTTTATTCCCTCACCAGCTCCAGGACTGAACTCCATGATAGTAATAATGCAAAATCCACTGTATTGCCTGAACATAACATGCAGCTTGATCAGCCAGAAAGTCACTGAAAACAGAAAAGAATATTTTCATTATAACATTATTTTTAGAAGACAGGCCATTGTGTTTAGAGCATATCTCCTGATATCACATTCTGTCTCACGTTTTAGTTAATCAATGAATAAACCAAAAACTGCAATCAGAAAAACTCCAAAATATTATTTTTTAAAAATTCCATCATGCCGGATTAAAGGTTTGCCTTATAGTTTTCCTAAACCAACCATCAGAATACTTAAACATGCTGTGCATATTTATTCAGTCAATGTACTGTGCCTTTGGTTTAAAGTTTGAGGATTTAGTTAATGAAACTTTCTATAATGTGGCACTACCAATTCCTTAAATATTCAGGGTGTGATGAGAGATAGGGATGGGAATCTTCTTTATTTGGGAGGATGCCTGACAGAATCACAGGAGGAAATCAGAAGATCTTAAAATCTGGTTATAGAGCTAGAACACACTTTGAAAAGTGCGATATCCACTGAACAATATTCCCTCTAATCCCTTTTTCTCAAAAACCATCATTTAAGGTAAAATAATGACACACACATTACACACGCGCACACACACACAGAGCAAAAAAGAGCACTCTAGGTTAAACCCCAAAGTAGCTATAAACCTTGTTAGTGTCTGTTACCAAAATTCAGGTAGAGATACACTTAGAAATTCTAGAATCTACATTATTTCTGGGAACTACGTTTTTTTTAAAAAAAATAAATTATTTTATTTATCGATTTTTGGCTGTGTTGGGTCTTTGTTGCTGCACGCGGGCTTTCTCTAGTCGCGGCGAGCGGGGGCTACTCTTCTTTGCAGTGTGCAGGCTTCTCATGGCGGTGGTTTCTCTCATTGTGGAGCATGGGCTCTAGGCTCGCGGGCTTCAGTAGTTGTGGCACGCGGGCTCAGTAGTTGTGGCTCACGGGCTCTAGAGCACAGGCTCAGTAGTTGTGGGCTTAGCTGCTCCGCGGCATGTGGGATCTTCCCAGACCAGGGATCAAACCCGTGTCCCCTGCATTGGCAGGCAGATTCTCAACCACTGGGCCACCAGAGAAGCCCTTTTTTAAAAAAAAAAATTTTATTTATTTTTGGCTCTGTTGGGTCTTCGTTGCTGCTCGCAGGTTTTCCCTAGGTGAGGCGAGCGGGGGCTACTCTTCACTGTGGTGCACAGGCTTCTCATTGCAGTGGCTTCTCTTGTTGCAGAGCACGGGCTCTAGGCGTGCGGGCTTCAGTAGATGTGGTGTGTGGGCTCAGTAGTTGTGGCTCACGGGTTCTAGAGAGCAGGCTCAGTAGTTGTGGCACATGGGCTTAGTTGCTCCACGGCATGTGGGATCTTCCCGGACCAGGGCTCGAACCCATGTCTCCTGCATTGGCAGGCAGATTCTTAACCACTGTGCCACCAGGGAAGTCCTGGGAGCTATGCTTTTTAAAATGAAATGCATTACTTTTTTATTATAAAAGAAATATTTCCTCATTACTGAAAATACAGATAATGACAAAAAGCATTTTTATCACCTTATAGCAATCACTATTACCTTTTGGTATTTTTCTCAATCTCTTTTCTATGCCCAGGTTTTTTTTTTGTTGTTTTAAGTATTAATGAGAGGATACTGTGCATTATTTTTGTATCCTGCTTTTAAAATTTGTACTTAATGATATACTGAAAGTATCTTTCTGAATTGTTATGAACTTTCCATAAGTACCAGTTTAACAGTTCCGCATATTCTGGAAACACTGGAAATGGCAGAGATAGTGACTAATGAGGAGGAGGTGGAGACAATTATGATGAACATTCTTACTGGACATGTACATTGTTTCTAATTTTTTACTTTTAAAAATCTTTGTAATAAACTTCCTTGTGTATAAGGATCTTCTGTGTTTAACTTTATATTTTTAAGATATTTTAACAATTAGAATTATTGGGTCAAAGGGATGACTATTTTAAAGGCTTTTGGATATGTAGTTTCCAAAATAATTTTACCAATTTATATTTCCACCAGTAATTAAGGGAAGAAATCTACTACCACTCCTGGACTAACACTGAATATAACAACTTAAAAAGATTTGCTTATTTGCTAGGCAAACAAATAGTATCTCATTTTCATAAGTCTATATTTTACTATATAAAAGGAAAAAGAAATAAAACAGAAGACTAGTTTCCTATCAAATTAAGCATTTAATGTCAACTGCATGTACTACAGTTCTATCTAACTGTAATCAAGGAAATACAAGAACAAAGGAAAAAAGGATTAAAAGCATAACTATTTTAAATATGTTATTTCTCAAGTCTCAGAAGTCCTACTTTCTAATGTAATAAGGGTACATAGCATTTCATGAAACTCTTATTTCACTTATAGATAAGCAGCCTCATCTGGTGGTTAAGCATAGGCTCTGGAGCCAGACTGCTTGTGTTTAAATCCTGGCTCTCCCACTCACTACCTATGCATGTCACTTCAAGCAAATCACTTAAACCTCTCATTCCTTAATTTCCTCTATTTTAAGGTAATAATAATTCTACTTATCTTAAAGAATTATTGTGAGAATTACAAGTTAACATTTTCATGTTATATATATATATATATATATGTTTATATTATTAAAATATAAATGAGTTAATATTTTTCAAATGTTTAGAATAGTGCCTGGCACTTGGTAAGCACTTTATAAGTGTTTGTTAATTAAAATAAATAAAATACGAATATATGTAATTCATACTGTGGGCTGTAGTTTAGAAGTGTGGACCACCATTCTAGAGGTCAAGTTGTTAAGGAACTTTTGTACTAGTTATTAACCTGGGGCTGAGCTAGGTGCCCTTTGAGATCCAAGTGTGATGTGAGCTTTTGAAGATGGGAAGCAAAACACTAACCATTTTCTATTTGGCAATTTTTATCATAGGACCCTTGAACAATGCAGGAGTTAGGGGCGCCAACCCTCTGTGTAGTAGAAAATCCACCTATAACTAGTTGGCTCTCTGTATCTGCGGTTCTGCATCTGTGAATTCAACCAATCGTGGATTCAACCAACTGTGAATCATTAAGTATTTAGTAAAAACAGTCCGTATATAAGTGGACCTGTGCAGTTCAAACCCGTGTTGTTCAAAGGTCAACTGCATAACACATGTCAATTAATGTTACCTTGTCCAAAACGGTACTAGTTGAAAGGCTTACAATAATTTATGAAAACAAAAAATCCTTTCCACCCATTACCATAACTATCAAAATTATGTTGTTTTCGCTGCAAAGTCTAATTTTTTTTCTACTTTAAAGTAAAAGCATTGGCAAAAACGTACTCAGAAACTACGTCAACTCCCATCTTTGTCATGTAATATGTTCTTTTATATTGTCTGAACTCGGTTTCAAACAAGTCATCGTCTTCAGTCTCATCTTCTAAATTGTCTGGAAAAAAGACACAAAGACAGTGGCTGACAATTACGAACATTCCGTTTTTACATCTAATGCTTTGATACATATCAAAGCAGATGCTTATAAACTACCACAGACATCTACTTCATCCAATATTATTGAAATAGTACTAATAAAGGAAAGATATAACAACTATTCTGTCAAAAAAAATTGCATCTATTAAAATACATAGTTTGTACTCACCCTTAGAAGTTACCACTTCTTCTCCATTTTTGTCTAAAGCAGCCCAACATATTGAGTTTTCCTGGCCCTATACAAATTATAAATCAATATAAAATTAAGGCAGGATATACTTTAAGGTGAGACATTTAACAGGGAGATTTAAAAAATACTAAAGATAACTGAATGATCCTTCAGTGACACACTGCAAAAGTTTGTTTTAAAAATATTCCTCAAATGCTGTGTAAATGCTTTTGGTTTTATATCACTGTTTCCTGAAGCTATAAATCTTTATTATGTAGAACTTAACATTCAGACCCCTCAATGATAAATAACAAGTAATGTTCACCAATATAAAAGATAAATATATTTAATTATATATGTGTTCCAAAAACAAAACACTTCAAGAATATTTCATTTACTTAGAGAAAAGTACACAATCAATATCAAATTCTTTCAACTTTAACATTTTTATATGTCAAATTCTGGGCTATTGTTAACACAATCTGTTTGTTTATGATTGAATCCAATAACTACAAACATTACCTATTTTTTTGTATCTCTGGATCCCATCATTCCTATGATTCTACCAGCCACTTCTAAATTTTCTTCCATGTAACTCATCTGCTTTTCTAAAGTTCTTCCATTTCATCACATCCTTCATATCCTGCCCATCTATTCTTCCTCCTTGTGATTTCATCCTTTCTCTCCTCTACTTCTAACTGCCTATCAACTGCCGGTGCCTCTCATTAGTTCTTCCTACTCCCTTATTCCCAACTTCCTTTTCCTCATCCAAGCTAGGGCCTCTGCCAATTTCCTGCGTCTGGGCTGTTTCTCCAGCTCCTTTCAATCTACGAGTGTCTCTAATGTTAACTACACACCCATGGATGACTGGTGAAGCTTAAGGACTGAACTGAGGTGGGCGGAGTCATGGACTATTGATATTTAAGTTCGTGGGTATGGGTCCCCCAAAAGTTGCAGAGCCTGTTTTATTAAGATAAGAAACAGAGTAGAATGCAGGCTGACTACTGCTAAGCTCCACTGAGGAAAAGTTAAGCAATTAGAAAGACTGCACTAAAGAAAATCAGGACAGTTGCCCTTCCTGGAGCAAGAGATATTGGGCTTGAGCCTGAATAAAACCAGTACAGCAAAGAGAGTGCAGGAAACTCATCAGTTTCACCAGAATCCAATAACTATGGGTTAGCTGAGGAAAATTTCAGAAGAGGTTTATTTTCCAAGCTAACACACATAAGACATTCTTTAGGGCTTCTTGGAGGTGCTTTACAGTGTACTAGCATATTCTAACTGACTCTAGTCACTTATTGAGGACCTAACAGTTACCACATATTGTGCTATTAACTACTCTTAGCCTAGCCTATCACTGTATTTTACACACGATTTTATATATAAATTACTTTTAGAGAAAAATCACTGATCTAGTTAATGTCTCATAACATTAAATGCTATAAATATCCACACTTTAACTAATTTTCTGGCCTCTTATATTTAGAAATGTTTTATACACTTATTAATAGAGTGGAAGAACAAAGAAAACACAATGTTCTTCGATGGTAAAAATAAACTGATTTTTAAAGATCAGATTTAAATGATAGGATCTAATAGAGAAAAAGAAACCAAAACAATTTTTAAAATGTCCATAGAGGAAAAGAAGAAATGAAACTAAAATGAGGCAACCCTAAAATCATAAGAAAGAAAATGAGAAACAAGGAATATCAGTTTTACCTTTACAGCTAAAAAAATGAAAGGACATCTAAAAAAATGGACACCTTTGATTTTTTCTTTTCCTTGTAGTTCTTGGCTTCTTCTGCTGCGACACCTGCTGCTTCATTGAGGTACTTGTTACCAACTTTGCTTTCAAACCACTTTAGGTCCACAAAAACTTCACTGAAGTGCTCTCGATCAAACTGTACAGAAATATTTACATTTAGTTTAAAATAACTTAAGTATGTTTAGAAGAATACAGACCAAACTTTTAACAGTGACTACTTCTAGGGCATAGGAAATCAGAGGATATTACTTTTTTACATGGGGACTTCATCTATTACTCTGAAAACTAAAAATGAAAAGCAAATAGAAATGAAAATAACTTAGGTGAAATTACTTATACAGAATGACCAACCTGAGTAGAATCACAAAAACTTTTTCTTCTGGTATTATGTAAATGGTTACTGACCATTTATAGCTACCCTGGGACAGGAAAACAAAAACTTCTAGTTACTTACATCTGATAGTTTCACAAGGTATTTCTCAAATCGAGGTAAGTTGAGATGTCCACTTTCATTAATATAACCTAAAAGGAACAAAATCTAAACTTGTACTAAAAGCTGACATTATTTTTTCTAAACAATTCTACAAAAGTTTTACAAAACATTGAGTTTTGACATTCTACTAATCAAGAAAAAACACTCAGTGTTGGACTATGTAAGTGGCCCTAGTTTCTATGAACTTGATGTTACTATAGTACACAGTATGTAAGAACTGAAGGAAAATATAAAAAATTCCAGGTTTACATAGTAATAATCTTCCCAAATTTCCAAACAACACTGGGAGACAGTTAATTAAATTAAATATGTTCTAGAATCTATCTAGGTCATTCATTTGATATGTTAACTTAAGAAAGAAAAGACTAATGTCCTGCTACTCTGTTGATTGACTGATTGATTAGCTGATTGATTTGCTGTGCAGTGTAACTTGCCGGATCTTAGTTCCCTGACCAGGGATTGAACCCGCGCCTTCTGCAGTAAAAATGCGGAATCCTAACCACTGGATGGCCAGGGAATTCCCTGTCATCTGTTTTATTCAGCATCACCACTATCTGTCAGTTTCCCATTTTAACTTGAAAATCTCTCCCTCATATTAAATACTCTGATGATTATCCATTCAGGAAACTAAATTTCTATGCTTAAATACGAAACGAGCTAAGTGAAACGAGCAACCTCTGCTGGCTTTCTTAAGCCATTTAAGGTGGAGATTAGTTAGGTATCAATAAATGAGACTGCTTAACTGGCGTCATCTTCTTTGCTTGTGAACCATTGAAAATTACAACTTTAGAGAGCTTGGCACCTTAGACTAAAAGAAACTCCAAATTCTTTTCCTACTTTAGTTGTGCATGCCATAATCTAATAAACTGAGTGACATTTTTAGGGTTAGTTGAGTGCTAACTTAAAGTAGCTTCAAACAAATATTAAACTTTTCTTACCCCCAAGTTCTGGCAGGATGGTAATATATGTTCCATAAAGAAGAGGCAGTGCATCATGATTAATATGTAAATGAGGTAGATGAGGGATAAAATCATTGCCAACAAGAAATCCCATCAAAATCCAATCATCTATTATCCTTTCAATATCATATTTAAATGTGATCTTGTCCTATGCAATATGAAGAGAAGAGTCAAATCCTATGGAAATTTCTGCATATTCATCTTTGGCCCATGGTTATATTAATACTTACTTTTAATGCTGAAAACTCATAGTCAATATACTCTCTCATTAAAGACAAGTGTAGAAGGTGAAATGTGGTTTCTTCTGGTGCGCATACCCTGTAATTAGTCAGATGATCAACACAGAGCTTATTATATTTTTAAGGTTCAAGTTTAAAAACGTAGCTTAAAATAGAACATCATTAGAAAATAGTTAATTCTTGTCATTAAGGCATGTAATTTATAGGCAAGCTGCAGGGTAATGTTAAGATAAAAATATAACTACAATTACAACAGAGATAAAGTTCATAATAATTGGTTTACAATATGCTTTCTGTGGAAGGACTCTCAGAATTGAGAAAGTCTAAGTAATACATAATAGATGTAATAAACCAGTGGGATCTGGTCCATTTAAGGCTGGCCACCAGCAGAAAGCATATAGATAAGTGAGTACATATACTTTTATATCTACTGCAGTACAGTCCAAGGCTTCAATGTTGAGGCACCATCACTTCCTCCTCTTACCTTTTCCGGGCTTGGTATAGGGGTCTATATTCCTGGTTGTGGCCTATACTCCAGGATTAATTACAAGTAAGAATATAAGCTGTTAACAGCATATTAAAAGCATTTATACACCATGAACAAATGGGATTTTCTTCAGGAATGCAAAAATAGTCCAACATAAGAAAATAAATCAATGTAATACACCATATTAATAAACAAAGGGAGAAAAACCCCCGCATAATCATTTAACAGAAAAAGCATACGTCAAAATTCAACACTCTTTCATGATAAAAACATTCAGCAAAGTAGGAACAGAAGGGAATTTCCTTAATGTGATTAAGGGAATTTATGAAAAATCCACAGTTAATATCATAATCAATGGTGAAAGACTGAAAGCTTTCCTCCCAAGGAAAGGAATTCTTGTTCCTAAGATCAGTAACAAGACAAGGATGCCCATTTTCACTATAGTTATTCAACATTACGCTGGAAGTCTAGCCAGGGCAAGTAGGCAAGAAAAGAAATAAAAGGTATCCAAACTGCAGAAGAAGAAGTAAAACTCTATTTACAGATGGTGTAATTCTATATGTAGAAATCCCATAGAATCTACAAAAAAAAAAAAAATACTAGCACTAAAAAATGAATTCAGCATAGGTGCAGGGTATAAGGTCAACACAAAAATCAGTTGTGTTTCTACATACCAGCAATAAACAATCCAAAAAGGAAATTAAGAAACAATTCCACTTACAATATCATCCAAAAGAATAAAACACTCGGAAATAAACTTGACCAAGGAAGCAAAAGAAAAAGCCAGAGGCAAAAAAACTGAAATCAAAGATACAGAGAACAGACTGATGATTCACAAAGGTAGGGGATGGGGGTGGGTGAAATGGGTGAAGGCGATGAAAAGGTATAAATTTCCAGTTATAAGATAAATAAGCTCTGAGGATGTAATGCACAGCAGGTAACTATATTTAAAAACATTATTTTCAACTAAAGGAAAAAAAAGAAGAAAGGAGGCAAAAGACTTGTACACTAAAACTACAAAACTGAAAGAAATTAAAGAAGACATAAATGAATGGAATGACATTTTATGTTAACAGACTGGAAGACTGGATATCAAGATGTGAATGCTACCCAAAGGGATCTATAGATTCAATGCTGTCCCGATCAAAATCCCAACTTTTTTACAAAAAAACCCAGAAAACCTATCTTAAAAATTATTAACCTCAGGAGACCCCGAACAGCCAAAATAATCGTGAAAAAGAAGAATATAGTTGGAGGTCTCACCCTTCCTCATTTCAAAACTTACTACAAAGCTACAGTTATCAAAATACTTGTGGTACTGGCATAAAGACAGACATATAGACCAACGGAATAGAATACAGATCCCAGAAACAAACCCTTGCATATATGGTCATGTGATTTTTGACCAGGGAGCCAAGATCTTTCAATGGGGAAAAGACAGTTTTTCAACAAATGTTGTTCAGAAAACTGGACATCCACATGCAAAAGAATGAAGACAGACCATTACCTTACACCACATATAAAAATTAACTCGACATAGATCAAAGACCTAAATGTTAAGAGTTAATACTTATAAAACCCTTAGAATAAAATGGGAAAAGCCTTTATGACATTGCATTCAGCAATGATTTCTTGCATATTACACTAAAAAGTACAGGCAACAAAAGAAAAAAATAGATTGGAATTCATCAAAATTAAAAATTTTGTACATCAAACGACGCTATCAACAGAGTGAAAAGGCAACCCACGGACTAGGAGAAAATATTTACCGGTCATATACCTGTTAAGGGATTACTATTCCTAATTTAATTTCTGTTCTACCTTCTGATATATAGGCAGTATGATTTACCTTTGTGTCTTTTTGCCACCAAACCGAACCTCTTCTCTTAAAAGAGAGAAATGTGCTTCATGACTTGTTAATCCAAGCATAATCTGTTGAAAAATGATGAAGAAATGTTTCTATTCTCTCATTTTTTATAGCATCGGGTTCACAAAAGCAATCAAAAAACGTTTCTATATAGAGAACATGCTTATTTAAGGAAAATAATTCATTAGCAAATTAAATGTATAAATATCAAAATATGATACATTTACAGGTTATAAATTGGGTAAATTCTGTGTACTTTTCTAAGAAAAAAATGTTCACTTTAGACTCACATAACCTTTATAACCACCCCACTGTACCCCTATAAAAAAATCCCAAAAATGTTCTCTTGGTTTTTACACCTTTCCACTTGCCACAGAGGAATGGGTAAGGAATTAGGGCAACAGCATTTCCATGACAGAAGAATACAGGACTCTTCTGGAGGCCAAGATACCTTTAGTATGTGAAAACTCAGAAAAAACTGGAAAAGGATATTTTCAGTTAATATTCTCACATAGTATTCTAATCCCCAAAGTAAGTCAAATAGTCTAGTGAGCCATATCAACTAATTGCAATGTATATTGTTTATTTTCATTTAATCCTGATTCAAAGAAAATAAAACATTTATGAAGCAATCAGGGAAATGAGAATACTAAATGGTTATTTATATATTAAACAGTGATTTGTTAATTTTTGTTTTATGTGGGATATCATTGGGGTTATCATTTTTAATATTCTCCATCATGAAATATTTATAGATTAAATAATACATGTCATATACTTCAAGAATACAGGGGATGGGCTTCCCTCATGGCACAGTTGTTAAGAATCTGCCTGCCAATGCAGGGGACACGGGTTCGAGCCCTGGTCCAGGAAGATCCCACATGCCCTGGAGCAACTAAGCCCGTGCGCCACAACTACTGAGCCCACGTGCTATAACTACTGAAGCCCACGTGCCTAGAGCCCGTGCTCTGCAACAAGAGAAGCCACCGCAATGAGAAGCCCGCACACTGCAACGAAGAGTAGCCCCCGCTCGCTGCAACTAGAGAAAGCCCACGCGCAGCAACGAAGACCAACGCAGCCAAAAAATAAATAAATACATAAATTTATTTAAAAAAAAGAAAAAAAGTCTTAAAAAAAAAAAAGAATCCAGGGGAGGAGAAGGAAGGAGACAGATGATTAGGGAAAGGAGCTGAAGGTTACTGAAGACAGATGAAGGACACAAGGAGGTTCATTATGCTCTCTCCTTTACATCTGTTTATATTTGCAAATTTCTGTAATAGAAAGTTAAAACAAAAAGAGTCTAGCAAACTTGGGTTATGGAGTCATCAGATCAGGTGGTATTAAAAATCGTGTATTAAGAATGAGGGTAAAAAGGGTCCTCTATCCTGACGTCAGCAGAGTATTCATAGCACTAGGGTCAGTCAGGTGTGAACACTAACTATAGAGACCTGTTGATCATAAACTATGGCAAAAGAACTCCTTTTCCAAATGTTTTAGAACTTTGGTAATAGCAGAAGTAGCAATCATTATTATATCTCTGATATTTGTTCCCATAGCCAGAAATCTTCTTAAATGTTTTTTTTAATTTTTTTTTTTGGCTGCGTTTGGTCTTCATTGCTGTGCGTGGGCTTTCTCTCATTGTCGCGAGTGGGGGCTACTCTTCGTTGCGGTGCGTGGGCTTCTCATTGTGGTGACTTCTCGTTGTGGAGCACAGGCTCTAGGCGCACGGGCTTCAGTAGCTGTGACACACGAGCTCTAGAGCTCAGGCTCAGTAGTTGTGGCTTGTGGGCTCTAGAGCACAGGCTCAGTAGTTGTGGCGCACGGGCTTAGTTGCTCTGCACCATGTGGGATCTTCCCAGACCAGGGCTCGAACCCACGTCTCCTGCATTGGCAGGCGGATTCTTAACCACTGCGCCACCAGAGAAGTCCAGAAATCTTCTTTTATTAAGACCAAGTTTCCTAGATATTTTAACTACAATGGCATAAGATTAGAATACAATAAACATTATACCTACCAAGTCAGCATCTAAGCCATAAAGACAGTGTCTGGTGTTTGGATCATGATCTGGCTTTGCCTTCTCGGATCTGATAAATTCCATGATTTTATGTTCTCCTTCTCCAGGAGTCTAAATATAATGTTTAAAAAAAATGCGGTAATATGCTATATTTCTCAAGATTAAATTTAAAAAACTCTTTAAATAAAATAAGATAATAACCTCATGGCCTGAGAAATAGATGGTAACTCCTTGCCACGACTTGTCTGTAGAAATTTTCATATTTACAAAATACTTCAGATGTTCGTGTAACCTGGCCATGAATTCAGTCCCTAAAAATAAAAGGTTTTTAAAAATTTAATCT
Source organism: Monodon monoceros (assembly GCF_005190385.1). Taxonomy (NCBI): domain Eukaryota; kingdom Metazoa; phylum Chordata; class Mammalia; order Artiodactyla; family Monodontidae; genus Monodon; species Monodon monoceros. The sequence continues at coordinate 120,467,889 of NW_021703767.1, read as the reverse complement.
GAGAGAGATATAAAAACAGTGAGTTCCCAGTGACAACATGAAATTGGATCTGGGTATCCAGGGAATAGCTAGGTATAAGATCTCCCAAGGAGGTCGAAAGCTCTCTTGCTTATCTTGAAAAGCGAGTAATGTTGTATCTTTCCCAACCAAATATCACAACTATTTCCAATTTTACCAGGCACCCCAAAATGAAGTTAATGTCAGATGGGGAAATTCAAAGAAGGTTACTGCTGCCTCAGGACTATGCTTCAAATATTTTCACACAAGGGCAGGGTTTCAACACTCCAACAAACTTCAATCTTCTATTTCTCTGCTGGATTCTAAAGTTTTTTGTTTTTTTTTAAGGCATGTAGCTTCAATAAGATTGCCAGTAACAACAACTATTATCATTACTATTTTTAACCTGAAAAATTACTATTAATCTGGAAACTGAGTCTACAATGATTATGTTTCAGGAAGAGCCCAGATAGTCAATAGTCAAAGGCAATAAGTCTTAAACTGTGTAACGATAAAACTGGTTATTAAATTGGGCAATGTGTCATTAGGGGACTTAATGAAAGAGAAAACTACCATAGTAAAAATTAATGAGATAGTATGATTATAAGATTTTTTTTCAATGTAAAGAATTATAATAATGTTAGACAAAACTCTAGGAAGGGCAGACTGTGCTGTTGCATATAAGATTAAACTTGTAATACTGATAAATTAATTCTTCCTTAAAGTCACAGAAATCTTAACAGCCTCTGAGAAGAAGAGTAAGCACTCTAGACGAGGAAAGTGGGTTTCTTCTCCTGAATACAAGCTAGCTCTATGAACTTGGGTGAACCACAACCTCATTGAGTCAGCTTTCATACAAATAAATGGCAGGAGTAGGACTGATCTTGTAAGTTCCTTCTAAGTCAGGAATTTTGTGCATCTGGGAGAGTCCTGTCCATAGGTGCCCTTATCAGCATCTGTAAATCCCTACAGTGGGTCTCCATAGGAGCATTTATGACCAAGGTGACCAAACCATCTCATGAAGAGACATAACTGGGAAAATAGAGCAAATATAATCCTAAGGACAAAATAAATAGAGGTTAGAAAAGAGAAATAAATTTACATTTACATTTTAAATCTGCCAGAATTTTTCTCTCAGTGAATTTACCTGGTGTAATGCAGTTGGAATCAAATCTGGCCTCTGTAGGAAGAGTTTCTCCTTTTTCTATTGCCTTTTTAATTTTGTCTTCTGCCTCCTTTGCTGACCTTAAATGTTAAGGGGGAAAAGAAGTGCTCAACTTTCTGGAAAAAATAGAGATCTCTACATAAAGTAAACGGTTATTTAGAAGTTTTTGTAACTAAAATACTAATTCTTCAATTTTAAGTTCAAAACATGTAAGTTTTGAAATGTCTATAATCAATAAAGATGAGCCTCAGAATTGTTTCTTTTCATTTAAAGAACTGAGTTTTTCAGCTAGGGACTATAGAAGTAGAACATTATAACAGTATAAAACTGACAAAGAATGTTACAAATACTTATTATAAAGTAATTCTTTTCTAATCACAAATATACAGCATATTAGTTCTAGAAATAATTTCAAAAGTATAGCATAAACATTCATTATACACACTACATTTAATAATATCAAATAAGTACATCATTAAAATGATCTCTAAGAATATTATATAAAAATAATTATAAAATTGTAATGTATATCTTTGGGTTTCCTCATGAAAACATCTAAAGCGAAAGCCTAATAACATTAATGACATCAGTAGCCAAAATGATCTCATTTTTGAGGCAACAGGATTTACTAAGAAGAACATGATTTTTAGAGTCCGATAGACACAGGTTTGAATACTGGCATCCCAATTCCAATCTGGCTTCTCCAGTAACCCATGTGTGGCACACAAATATGCCACATGGCATACAAGTTAGGAAGTCCTGCTTTATGTACATTTTCTACAGCCTTGTTATTAGCTCTATCTACTGTGCCCTGTGGAATTCTATTTCTGCGATAAACAAACTCTTCTTCGTATTTAACCTCTCTCTCTTACCAACCTCTTCAATATAACAAAGACTCTGAAGATATCAACTCATTTGTAATCTCTCCAGTGGAAGCCATTCTTTCCTCTTTTCTCCCCTTCCTTCTTTGACTGAAGAAATGATTATTCAATGTTACTATGTGACAAGTTCTTGGGATACAACAAAAAAGAAATGATTCCTCTTCTCGGAATTTACACTCTAGTGGGGAGACAGAAATTAAACAGCCATAATGTCTAACGTAGCTGCAATATAGAGAATGTTTGGGACAGGGGCAAGGCAAAACTATTAAAGTAATCTAGGTAGAAGATTATGGTGGCCTAGGCTGACAGTAGCAGTAAAGGTGAAAAGAAGTAAGTAGATATGACTTAGATGTGAGGAATAAGGAAGAGAGAGAAGTCCAATTACTCTTGGACTTTGGAGTTGAGCAGCTATTTACATGATGTTATTCACGAAACATAGAAGGAAGGCAGGTTTGAGGCAAAGATGAGTTCAGTTCTGAATATATTAAGCCTGAAATGTATCTATGGAATCCAGAGGAGGCATTTAGCAGGCATTTGGATGTATACAAGCTCTGGAAAGAGATATCCACCAGAAAGATAAGTTTGGGAGTCATCAGTACAGATTCAGTACTTAAAGTCATTGGATAAGATATCTTAGGACCCAGGACGGAACCTTAAGAAACATCAATATTTGAGACAAAGCAGAGGAAGAGAATATAACAAGGAGATTAAGAAGGTACAGTCAGAAAGAATTCCCTGGTGTACAGTGGTTAGAACTTGGCACTTCCACTGCCGGGGCCCAGGTTCAATCCCCGGTCATAGAGTATAGTTACCTGAAGGTCATGGGAAGGAAGTTCAATAAAGAAATAATGGTCAACACTGCTAACTACCAGAGATAAATGAAGTAATGTAAAGACAGAATTACTCTCTACATTTAGCCCCTTTAAGAAGTCTATTAATAATCTTGTAAGGAAGTTTCAGTGGCACGGTGGGGATGAAAGACAGATGGCAGCAGATTTAAAAGATGGCAGAGATGCGAACTGATGAGGATTAAAGGTTATGAGCGAAGAAAACAGTCGCCATGGAGAATGAGGAAAAGCTGACTGGGGGATTTGGAGGAAACATGGCACACTCGATGCCGCCACAGTACCGAGCGAACGCTTGTGGTGGTTAGGGTCAACTGGCCCTCGACGCCCATTCCTCTCTCCTAGTCTGTCTTCTGATACTGGAGAGGTTGGAAGAAAGCTATAAAAAAATTAAACTCTCAGGCTTCCCTGCAGCTAGGCTTCTGGATATGACTTAGCTTCTTAACCTCTGGATCAGAGCTAAAGGAATAAATTCCTAGAACTACCTGTTCTGGTCAGGGCCTCTGAACTCCTCACCTTCCTGAATGTTGCAGTAGTGATGCCATCAGTGGGTGAGTTCTATGGTGTTGTTCTGGAAGTCATTCTTAAAGGCTAACCTAAATGCACAACCTTTTGGCTTTTACAATGACTTTTATAAGCACCCAATTCTCTGTATTATACTTCTTTCTGCTCAGAATAGTTAAATTTCTATTACCTGCAACTGACTGACACAGTGGGCTTATATAACCCTTTCTCAACACTAGATTATCTAGCCCAGCAGCATCCCAAAACTAGTTTAACAAATACCAGGGGAATCTGGTAAACATAGTTTCCAGGGCCTAGTTTTTAGAGGTTCAGATTAAGTAAGTCTTGGGTGGTACTTGAGAATCTAAATTTTAGTAAGAGATGGCCCTTGTCTTCAAGGATTTCACAGTTCCAATATCTTCAGTATCTTTTCTCTTTTGATATTTAAATTAGTAGAGTTTACCATCCTCTACCCATTCTCACTGCTAGCCTTCTCCAAGGTACTCTCCCACCTTCCTTGATGATTTCCACATCTGATTCATAGGTGCCCTTTCTACTTCTTTACCTGTCATTGTGATGAAAGGAAAGGATCTATTAGGCTAATGACCTGTCAAACTCACTAGACTCAGGGTTTCTTTCCTTCAGTTCCAACAACCCTCTTAACTTTACTCCTGTTACTCATAACAAGGACACTGCATGTTTTCATTGTTATTTAGAAATATTCCACAGGTCCAGGATTTTGACTTTAAAATCCTCTCTGTATACAACTCATTTTCAACCTTTTGCTTCTACTACCCAAGTCATACACTGGGCTGATAATATCTCTAGTGTCCTAACTCAGTTCTCTTCTCATACTCTATCCATCCCCTTCTAATTTAATGTGCCTTTCTACCCAGTGGGGACCCATGTTCAAGCAGGGTCAGCATCTAGCCCAGGGTCAAATTAAATGTCAGTGATATTCTCATTAGAACAATCTCTCAGTTCACTCTGCAGTTCCACAGCTCAGGATGAAATACTCTAGGAACTTTCTCTACTACTACCATTTCCAAATTACCAAGTTTTAGGAAGTCTGAAAAATTTGTGACAGAGAACAACAGAGTAACTTTATACAACCCATCATATACGTTGAGAAATGACACCTCATTTGAATTCCTAATTCATTTACTTGATTGATAAAACATGACATTGTAAGTCTGAGATACTTCCACTTCTGGGGGGAAATTTAAGCAGAAAAGAAACATGAATGGGAGATGCACTGTGTTAAGTCAATTACCTTTGAAGTAGTATATTTTATTAATCTAAATAGTGTTCTAAAATAAACCATAAATGTTTTACCTAAAACGCCTCCCACGCTGTTGGTTCATCTTTGCTCGAGGAGCCACACCGTCAACGGCCATGAAGAACACTTTCCTAGGTTTAATAATGCGAAACAACACCTCCAAGTAGTGAAAAATATCAGTAAAGATTTTATCATCTGAAATTCTGAAGTGAACATCATCATCATTAGGATGGGAACACTGATGTATAATACCATTCATATCCAGGTATAAGTTATCAAATTCAGGAATCTAAAAAACAAAGAAAAATGATCAAGATCATTATTATAATCAAACACAGATACCTAGACATCTGATCAAAAGCAGGATATAGGGGCTTATTCTTATTATATAAAAACTGAGTAAACAATCACAGTTGAATAAAGAAAGTAAACAGGAGGAATAAGTAAGACAGAGACATATTATGTGGTTACATTATGCACCAAAAGCTTGATCACATTTACTGTCAGGAAATTATCTACTTATTTAAAATAAGATAACCTGAGAAAACACCAAATAAAGCTCTTGGTTGATTTGGTACTCAAAATATTAGTTTCCTTTCTTCCTACAATTTGACATTAACTCCTCAAAGCCTCAATTTCCTCTATAAATGAGTAACATAATGCCCATTTATATCAAAAGGCTATTTGTACATGGTCATTAAAAGGTTTTACAAGTGATTTAAAGCCTTATTGTATATCTGGTTTCACTGAAACAGAATCATTAATTTGGTTATATTAACTTAAAAAGCTTAGATTATGCCAAGAAATTTAGGAAACTTTGAAAACTGATTTGTTTTTTATAGGTGGATTAAATAGTTTCTAAACTTTGGCTAACAGGCATCTACTTTTATAGAAAGGCCTTCATGGTTCTGACTCTGATTGACGTTTCCTCTATTTAAATGTCTGTGAACAAGTACTGGGAACACTACTGAAACAAATATAAACTAACAAGGAACTAAAATGGGCACAACTTAATACCTAGTGTAATTAAGGGATCTGAGAGTAGTCTGCCTTACAAACTAATTGAAGAAAAGTATTTTGAATTTTCAAACATAAAAACATAATGGGCATTTTTGTATAAACTTAATGAAAACTATCTCTGAAACAATTATTCAAATTTTACCATATGCATAGGTAACAATACATTTTCCTGTTACTGAGAAAATAACATGCCTTTGAGTTTTAGGAGTAAAAAGTTTTGGTCTTTGAATCAATGAACACCATAAAAATACATTTATAAAACACCTATTTACATAGGATTGGACTAAGTAAAAAAAATTTAAATGCCCTTAGTGAGTATTAGACTCGAATGAAATGACAACTGTGATCATGAGGTTTTAAATGTACATTCAAGATTTACTGTTTGTTTCAAGAAATCTAAAAACCTCAATCAAAATCTCAATGTGATTTTTTTTTTGAGGGGGTGGGGGTACTTTACAAAATGATTACAAAGTTTCCTTAGGAGAATAAAAATAAACATGTAACAGAGCATATTAAAGGGAGCGTAATGAAGGAAAACCTGCCCTATATGATATTTTTAATTATAAAATAGACAGTTTAATTGAACCAAATAGTTTAGAAGTGGTCCAAATGTACACAGAAATTTAGTATATAAGAGACATTTCAAATCAGTGAAAGAAAGGGATGGGGCACCTAGGTAACTATTTGGAAACAAAACTGTATTTCACCTTATAAAAAAATAAATTCCAGAAGGATTAGAAATTTTAATGTGAGAAATGTAAGTAAAACAATTATATACAAATATTTTGGCAATTTTCACGTGGGAAAGTTAGAAATCATAAATCAAACAAATGATGGAGTTGGCTACCTAAAAATGTATTTTTAAAATCTTGTAGGGAAAAAATAGTGCCATAAACAAGCCCAACTGAAAATGACAAAATGCAGGAAAATACTTGCAAATTAGGACCAAGTCAACATTCCTAATGTATAGAACAACCCTCAAATATCAAGTAAGAAAAAGAGCATATGTTAAAAGTAAGTATGGAAAATGCAAAGCAATTCAAAAGAAGAAACACAAAAGTCTAAATGATATGAAAAAAATGTTCAACATTCCCAAATTTCTAATTAAAATGATACATCATCTTCCCCATCATGTTAGCAAAGATTAGAAAGATGGATGTTACCCAATATTGGTAAGGATTTGGAGAAATGCATATTTCATGTTATTAAAAGCAATAGCTGGCATTTATTAGCTTATTAGGTGCCAAACATTGGGCTAAACACTTACATTCATTCTCTCACTTAATTATGATAACAATCTTAAAAGAGAGATATTTCGATTCCCCATTTTATATTAGAGGAAAATCACAGGGCTAAAAGGGAGAGAGGTGGCATAGACATATACCCAATAATCTCAGATGGGAATATAAACTGGTGTAACTAATATGAAAATATATATCAAAATTTGAGGTGTGCACATCTTTTGTGTGTGTGTGTGTGTGTGTATGTGCACATCTGTGACCCAGGACTTCTACTATTGGAAATTTATCCTGAGAAATAATCAGAAATGTGCACAAAGACATAAGTACAAGATTATTCATGGCAGTATTGCTTGGAAGAGATAAAAAATTATATTATGTAACAAATGGGAAAAGAATTTGAAAAAGGATACGTGTCAATATATGTGTAACTGAATCACTTTGCTGTACACCTGAAACTAACACAACATTGTTAATCAACTATACTCCAATATAAAATAAAAAGTTAAAAAAAAGAAAAGATAAAAAATGAAAACAATGCCTAATAATAAAGAAAATTGATAATGGTACATCCACACAAGGGAATACTACAAAGCAATTACAAATTATAATATAGATTCATATTTGGCATGGGATAATGTACATAATACATATGGTCAAGTGACAAAAGTAGTTTATAAAACAGCAGGTAAATTATTATCCCACTTATTAAAAATATTTATCTACATATGTATCTGCATAGAAACTGGACCATAGTGTATGGGCAATTTGTGGTTTCTTAGAATGGTAAATGTTATTGGTCAGAGGGTTTAATTCTTTTCCCCCATCTACCTCCAGTAACCTAGGACATTGAGTAAGCATATAGTAGACGTGCAACTTCCCCTTGGATTTTTTGTATTAGGCTTTGTTTTTTGTTTGTTTGCTATTTTATAATCTTTCTGTAATTTCCACATTCTGGTCTAGTCTATTGTCCTCAACTTTAAGGAAAGTGCTTTTTTAAAAAAATAATGTTTTGCTTGGTTTCATCCCTCCTCCCTCTCCTTTCCTTCCTTTCTTTCTCCCTATTTACTTATTTACTTAACTCCTTACACTCCCAAGCCTTCACTGAACAAGAAATACGCTAACAGTAAGATAAGACTGCACAAAGTATTATATATCTCCGTATTTTTGGATCCTATGGTACATAATTTTTATATTCAATACAGATTTATGAAATAACTATAATTTTATAGTCATAATATACTTCTACCAAACTACTGGACCACTTGAACAAGGCATCAAAAGTAGTTCTAGGTGTGTACACATTCAAATACCAATATAAGTCTTGTATGTACTATCCATGTCAAGAATTCTCTAAAATAGGAATAGAGTTAAGCTCTACTATTTGTTTGTGTCACCTTTCTTTCTTTTTTCTAATATTACCAGCCATTGGTGCTTAATGCCTATTTCTATTAACTTATTTGAGGTTGCAAAATGGTGATATTCTATCACTTCTTTTTTTATTAATTGTAATACTTTTATAAAGGGGATCATTCTGCCTCTTGGTTACCCAGTGGTACAGGAAAGGTTTTCAAAATTGGGAACTGTGGAGCTTCCCTGGTGGCGCAGTGGTTGAGAGTCCGCCTGCCGATGCAGGGGACGCGGGTTCGTGACCCGGTCTGGGAATATCTCACATGCCACGGAGCGGCTGGGCCCGTGAGCCATGGCCGCTGAGCCTGCGCGTCCGGAGCCTGTGCTCCGCTACGGGAGAGGCCACAACAGTGAGAGGCCCACGTACCGCAAAAAAAAAATAAATAAAATAAAATACCCTTTAATTAGGTATTTATCATATCACACACACGAGTTTCAGAAAAACAATATTAATATTACCACTAATATGATTAATGGTAATATAATTTTTTTGCATAACTTTTCCCCATTCTCTCTTACTCCCATTTATTTTATAGTTGTGCTATCTAAACATTGTCAGAACACATAGCCATCATATACTAAACTCTCTCTTCACTCTTATTTTGATTTTGTTCTACAGGAAATTATATTTAATGTTCAACACTGGTATTTATGTTGATATTTCCCCAGTCCTTTTGATCGTCTGAAGCTCATTCTCTAGCAGATTCCTCAAGAAAGTGCTCAAAGGAACAATATTGCCTGACTTCTCCTACACTGATCATTTGACCCGCTTATCGTTTATACTTAAAAGTCAGTTGAGGGCTTCCCTGGTGGTGCAGTGGTTGAGAATCTGCCTGCCAATGCAGGGGACACGGTCCTGGTCTGGGAAGTCCTGGTCTGGGAAGATACCACATGCCATGAAGCAACTGGGACCGTGAGCCGCAACTACTGAGCCTGCGCGTCTGGAGCCTGTGCTCTGCAACGAGAGGCCGCGACAGTGAGAGGCCCGCGCACCGTGATGAAGAGTGGCCCCTACTCGCCACAACTAGAGAAAGCCCTCATACAGAAACGAAGACCCAACACAGCCAAAAATAATAAATAAATAAATAAATAAAAATTAAAAAAAAAAGTCAGTTGAGTATCTTTATGTTACTCCACTTTTTTCTGGCATAAAGCACTACTGTGAAAAACTATGATGGGAACCTGATTTTCTTTCCCTTACAAGTCATATGTTCCTTTCTTGTAGGTGACAAAAGCTTTTTTCTCTTTTTCTTTAAAGTCCATGAATTTAACTAGAACATGTCTTGATGTTGGTCATCTGAGTCAATATTCTTGGGTACATGGTATATTCTTTCAACATGGCTTCAATGTTTTTTTTTTTAATTTCAGGAAAGGTTTCTTTAATTATAGTTTTAGTATTTGTTCTGTTATATTGCTTTGAACCTTTTTATCTTCTAAAATTTTCTCTTATTTCCACCTTCTATCTTTTTCTTATGGCATCATTTGTTTTTGCCTTGCTACTACTTTAGGCTTCACTTCTGACGTGATTTTGCCATTTATGTCTAATTTTCTTTAGGTTCTGTCACCTTATTCCTGAGTTTTTGTAATTGATATATGTTGTTCTTTCATGTCTTATTTTCTTAATGCCTTTAGCTCATTCTGAAATAGTAGGTTGTAGTTTTGGTCTGTTATGTGTGCATGTTTTTATTGCAAGCTTTTACTGTCTGTATGAATATTATTTTGTTCCCCTTTTCCCCCATAATAACTTTGTATACTATTTGACCTTGACACTTTTCTATCATTCATTTTTATGTAAACTTAATTTTCCTGAACTTTTGGAATGAGAAGGGGTTCAGGAAAGCTTTAACTTTACAAAGCTCCCTCTTCTGCTATTTTGGGGTAGTATTAAAAAATATGGTGGCTTGCCTGGTTTGTTTTCTAAGATTTCTTGACTCTGTAACCCTCCCTCACTTTTACCTTGACCTTCTTATCTCTCTTGTCCCCTTCCTGATAAAATTTTATTTCACTCCCAGCACTTTCTCCTTAGGGTGGGCTCTGCCTTAGAATGGTACCTTGCCAAGTCAGTTTTGTGGGTTCACAGGAGTTAGACTGCTCCTGCCCTTTAAAAACCCCCAGTTACAGCTACTGCTATCTAATAGGCCTGTAGAGCCTTAGTGAATATTCTGGAGTTCTGCTCTCAGGTTCATCAGATGTTGCCCCATTTCTCCTTCTTCCTCTTGCACACATGCCAATACCAACTGGGTCTAGAGGCTATCGGTAGTCTGTCCCCACCAAATTGTATCTTGGGGTTCATGGGGATGCCCTGTCACATGGTTTTGTTGTAATTGTTCTATGGATTTTAAATTTAGCTATCTAGTTTCTCTTTCTGTTTTCAAATGAGGATTCAGAGAAACCAAAAACTATGCTATGTCACCACTGCCACCATCTTCCCAGAACCCACCCCTCCATCCAGTCCCTTTCCCCAAGGACTAGCTTTTGAACTGCTGTGACTTAGGAACTACCATGTTTTAAGTACTGCTTGAGAGAGTAGCTGGTGATTTCTTTTTGAAAGACATCACTTTGATGAACCAAGTTTTAAACCTATTGTTAGTGTTCGTGTCATAAAATTGCCTTAAAGCCATTATTTTTGTTCAGTAACAAAATTCCTCAAGATGGAGAAAATCCAAGATCCTTACACCAAACCACATTCTGTGCCAAAGAGTACAGAGTAAAAAGATTACTGAACAGATTGTGCATTGTCAAGTTAGTCTGAATTTTTCAATTTAGAGATAAAGTGCCTGATGCATGGCAGGTACTCAAATATTTGAGTGAAGGATCCAGGAAACGCCTAAGTTAGTTGTCACCATTTTTATCCTCTTCTCTAGAAAGAAATGTTTCCCTAAATCTAATTCAACCCATGCTTCAAATAAATTAAAGACAAACCACCATTCTGGAATTTTTGGTAAGCTTTTCCTCATATACCAAACCTGACTGGAATCCAACAACAAAGAATCGTTTCCAGAAGTTTAACCCCATCTTCATGCTTACAGTACTTTTTAAAAATAATAAACCATAATTTAATAGACAGCATGATGGTGTTCACTGTATTATTTCCCTCCATGTTAATACAATGCTATCCATCTCAACTAACTCAATTAGCTGTACAAATTTCAAAAATGACTTTGTGTGTGTGTGTGTGTGTGTGTGTGTCAGAAGTGGGATTTGAACCCACGCCTCCATTCGGAGACAAAAATGACTTTTTTCTGTAAAATATAAAATGGGCAAAAGAGCTACCAAAACCATTAAATGTGACAAACACTAGACCCAAAGTCCACTTTACCTAATAGACGACTGCTTACTATTTTTTTTCCGCAGTTCCAATACCTAAACTACATTTTTGAAGTCTGCACATAAACGTTGCCCTGGGGTCATTATATACCGAATATTACTATTCCTAGTATTAGTGCTCTAACAATCTGTTTCTCTCTCCGTTCACCCCACGTCTCCTTCCTCCCTCATCTCCTTCCTCCCTCTCCCTTCTCTCTTTCACACACACACACGCACATTCACACAATGAAGCTTCCAAATAACTGCCCCGGCCCCGTCCAAATGTATTTTTATTTCTTTTGGAACAGGGGATTGGTACGGTCCTTGGGGTAATAGAAAAAGAGTAACGAACTGTATCATAAATATGAACCATCAGCCACGTCAAAAAGTCTACGCGTTGGGGGTAGGGCGGGATGCAGCTCTAGATAAGGGAAAGTAAACAAGGGGATTCAACTGCGTTGGCCGATATTATTGTTTGTACGTAGGCCTGTTGCTCTGGCTGGGGATTGGGGGAAGGTCCTAGGAGGACAACCATCCCACCTCCAAAAAGAAAAACGAAACCTGCAGCTCCCTGGGGAGGAAAGGGAAGCACTCCCGAAAGCGCTCCTCCCCGGGACTTGATTGCGAAGTCGCGGCAGGCCCGGGCCGGGCAGAAGCTGTCAGAACAGCCGCATCCCCGCCGCTCTGCCCACAGGAAAGCGACTTGCGTCTTCGCCCCCACTCAGATCACCAGGGTGTCCTCAAACGTTCTGCTCCCCTCCCTTCGCCACTCAGCCAGCTGACGACGAGCAAGAAGGAGGCGGCGGAGAGCCCCGGTACCAGGGTGGAGAAAGGGCCGCCGAGCCCCGGGTCCTCCGCCTTCTGGGCCTCTGACCTCTTGCTTACCCACCTGATGCTCCTTCACCACTTCGCTGAGGCAGGGATACCGCTCCGAGATCCATCGATAAAACTTGGGGACTCCCATTTCAACCGTCAGTACTAACTCAAGTCAGGGCCAAACCGAAACCAAACGCCCCGCCGGGGCCTACGCTGCCCCCTCCGGCCGTCGCTCCGCAGATGACAACACACCGCCCGGCCAACCATAGAGAGCGGCCGCCGGGCCTAGAGCGGCCGGCTTCGAGACTGCATCTCCGGGGCGGGGCTCTAGCCCCGGCCCGAACTCGCTGCCGCGGAGCTGCTTGGTTACATTTAAGAGCGCCAGGTGTTTTTGAACGCGTGTGTGAAATTCAGTTCTGAAAATGTCAGTTGACAGACCTGAGCGCTGTTAAGTGGATTTGGAAGGGGGTGAAAACCTCACGAGACGACTGGAAGAGTCCTGGCTGCTTCCGTCTTATGGGATTACTAATCTCTGTTTTTCAACACAGATTTGGAAAGGTCTGATGATTTATTTGGTTTAGTTTGTTTTGTGAGCGGAAATTTTTTCTTTCAGGATACAACAAAAATTTCTCTTAAAAACGTTCTTTTCCAAATTATTTGCGTAAAATGATTTCCTAACTCCCCTCCACCCAGCTTCCTCTTTAACTCTTAACATTAGGCCTTCGATAGGAAAGTATACGTTTAGTTTTCACATTTATACCTCTTGGGTTATTATATTTTCCCCCATCACACTTCAGCTGTACAAAAAGGCAGAATTTTGTAAGGTAAACTTAAGTGAAATTATCTGTTACAAAAAGATTATGTTTTCATTTATTTGTATGTAATAACCTCTTTGCTTTGGAATTATTTTAAATCTTCTGCAATAAAATGTACCCCCAAATTTAACGTTAAAATTTTTTAGATTATAAAACCTCATGAAATCTTAAGTAACGCTGTTTCCCCCAACCACTGGATTCTGCATTCTGGTACACTTAGTATGGCAGCATCTTTAAAATTACAGAATGTTTATATAGTTTTCATATTCATGTTAATTGGCTAATTTTTTTTCCCTATCACATTTTCAACAAATACAAAAAGAGTATTACTAAGTGAACTTAATGATGTGCTATTTATGTTTACATCTCTCTTACTAGAAAGTTCCCAGAGGGAAGGGGATCCGTGCTTTGTCTACAGTATTTATTCAGTATGATTTTTTGTTCAAATGAATCCTTATGTTAGTACTTAAAATCAACGAAAGTTGTAAAATGAAATTAGGCTGGCTTGTTTCTCGCAAATACATCTTTTTAAGAGCATAAGAACATATGATATTCCATTTCTCCAGTTATACACAGTATATGTTAAGAAAGCAGTTTATTTAACAACATATATTATTTTAAATATTGTTAACAATCAGAGAGAAATATCAGTTACTGTGAGAACATAAACATGTTGTACTTTGGAATTGAATAGATACAACCACAGATTAATGATCCAAGTGCATTAATTTTAGATTATTAACATATTCTTTGAAGTAACTCCATTTCACATATATGGGGTCCAACCAAGGTACATCTGGCATAGCAAGTTTTCATCAGTTGCTTCTTGTATAAGGTAATGCACATGTCCTTCAATAGATAACGGCAGTCCTGTCACTCTATTTCGGGTCTTGATTACACCTTGTAGTCTCTGCTCAATGTCAAGAACATGGGTTTTGGCCTAAAAAGAAATTGAAAATCATAAGGACTAAGGACCCAATGACATGTAGATGTTTATAATTTGGAATTACTGCCTTTCTTTTATCTAACAAATATTAATGCCATTTTACTGATCATTACCCCTTTTGTAAGAGCAAATGCAGACAAAGGAGAGAAGCAATGAAACAAATACAATAACTTGAGATACTGATCTCGAGGCTTGCAATGTTGATCTAACATCAACTGTCTGGACATTTTTCAGGACTCTGAAATACAAGGGAATCTCTTCCATGTTAGGAGTCTAGAAAAATAATAATATAAAAAAATCTACTCTGAAAAATGTTTAGGACTTAAACATTTGAATATTAGTATTCTAATAACAGCAACAATACTCTAATGCCTAATGTTTAGATTATGTTATATGCAAATGGGAGTTCTAAGTGAGCTACTTGGAATTCTACATATTTTTCTCAATCAAGAAAGCATATCAGAATGCAAAAGTGAGAATGATGTAATTAGAAAAACAATCCTCAAATCTATTCTAACTTATTTAAAATAACTATCTGGAAAATTTGAGGATTCGACTAATATAGTCAGCTCTCTGCAGCCAATGATTCAACCAACCATGGACTGAAAATATTCAGGGGAAAAAAATTCCATAAAGTTCCAAAAAGGAAAACTTCAACTCGCCATGCACCAGCAACTATTTACATAGCATTTACACTGTATTTGCAACTATTTACATGGTATTTACATTGTACTAGATATTATAAGTAATCTAGAGATGACTTAAAGTATATGGGACGATATACACAGGTTATATACAAATCCTACAGCATCTTATATACGGGAGTTGAGCATACCAGGATTTTCGTATCCACAGGGGGGTCCTGGAACCTATCCCTCATGGAAATCAAGGGGCAAGGGACTACTTATGTTAGTAAAGAGTTCTACATATTGAAGCTGAGACCTGCTGCTCTATAAATTCAGGCAATTTGTGTTCAAGTTTTTCCCACTCTATATCATAACTGTGATTTGTTTATGGTTAAACAAGCATGTGTTGAACTCTGTTTTTACTATACTAATGATAAGAATGTTAACATTAGTAATGACAATAAAGAAAACTTATGGCATTGTCATACTAGACAGAGAACTAAATTTCAGAGTATTCAATGGTCAGTCACTGACAGTATTTAGAATTAGTTCCCATTTGTAGAGATATACAATATCAGTTCATATCAAGCTACACCTTCTACTAACCTTTTCGTTGACAACTTCCCCTGTTTCATTCAGTGGTGCTTTGGAATGCCCTTTCACTGGTTTACTCCATTCCACAAGAGGATCATGTAGAAAAGTCTTTAAGACACTAAAATGGAAACAAATATTATGGTAATAATACAATGTTATCTTTGTAAAAAGAACTCTCATTAAAGTCAACACTTAGGTGAAGGATAACTACTGAAGGATGAGAAGCTAATGGTAATACTCTTACAAAACACATTACTACCGTTTCAGAAAATGCTATGCTTCCTCCTTCAGAGAACTTGCCTTTGCCTACATCTAACTATCCAATGTATTCTACCATAATGCCTGGTAGACAGGTTTTAAATAAAAAAGTGAATAAGTGAGCTTTAAATGTCCTTTCGAAAAACTACTTCCCACAGCTAACATCATATTTAATGGTAAAAGACTGGCTTCTTCACCCCTAAGATTAGGAACAAGACAAGGATGTAGATGTCTCACCATGGCTATTTGACATTGATCTAGCTAGGGCAATTAGGCAAGAAAAAGAAAAGGCACTGAGATTAGATCAGAAAAAGTAAAACTATCCCTATCTACAGGTGACCTGTTGTTGTAGAGAGAAAATCTTAAGGTATCTGCAAAAATAACTATGACAACTAACAAATGAGTTCATTAAGGTTGCAGGATACAAGATCAATATAAAAATTTAGTTATATTTCTATACACTAGCAATGAACAATCCAAACATGAAATTAAGAAAAAAATTCCATTTAGAAATACTTAGGAACACATTTTAAAAAAGTTAAATACAAGATTTGCAAACGAAAAATTATAAAACGTTGAAAGAAATTGAAGAAGACTTAAATAAATGGAAAGATATCCTATGTTCATGGATCAAAAGACTTAAGATGGCAATACTCCCTAAATTGATTTACAGATTCAATGCCATTCCTATCAAACTCCAGGCTGGCCTTTGCAGAAATTGGCAAGATGATCTTAAAATGCATATGGAAATGCAAGAGACTCATAACAGTCAAATAGTCTTGAAAAAGAAAAAAAAGTCAGAGGATTCACACTTCCTGACTTCAAAACATACTACAAAGCTATAGTAATCAGGAGAATGTGCTATTGGCATAAGGTTAGACATACCGATCAATGGAATAAAACTGAGTATCTAGAAATACACCCTTACATGTATGGTCAATTGATTTTCAACAGAAATGTCAAGACAATTAAATAGAGAAAAATAATCCCTTCAAAAATGGTGCTGGCAAAAACAGAAATACAGATCAATGGAACAAGGTAGAAAGCCCAGAGATAAACCCATGCATATATGGTCACCTTATTTTTGATAAAGGAGGCAAGAATATACAATGGAAAAAAGACAGCCTCTTCAATAAGTGGTGCTGGGAAAACTGGACAGCTACATGTAAAAGAACAAAATTAGAACAGTCCCTAACACCATACACAAAAATAAACTCAAAATGGGTTAAAGACCTAAATGTAAGACCAGACACTATCAAACTCTTAGAGGAAAACATAGGCAGAACACTCTATGACATAAATCACAGCAAGATCCTTTCTGACCCACCTCCTAGAGAAATGGAAATAAAACCAAAAATAAACAAATGGGATCTAATGAAACTTAAAAGCTTTTGCACAGGAAAGGAAACCATAAACAAGACAAAAAGACAACCCTCAGAATGGGAGAAAATATTTGCAAACGAAGCAACTGGCCAAGGATTAATCTCCAAAATTTACAAGCAGCTCATGCAGCTCAATATCAAAAAAACAAACAACCCAATCCAAAAATGGGCATAAGACCTAAATATACATTTCTCCAAAGAAGATATACAGATTGCCAACAAACACGTGAAAGAATGCTCAACATCATTAATCGTTAGAGAAATGCAAATCAAAAGTACAATGAGATATCATCTCACACCAGTCAGAATGGCCATCATCAAAAAATCTACAAATGATAAATGCTGGAGAGGGTGTGGAGAAAAGGGAATCCTCTTGCACTGTTGGTGGGAATGTAAACAGATACAGCCACTACGGAGAACAGTATGGAAGTTCCTTATAAAACTAAAAATAGAACTACCATACAACCCAGCAATACCACTACTGGGCATATACCCTGAGAAAACCATAATTCAAAAAGAGTCATGTACCATAATGTTCATTGCAGCAGTATTTACAATAGCCAGGACATGGAAGCAACCTAAGTGTCCATCGACAGATGAATGGATAAAGAAGATGTGGCACATATATACAATGGAATATTACTCAGGCATAAAAAGAAACAAAATTGAGTTATTTGCAGTGAGGTGGATGGACCTAGAGACTGTCATACAGAGTGAAGTAAGTCAGAAAGGGAAAAACAAATATCGTATGCTAACACATATATATGGAATCTAAAAAAAAAATGTTCTGAAGAAACTAGGGACAGGAAAGGAATAAAGATGCAGATGTAGAGAATGGGCTTGAGGATATGGGGATGGACATGAGGATATGGGGATGGACATCTCACTGGGATGAAGTGAGAGCGTGGCATGGACATATATACACTACCAAATGTAAAATAGATAGCTAGTGGGAAGCAGCTGCATAGCACAGGGAGATCAGCTTGGTGCTTTGTGTCCACCTAGAGGGGTGGGATAGGGAGGGTCGGAGGGAGACGCCAGAGGAAGGAGAAATGGGGATAAATGTATATGTATAGCTGATTCACTTTGTTTTACAGCAGAAACTAACACACCATTGTAAAGCAATTATACTCCAATAAAGATGTTAAAAAAAACAAACAAATAATCCAATTAAAAAAAACGGGCAAAGGATTTAAATAGACATTCATCCAAAGAAGTTATGCAAGTGACCAATAAACATGTAAAGATGCTCAACATAACTGGTCATTAGGGAAATGCAAATTAAAACACAATTAGATACAATTTCATACCCAGCAAGATGGATAAAATAATATAGATAGACAATAACAAGTTTTGGTAAGGATGTGGAGAAATTGGAACACTTAGACATTGCTAGTGGGACTATAACATGTTACATCTGCTTTGGAAAACAGTTTGAAAGTTCCTCAAAATGTTAAGCTTAAAGTTAACATATCCACAATCCTACTCATAGGTATAACCAAGAGAACTGAAAACATATATCCACATAAAACCTGTACACAGATGTTCACAGCTACACTATTCACAATAGCCAAAACAATCCCAAATGTCCATTAATTGATGAATGGATAAACAAAAGGTGGTATATCCATATAATAGAATATTATTTGACAATAAAAAAGAATGAAGTACTGATACATGCTAGAGCATAGATAAACCTTAAAAACATCATGCTACTGAAAGAAGACAGACACTAAAGGCCAAATGTTGTATAATTCTACTTATATATGAAATATCCAGAATAGGCAAATCTATAGAGACAGAAAGATTCATGGTTGCTAGGAGATGGTGGGGAGTAGAGTTAGGGAGTGACTGCTAATTTCTTTTGGAGGTGATGAAAATGTTTCATAATTAGATAGCAGCGATGGTCACACAATCTTGTGAATATACTAAAACCACTGTAGTATGTATATTAAAAGACCAAATTTTGGACTTCCCTGGTAATGTAGTGGTTAAGAATCCGCCTGCCAATGCAGGGGACACGGGTTTGAGCCCTGGTCTGGGAAGATCCCACATGCCATGGAGCAACTCAGCCTGTGCACCACAACTACTGAGCCTGTGCTCTAGAGCCTGCGAGCCACAACTACTGAGCCTGCATGCTACAACTACTGAAGCCCGTGTGCCTAGAGCCTGTGCTCCAGAACAAAGAGAAGCCACTACAATGAGAAGCCCACGCACTGCAAGGAAGAGTAGCCCCTGCTTGCCGTAACTAGAGAAAGCAGCAATGAAAACCCAATGCAGCCAAAAATAAAGAAAAAAAAAAAGACTAAATTTTATGGTATGTAAAATATATCTTAATAAAAGCTATTATTAAAAAACATCTACTTCAGGGCTTCCCTGGTGGCGCAGTGGTTGACAGTCCGCCTGCCGATGCAGGGGACAAGGGTTCGTGCCCCAGTCCGGGAGGATCCCACATGCTGCAGAGCGGCTGGGCCCGTGAGCCATGGCCGTTGAGCCTGCGCGTCTGGAGCCTGTGCTCCGCAACGGGAGAGGCCACAACAGTGAGAGGCCCACATACCGAAAAAAAAAAAACAAACCCCAAAAAAACCCCCCAAAAAACATCTACTTCAACCAGTATAAAGTAGCTCTATATAAAGAAAACAACTTAGAAACCAATAATCACATTCAAAGTTACTACTGTTTACGAAATATAGATGATTACCTCATTAAAGGTTCTCTCTGATCTCGCATCAGCCTCATTGTAACTTCACAAGCTCTTCGAAAAAGACCTTCTGTTCCCATAGGACCCATTCCATTAACCATATTATGAGTCATGCGAAATGGAACAATTTCTGGGACCTCAAAGGTTTCTCCCTTAAAACAATGCATTTTATTAAAAAGTAAAGATGCTGGAATTTAAAAATCTTTATGCAAAACATTAAAAGCTTTTAGGAGAGAGCAAACATACCCTCAAAATATTTGTATGTGCAACTTATGTTAGAGGCCTACATCCTGAAGGAGCCATATGACTCTACCTTTGCTTTTGAGGAGCTGAAACACAACTCCTTGTATAAGATCTAGAGGATGGATGGATTCATCTTTCACTGAATTACTAAAGTAATTATAGAGAATTATAGAGCAATATTTATGCATTCAATATTTAGCCTTATATTAACTCCCTTAATATCCTTCTTGAATAGTATAAAGTACAAACAAAATACTCTCATAATTTTCTTCTTTTCTTTAAGACTTTCACTTTAAAACAGGACGGGAAAAGAAATAGCCAAGTGTTAGATGCTCACAATCCCTGAGACAGGAAATGTAACATGTAATATAATGAAGTCCAGTTCATTTATTTTCTTCCATTCTCTAACACCTGCCTTTCCTAGGGCTTTTTCATCCCTCCAATCAGTTTCCCTAAATTCCTCTCTTGTATGAATCCCCTATACCAGTGGTTTATCTTTGATTTGTTTTCAGTTGGGTCTGTGACCTTTCTTGGTTTCCTGTGATAGCAGACGGCAACCCATAGAGAACTAAGGATGAAGGAAAAAATGGGTTTAATAATTAGTCTGCCTTTCAGGATCATGACATTGGAAAACTGGAGGGGGTCCTTAAGGAGAGCTAAATGACCTCAATTTATTCCCAGACCCCAGCTGGACCTACACAATCTGAATTTCCTGTGATGTTTCCTAGGTACCTGCATTAAAAAAAAAAAAAAATTCTTAGATGCTGCTGCCAGGTTTGGAAGCAATCACATTAAACTACTCTGTCTCTCTAAAACTGAGTCTCAGTAAAATGAACTGTTCATATATTATATGAACACCCCATGTTCATATAACCAAGAACCAATAAGTCAGAACTTGGATCTATGCTTTTGGACTTCAAGTTCAGTGCTAGTTTTCCTATATGACTCTTCTGAGTTCTCTCCAACCTAAGTTGCTTTACTGAGGGCTATGGGATCCACTGATCAAAACCAGTCAACACACTCTCAATGTGACTCAACTGTGACTATAGCTGCTACTAACAGGTATGTCTAGGAAGAACAGTTGTTGTGGAAAGGAAGTTAGGAGAAAACATACAATTAACTACAGTAAGTCATATCATATACCTTATTGAAGAGACAGTTGAAATCCACATGTACACATTCACCAGTCAAAGAATCAAAGAGAATGTTTTCACCATGACGGTCTCCAAGGCCCAGGATATAACCAACCATTGACATAACGGCAGTGGAACGGCAGTATGCTGATCTGCTGCTGTACCTAAAGGAAACACAATGCCTATCAAGTATCCTTGTATCATATGGGGTCACATACATCTAAAATATTTTTTAAAAAATCTAACCATAACAATGTATTATATTTTTGGTAACTTACCATGATGTAGGATCAGGGAATGTTCTCAGAAACCACTCATGAAAAACAGGAGGATGCCTGGGCAGGAGAAATTCTTGGAATACTTTGAGTTTTTCAGACAAAGCTGCCGATTTTGGTAGCATACACTGGCGAAGTTCCTTCCCTGTCATATAAACTCCTGCAAGGTAGAGTGATTTCCATTAATCACACAAGCCAAATGAGAAAAGGGGCAATGTATTTTTTTTTTTGGTGAAAATAGGACAGGAAATATCTACTTTTATTCAAAAGCAAGAATAAATGGAAACATTTCAATTATGCATAGGTAAACTTTCTTCTGATACTATATGAAAATAATAAACACATTATCTTCACTTAATACTCATCTAGAGTGAGGCCTCTTGATGATAATCAGTGCCAAGTAAGACCACACATACCAGAAGATGCCACTCAGAATAAATCCAATGTGAATAGTGCCCCTGCATGTAAAAATGCTACAGCCCTCACTAAATTTACAGTGATCTCTCTGTTAATCAGCAGGCAGTATGGGTCCACACTGAATCATTACTAAGAAACCTACAATGGTGCTCTGAAATAATTTACTCTGTGTGAAGGCTAGCCTATAAGATTCACAGGATACGTGATTTTAAAACTAATCTTGTACAATTCAAATCATAAGTGGAAGCAGAAGAAATTTTCCTTCTGATGTATTTGTGAGTTCATATTATATGGTTGACATGACTCCAGTCTATAAAGTGCCTTTTAGGCCCACCTTGGTTTGGTGCTTTTTGGACCCAAGGTTCAGCTAAAATTTCCATAGACAAGTTTTGAGATTAGAGATTTTTAGCCTCAAATGTTGCACAGTTCAACTATGTTCATGATAGGATGGAAAATATATATATATTTTTAAAAATCCAATAGCAATAACTAACACTTATATAATATTTCATCTTTAAATAAAATAGTCAATAGCAAGTTCCTTGAAATCAGATTCAAGTGTGCTTGAACTTCAGCTCTACAACATATTAGTAACTTGGATTAAGTTACTTCACTGTCCAAAAATAGTGATAATTAGGCTTGTTAACAATAATAAAAAAATGATATATACAAAATACTTAGCATAATACCCATAATATAGTAATTTATCAATATTACTTAATGCTATGGGTTGATTGTATCCGTCAAAAAAATAACCCTTGTACCTGTGAATGTGACATTATTTGAAAATAAGGTCTTTGCCCATGTAATCAGGTTAAGACGAGGTCATTACGGTGAGCCCTTAATATAGTATGACTGATATTTTTATTAGAGAAAACAGGGACATACAGACTTAGGGAGAATGCTGTGTGATGACAGAGGCAGAGAATGGAGTGAAGCATCTACAGCCAAGGAATGTCAAAGATTGCTGGCAACACCAGAAACTTACAGAAAGGCATAGAAAGGATTCTCCCCTTTGGCCTTGAAAGATATTGTAGCCCTACTGACACAGTGATTTTAGACTCCTTGTCTCCACAACTGTGAGAGAGTAAATTTCTGTTGTTTGTGAACAGTTTGTGGTAATGTGTTATGGCAGTCCTAGGGAACTAATATTTTTTACTTTACTCTAGTAACTTGATCTATTTGTTTTTAATGTATTGCATCATAAACATTTTTTTATCATAAACATTTTTAAAACTTTTTATTTTGAAATAATTTTAGTCTTACAAAAAATTGCAAAAAATATACAGATTTCCCATATATTCATCAGCCAGATTTTGTCAGTGTTCATCTCTTTCATAATAGAATACAATTACCTAAACCAAGAAATTATTTTTTCATAGTATTATTAACTAACTTTCAGACTTTATTCAACTGTCCCACTATCATCCTTTTTCTGGGTCAGGATCCAATTCAGGATCCCTTACTGCATTCAGTTGTCATGTCTCCTTAATGTCCTCGAATCTGGGAAATTTCTGTTTTTGTCTTCCATTACCATGAAATTTTTAAGGAGTTCTGACCTGTTATATTTTTGTTTCTTCATTGTAAAGTTACTACTTTTTCCCCTTTGTAATTAATAAGTATCTGGTGGAGAGATACTTTGAGACTCTGCAAATAACCTATTTTCCATCATACTTTTGCCAACGAATTTCAGCAGTCATTGCTAATCACTGTCTGCAACAATTATTACTGTGATATTTACTAATTAGCAATTTTCTGTTTTCATCATCTCTTCTACATTAATTCATTGTAATTCTACTCTAAGGAAGAACTTGTTCCTACCTTCCTACTTATTTATTTATTAATTCAAGTACTTGTTTACATAAGTGTGGACTCCTGTCTATTTTATTCCATGGGTTATAATCTAATACTATTATTATTTATTTTGGTGCTCAAGTTATCCCAGGTTTGGCCAGTGGGAGACTCTAACTCTAATCTAACACTTTCGGTTTCATTCTAGCTTTCCCTTTCTTTTTCTTTCTCTAATATGAAAAACTAGCTCTCATTAGCCACAATGTATTTGCTGAAGTCTAGTTTACACATAAAGTAGTTTCAGAATTGCTAACCAGTAACTCCTAGAAAAACACATTTTCATATACATTTTTGTAAGCTACCTCAAATTCTTTCGGGATAAAGATAGAGAAAGAATTAAAACGCAAGGAAGGAAAGAAGAAATCACTTAACTACTTCTGTATGTATCAATAGTACCAAGAAATTTTACTATGGCTTATACCCCCAAAATGTACAATGATAATAACCATTATACCTATATTATGTTAGCAGCTATTATACACATATTACATACTTATATTGTAAGAATTAATTTTAGTACCCTTTTCCTTATACAGTTTGGTCAGAATAGGTCTCAAGCCAGCAGTGTTGTTAACCCATTCAATAATCCCACATTCATCATTCAGTGGAATAACTGCATATGTTCTAATATGAAGTTCTCTTCTACGAGACTCAGCATCTTTTCTTAAGCACTATAAAAAAAAAACACACATAAACTTAAAAGTTAAAAATTTCTAAATGTTATATCAAACCTATCTAAAGATTGTTCATTTCATAGCAAAATAATGTCCATAAAAGCTTATTATGTAGTATAGATGAATAATTCTTCAGAAAGGTAGAGCAGGAAACTACTGGGACAATATCCTTAATTTATTTCCAAATCATTAAAAATGCCTTGGGTAAGTACTTCTTTTAATTATTCAGTACTAATGTGACAACAATACTGGGTTCAAAAATGTTATAGTTATATATTTAACAATGACAAAATACTCTTTAAAAATTGCTTCTAAGATATTACTGAAATAGTAAGTCCTTGGGCGCAGGGAATGCTGTTTAATTTTATCTAAAACAATGCATGAACAGAAAAGTATGAGTCTCATGATATCCCCAAAACATATATCTTATTCTTACAGTTTAATATTATAGCTTCATTTGAAAAATTATCTCCTAGCAGAAGAAAGCTTTACACATCTCATCTGATTAATCCTGAAATATACTAGGTAAGGATAAACAGTATTTTGTTTAATTCTGGAACTGTATGAAATAAACAAACTAAGCACACATCTATAATTGTAACCTGTCAAATTTTAAAGCACAATCACTGACCAAAAATACATTTTAAACTTTAGGAATAGATAGGCTACATAAATGTCAGCCAAATAGTATGGCATGAGAATCACATGTAAATATCAGTATACGGCCTCCTAGACCAACGTAATGAGAAGAGTTTTTCACAATCAGGCTATTTTATTTGACCATGTTAATGTGGGGGAAAGGTAATGAAACAACTTAATTGGTAACAAGGCTGATTAAGATAAATTTATAAATTAAAGCCAGGCCACTTGATACTCCCAACTAGAAAAACACTCCGGGAGCTTTGGGAATTAAGTTACCAATTTACCAAACAACATTTTAAATAAAAATATTCTTTCCCTTAATACCTATGAAATGGGTTTTTATTGTGGTATTAATTTTTAAATTACTTTTGGTTAAACTAAGCACAAACCATAATTCTCCTTTTTAAAAAATGAACTCATCTGCTGCTATTTATTTTCTATGTTAAAGGTCCATAACTTTTTCCTGTTAATAAAAGAGGTACCAGTAAAATGCAGGAAGGGGATAGAGAGGCAGAACAAAGAGCTTATAGGAAAACAATAAAGTTTTCACAGTATGGTTTAATTTTTTACCAATGGAAAAACAGATGCTATGCACTTATAAATACCTGGCTAGAGAATAATTCAAAACCCCTAAGACTATACATTTATAATAACCCTTTAGTGAGATTTCTCATATCATCTCTAAGATAGAAATCAAGCACTTACCAACAGAACTGAAAAAAATACTAATGATCACCTCTAAAAAGTGTGTTGGTAAAAACAGAACCTAACATTTTTTTTTCTGGCATCAAAATATAAAACATAAATCTGATAGAAAAAGTATATTATAGATAATTTAAACATTAAATAGAAAATATTTTCCTTTGTTAATATGTCTTATACATTTTTCTCAATATAACAAAAGTATCTTATTTTTTAAAAATTAAGTGAAACCAGCAATTCCACTTCAGGGCACATATCCAAAAGATTGAAAGCAGGGACTTGAACAGTTATCTGTACACTTATCTTCATAGCAGCAATATTCACAATAGCCAAAAAGTGGAAGCAACCCACATATCCACTGATGGGTGAATGGATAAACAAAATTGGTATACACATGCAACTGTATATTATCCAACCTTGTAAAGGAAAGAAATTCTGATGTGCTATAACATGGATGAACCTTGAAGACATAATGCTAAGTGAAGAAAGCCAGTAAAATACAAATACTGTATGACTCCACTTATACAAGGTATCTAGAGTAGTCAAATTCATAGAGACAGAAAGTAGAATGGTGGTTACCAGAGCCTGGGGGAAAGGGGAATAGGGAGTTACCGTTTAACAGATATACAGTTTCAGTTTGAGAAGATGAAAAAGTTCTGGAGAGGGATGGTTGCACAACAGTGTGAATGTACTTAATGCCACTGAATTGAACTG
Organism: Monodon monoceros; assembly: GCF_005190385.1. Taxonomy (NCBI): domain Eukaryota; kingdom Metazoa; phylum Chordata; class Mammalia; order Artiodactyla; family Monodontidae; genus Monodon; species Monodon monoceros. The sequence goes on along the minus strand of NW_021703767.1, from coordinate 120,441,455 downwards.
AACACTTAAAAATGGTTAAGATGGTAAATTTTATGTTATGTATATTTTATCCCAATAAAACAAATTAAGTGAAAATGAAAAAGGCAGTGTACTTCATTTCCTCTTTTTAAGAGAGATCTATTTGCCCATATCTCATTGATAGTAATTATGGCAATTCTAAAATAAAAGCAAACTATATCCAAACCTTATTAATCAAGGAATTGAATTCCATTAGTCTACAATCCTTTCTCAAGTCATCTTTTGGCTTACACATCATAATGTAGAACTTTCCATCAGATCCTTTTAAAGAGATCTTCTTTGGTTTCTGAAGAGAAGCAAGAATTTCTACCTAAAAGATGATGAGTTATATATAAATAAAGGTCAAAATTCTTTGTTTAAACTTCTATGTGTATTATAAATATTGTGTTACCTAACACAATAAAAAGGAAAATATAATAACCTATATTATGTAGCAAATTTACTATTTTAATAATTTATCTTAATTATGATCTATGAAAAGAATGGTTGGACATAAATAGAGAAACATTTTCACCCATTAGAAATGGCTATTGAAGTAAAAGGATTACTCTGTCTGGGGCTTCCCTGGTGGCACAGTGGTTTAGAATCCGCCTGCCAATGCAAGGGACACAAGTTCGATCCCTGGCCTGGGAAAATCCCACATGCCATGGAGCAACTAAGCCCGTGCGCCACAACTACTGAGCCTGCGCTCTAGAGCCCATGTGCCACAAGTATTGAAGCCTGCGCGCCAAGAGCCCGTGCTCTGCAACAAGAGAAGCCCCGACAATGAGAAGCCCGCGCACCTCAACAAAGACCCAACACAGCCAAAAATAAAAACAAACAAATAAATAAATAAATTTATTGAAAAAAAAAACCAGGGTTATTCTGTCAGCAGTGTAAGTAAATATATACACATTCAAATTTAGGCAGCCTCTTAAAGCAGCCGTAATGTATAAAAGATTTTTGAAACATTTTCTTAGGACTTTTCTGCAGAACCTAAGATGGTTTTTAATTTTCTTTAATGGTAAGAAATGTTTATCAATGGAAAGTAATTTTATTTTTGACAAAAGAAATGCCTCCAAAATCATGTCCAACTAAAGATGTAAGTAAATAAGTTGAATAATATTAAGTTAAAAACAAAGCATGACTATAAGTAACGAGAATGATTTTATTATGTGGCTTATTAACTGGTCTGAAGCAGTTAAACAAATGTTTTGAGCCACAGAAGTACTGGAATAAATACAGAGTTTTCAAAAGTATTTACTCAGAAGTGCTCTGGTACCATTTCTTTAAGATAGTAACAACAGCAACAAAAAAGAATCAAGCTCTTCCTAGCTGAAATTCACTTCCTCCCAAAATACAAATTACAAACAAAAATTGTATTTCGTTCTCTTTCTGTTCCCCATTTTTAGGACAAAGATGAATATGGAAAAATCAAATTATGGAAAAAATAAAGATTTTAGTCATATTAAAACAATATGAACATCTGAAAAAATCAAAATACTAGGTTGAACATGAGATTTTTATCACTTAATTTTGTCCCATCACTATATAGTTTTACTTTTCTGTATTTCCAATCATTTTTTCTTTGCAAATAAAATCCACTTAGTCTCTGAGAAAAACACTTTTAAACTTAATTTGAAATTTCAACTTAATTTTAAAAGCATAGTTACAGTTATATAAAATTGCAGTTTACCATATCATCAAAGCCTGCAATATAGGCCCAATGCCCAGGAAATGGCTCATGGTTAGCATGGGCTCCCGGAACTGATGGAAGAGTGGGTATCATGACTGATTGTAAAGGAATGAGGATTTCACTAAATGTTGCTTCTTCTACCAGCTTTTTAAGCATTTTAAAATGAGTGCTCATGCTCAGCGTGGAACTACTTCCATCCACCTGGGGGGGAAAAATAGTACATTTTAATTTCTCTGTTTACCTTGAATTATAGAATGCTTACTTTTACTCAAAACAAAAATTTCACTTCTATAATATCTTAATTACAATAGCTCAGCAGTCTGTACTTTTCTAATTTTTAAAAATACATCACCTCATTTAAACCTCTCTGTACTCTTTTACTTATCAATAAATAGTACCTACATTATACGATGTTAAATGACTAAGGTAGGTAATAGCGGCCTACAATTTGTTATCACACATTACAAATTCCAAAGAGCTCTGTAAATCAAACTTTTTTTTTTTGTACCAAATCTCATTTGGCAGCAAAAAGATATCTGAACTTCTCACTTAGTACAAAGATTAATATGTTTCACTGAAGAAATAGCTATGTATCTGATTACAGGATACTCTACCAGATTACTCCTAGTGATGATACTTAATAAAAAGTACATGTACTGCATTACCTTTAAAAATCTAAAAATCCTGAATTTCTAAATGTAGTTGGCCACAAAGGTTTCACATAGAGAACTGGAAGTTTGTACAAGTAAAGCACTTAGAAAAGTGCCAGTGTTTAATAAATGTTGGCCATTATCATAACACTATCTTTCATAATGTCAAGAGTGTCAGGGGACAAACAGGATTAATCCAGATAGCAAAAACAGATTACTCTTTCAAGATGTTTATTGGAAGGGAAGGTGAGAAATAGGGTAGTCTCTACCTTCTCACCTGTAAATAGATGATAGAGTGAATATTTGTAAGGGAAAGTCTAGTTATTTACCTTATAGAGTCTGTCCCTCCTTATAATTACTCCTACCCCCACTTTTACCCTTCCTACACATTCTTCAGGATTTTTTCCCCTCCAATTTCTTGGGTAGAATACTAGTTCATTCCTATAAGCATGTCTATACTCTAGTCATAAACCTACTGAAAAAAGTAGTTATACAGTATATGATAACCATCTGAGTGGCTTCCTATGAGACTGTGAGCACTTCAAGGCAGGAGAACATGTCTTACTCATCTTTGTTTCCCTTAGGCACAGTGCTTGTTCCCTGGTAGACAATGAAATGTTACTGAAAGGATGAAACCCAAAACTCCAGTCTTCTTTCCTATCATGTATGTAGGTTAATGTATATGAGCTTTGAAAGTTCAAAGATAAGACAGAAAACAATCACAGAGAGAACTTTAACTGAGTATCTTATATTCTTATATTTCATATCCTCTATTTAAAAAAACTTCTAATAAATATGGATAATTTACTCTCAGAAGAATTTACATTAAGAAGAACTTTTAGAAATTTAGAGGATATTTGAGAGAGGGACATATGTTAGAAATTTTAAAAACAGCTTTATTAAGGTAAACTGCACGTATTTAAAGTGTACAATTTGATAACTTTTGATATATGTGTATACCAACATATATGAGAATTTAAATTTAATTAATCAAATGAAATACAACCAGCTGAAATCATATAGAAGTTTCATCCAACTTAGTCTATAAGTAGTAAGATTTATGATAGTACCGATTTATTGCACAATTCTAGAAGCTTATCTGTTAGGCGAGTTGCATCTCCAACAAACTTTTCTAAGGATTTTTTCATATGAATAGCTTTATTTAGGATTTCCTTGCATCTGTTTACACGCATGGGATAAGAAGACTGTCATAAAAAAAAAGTTAAATGCAATTGTTAAAAGATAACAAAAGTTCTGATTGACAAAAATCAACTTAAACAGTATGCATGATGAAAGTTTACAGTGATAGAAATTTCCTGGAAATCAATTTGGCAATACTATCAATAGCCATAAAAATGCTGCTATCCTGCGACCTGATGAGTTCCCTTCTTAGGGTCTATCTTGAAGGAATAATCAGAAATGAGAATAAATATAGATGTGTCTAGATGTTTTGCAACAGCAAAGAAAGTAAACAACCTTAATGATCAACAGCAGTTAAATAAATTATAGATGGCTAACCATTATAGAATTTTATAAAATTTTAAAAATTGGTTCTTCAATGAATATTTAACATGGGAACATGATTATGGTAACAATTTTAGGTGAAAAATATGAAATTACATATCTATGCAATACAAGTTTAGTGTTAAAATATGCATAGATAATAAACATACAAAAATACATCAAAATATTAATGATATAAACAGTGAATTTTAATTTTCTTTTTTATATTTCTCTGTATTTTCTAAATTCTCTAAAATATTTATTAATTCAATATATTTACCAATTTGTACATTCCTATTAATAATGCAATAAAATTTTCTAGTATTAATAGTTCTGATACTTTGGATTAAAAAACTTGGAAAAAAAATAGGTTACTGTTTTATACCAAGCACTAACACTTTACTATACTTCATAAAGAAAACACATGATAAATCCTTCAATCTTAAACATACTAGTCACTTCATTTGATACAGTAAATATTTCTAAATCTTATAATGAGACATAGTACTATAGTTTCTTTTTAAAAATACTTAAAATTTATCTTCTTGCTACAAATCTAACATAAGAGAGAAAACCTGGAACTTGTATCTACATATTAGCATTAAAATGGAAAGACACTATTGTGATTAATATATCACCTTTGACACAGCTGTCATCATCCACATTGCTTGTTGAGGATAGGCCAGAAACACTTTGGCTATAATTTCCATCAAGACAACAAAAACTTCATCATGAGAATGACAAATTCGGGAGATCAATTGTGAAAAGGCAGTCAAAAATTGATATGGAGCTAAGTGATTTGTGTGCTCTGTGATAACTTTGTTTATCTTAGCTAAATCATTTCTCATTTGTACACGATCAGAGCGGCCAGCTGGAAAAAAAAATCAAAGTTAAAAATATCAGTAAAAAAGTATATCAATTTCACAGAAAAAAAATTTTGTTTTAAAAACAGCTTTAAGATATATGTTATTCCCATGTCCAAAGCTAGATCACTTGCCTATTTGTGAAAAGATGCTTTTCTCTGTCCAGGTAGGAAAAAATATTTAAGTCCACTGAAAATCTCAAGGCCCATTTCTTTTTAAAATTTTTTAAACAGACTTTATTTATTTATTTATTTAACATCTTTATTGGAGTATAATTGCTTTACAGCGGTGTGTTAGTTTCTGCTGTATAACAAAGTGAATCAGCTATACATATACATATATCTTCACTAGAAGCAAACAGAACAAGCCACAATCCATTGTAATTTTTAACGTAAATTATTTGGCTTAAACTAATATTTTTCAAAATGTGTTAGGTTTACCAAGGAACGAGCAGGTTTACACTTCCAGGCCCTGCAACTCCAACTACTTTAAAAAGTCTATGCTTAGTCTTTCTCCTCTTTTTTAACATTTCGTTTCTTGCTCTCACATAAATCATAATTCTTCTCAGTCCCTTAAAAATTTTACCAAAAAATTATACCTTTTTCCCATTCATATGCCTTAGCACCAAAATCAAGCCATAGTGATAACATTCGTGGCATTGATTGATATATGAACTGATTTCCATACTGTAAAGACCTGCAATTACATAGAAAATATATTAACGTAGTATTCTTTCTTACATTATATGAATTAAATATAAAGATTTAAACTATCACTTGAGAAATATATGGCCTCTGAAAAAAATTTTTATAGCATCAGTATTTCTTCCTAGTACACATTATCTTTGACTCCTCTCTCCCCACTTTTTTCTTTCTTCACTCCTCACTAACCTCTATAGTATCAATACACTGACCAAAAATAATTCAAGTTTTGACCTGGTCAAACTCCTGTCAGTACTTCTTTTAAATTGTCCTTAGGATCTGTGCCTTTATTTGTATTCCATGGTCATAAGCCTAGGTCAGGCCCAATCACTCAATTTCTGGGAAATTACAGTAACTTGGTCTCCCTAATTCCACATTTCTTCCCTTCAATAAATTCCAGGCTACCATTTCTGAAATTCTAGCTTTATCATACTCCCCCCGTTTAAAAACAGCAATCACTTACCTTTAGATTAAGACTATATGAATGACTCTGCTCGGGATTCAAATATATACAACCCTTTTTCTTTATAACTTTGCAATCTTAGTCTCTCACTATTCACCACATACATCTTCCATCAAGTTCAATTTCCTCGCCATCCTCTCAACAAACCACTCAACCCTGTGTCTCTGCCAAATCTGTGAAAAGTTAGTACAGGCATACCTCGGACATATTGCAGGTTTGGTACTGGACCACTGCGATAAAGCGAATATCACAATAAAGGGAGTAACACGAATTTTTGGGTTTCCCAATGCATATAAAAGTCATGTTTACACTATACTGTAGTCTAATAAGTGTGCAATAGCATATGTCTAAAAAAAGCAATATACATACCTTAATTGTAAAATACTTTATTGCTAAAAAATGCTAATCATCACCTGAGCCTTCAGCGAGTTGTAATCTTGTTGCTGGCGGAGGCTCTTGCCTCGATGTTGATGGCTGCTGACTGATCAGGGTGGGGGCTGCTGAAGGCTGGGTGGCCGTGGCGATTTCTTAAAATAAGACAACAATGAAGTGTGCTGCGCTGACTCTTCCTTTCATGAATGATTTCTCTGTTGCATGCAATGCTGTTTCATAGCATTGTACCCATAGGAAAACTTCTTTCAAAATTGCAGTCAATCTCTCAAACCCTGCCACTGCTTTATCAACTAAGTTTAGGTGAGATTCTAAATCCTTTGTTGTCATTTCAACAGTGTTCATAGCATCTTCACCAAGAGTAGATTCCATCTCAAGAAATCACTTTCTTTGCTCATCCATAAGAAGCAGCTCCTCATTCGTTTTATTGTGTTTTTATCGTGAGATTACAGCAATTTAGTCACATCTTCAGATTCCACTCCTAATTCTAGTTCTTCTGGCTACTTTCACCACATCTGCAGTTCCTTCCTCCACAGTGGTCTTGAACCTCTCAAAGTCATACATGAGGACTGTAATCAACTTCTTGCAAATTCCTGTTAACGTTGATACTTTCACATCTTCCCGTGAATCACAAATGTTCTTAATGGCATCTAGAATGGTGAACCCTTTCCGGAATTTACTTTGCTCAGATCCTTCAGAGGAATCACTATTTATGGCAGCTATTACTTGTGGCAGCTATTACAATACGAAATGTATTTCTTTTTTAAAAAATTTACTTTCATTATTTATTTATGTTATTTAGGTTAACATTGGTTTATAACGTTATACAAGTTTCATGTGTACGTTACATTTCTACTTCTATATACCTTATAGCATGCTCACCACCAAAAATTTAGTTCCCATCCATCACCATACGGTTGATCCCCTTTACCCATTTCACTCTCCCCTTCCCCTCTGTAACCACTACTCTGTATCTACCTGTTTGTTTTTATTTGGTTTGTTTTGTTCATTTGTTTTGTTTTTGTGTGTCTTTGTTTTTTTATATTCCACATATGAATGAAATCATACGGTGTTTGTCTTTCTCTGTTTGACTTATCTCACTTAGCATAATACCCTCAAAGTCCATCCATGTTGTCACAATGGCAAGATTTCATCTTTTTTTAAGGCTGAGTAGTATTCTATTGTATACGTGTATACACCACAACTTCTTTGCCCACTCTTCTGTTGATGGGCACTTTGGTTGTTTCCATATCCTGGCTATTTTAATAATGCTGCGATGGACATAGGGGTGCACATACCTTTTCAAATTAGTGTTTTCATATTCTTTGTATAAATAAATTCTTTGTATAGTGGAATAGCTGGATCATATGCTAGTTCTATTCTTAAATTTTTGAGGAATCTCCATACTGTTTCCACAGTGGCTGCACCAATTTACATTCCCACCAACACTGTAGGAGGGTTCCCTTTTCTCTACATCCTCTAACACTTGTTATTTCTCTTGCCTTTTTGATAACTGTCATTCTAACAGGAGTGAGATGATATCTCATTGTGGTTTTGTTTTACATTTCCCTAATAATTAATGATGTTGAACATCTTTTCATGTGTCTGCTGGCCATCTGAATGTCTTTTTTGGAAAAATGTCTATTCAGCTCCTCTGCCCACTTTTTAATTGGGTTGGTTTTTGTTGTTGTTGTGTGAATTCTCATATATTTTGGATATTAACCCCTTATTGGATATACCATTTGCAAATATCTTCTCCTTTTTGGTAGACTGTCTTTTCATTTTGTTGATGGTTTCATTTGTTGTGCAGAAATGTTTTAGTGTGATGTAGTCCCATTTGTTTATTTTTGCTTTGGTTTCCCTTGCCTAAGGAGTCATATCCAGAGGGATATTACTGACGTGGATGCCAAAGACTGTACTGCCTAGGTTTTCTTCTAGGAGGTTTGTGGTTTCAGGTCTTACATTAAAGTCTTTAATCCATTTTGAGTTGATTTTTGTGTATGGTATGAGATAGTGGTCTAGTTTCATTTTTTTTTTTTTGCACATGGATGTCCAGTTTCCTAACATCATTTATTGAAGAGACTACCCTTTCTCCATTGTATATTCTTTGCTGCTTTGTTGAATGTTAGTTGTCCATAGAAGCCTGGGTGTTTTGCTGGTCTCTCAGTTATGTTCCACTGATCTATGTATCTATTTTCTGCCAGTACCATGCTATTTTGATTACCACAGCTTGGTAATATAGTTTGAAATCAGGGCATGTGATACCTCCAACTTTGTTCTTTTTTTTTTTCTTTTTTTTACGGTACGTGGGCCTCTCACTGTTGTGGCCCCTCCCGTTGTGAAGCACAGGCTCCAGATGCACAGGCTCAGCGGCCATGGCTCACGGGCCCAGCTGCTCCACAGCATGTGGGATCTTCCCGGACCAGGGCATGAACCCGCGTCCCATGCATCGGCAGGCGGACTCTCAACCACTGCGCCACCAGGGAAGCCCCTGTTCTTTTTTCTTAGGTTTGCTTTGCCTATTTGGGGTCCTTTGTGGTTCCATATAAGTTTTAGAATTTTTTGTTGTATTTCTGTGAAAAATGTCCTTGGGATTTTGATAGGAATTGCATTGAATCTGTAGGTTGCTTTAGGTATGGGCATTTTAACAATGTTAATTCTTCCAGTCCATGAGCATGGAATATCTTTCCATTTATTTGTGTCTTTTTCAATTTCTTTCAGCAATGTCTTATAGTTTTCAGTGTACAGGTCTTTCACCTCCTTGGTTAAATTCACTGCTATGTATTTTATTCTTATTACTGCAATTGTAAATGGGATTGTTTTATTAATTTCTCTTTCTGCTAGCTCACTGCTAGCATGTATAATAGAAATGCAACAGATTTTTGTATACTGATTTTGTATCCTGCAACTTTACTGTATTTGTTTATTATTTCTAATAGTTTTTTCGTGTATTCTTCAGGCTTTTCTATATAAAAAATCATGTCATCCACAAATAGTGACAATTTTACTTTTTCCTTTACAATTTAGATGGCTTTTATTTCTTTTTCTTGCCTATTTGCTCTGACTACGGCTTCCAATACTATGTTGAATAAGAGTGGTGAGAGGGGGCATCTTTGTCTTGTTCCTGATTTTAAAGGGATAGCTTTCAGTTTTTCATGGTTGACTATGATGTTAGCTGTGGGTTTGACATACATGGCCTTTACTAATTTGTGGTATGTTTCTACTATACCCACTTTATTGACACTTTTTATCAAAAATGGATACTGAATCTTCTCAAATGCTTTTTCTACATCTATTGAGATGATCATATGGTTTTTATCCTTCATTTTGTTAATGTGGTGTACCATGCTGGTTGATTTGTGTATGTTGAATCATCCTTATATCCCTAGAATAAATCCCACTGATCATGGTGTATGATCCTTTTAATGCATTGTAGCAGCTGGTTTGCTAATATTTTATTGAGGATTTTGGTGTCTATGTTCATCAGAGATATTGGCCTATAATTTTCTTTTTTGTGTGTTGTCTTTGTTTGGTTTTGGTATCAGGGTGATGTTGCCCTCATAAAATGAGTTAGGAAGCGTTCCTTCCTCTTCAATTTTTTGGCAGACTTTGAGCATTAAATCTTCTTTGAATGTTTGGTAGAATGCACTGTGAAGCTGTCTGGTCCTTCTATTTCTTCATGATTCAGTCTTGGAAGGGTGTATGATTCTAAGAATTTGTCCATTTCTTCTAGGTTGTCCAATTTGTTCATAATATTCTCTTACAATCCTTTGTTTTTCTGTGGTATCCGTTGTTATTTCTCCTCTTTTATTTCTGATTTTATTTATCAGACCCTTCTCTCTTTTTTTCTTGGTGAGTCTAGATAAAGGTTTGTAAATTTTGTTTATCTTTTTAGAGATCCAGCTCTTATTTTCACTGATCTTATCTACTGCCTTTCTAGTCTCTATTTCATTTATTTCCACTCTGATTGTTATTATTTCCTTCCTTCTATGGACTTTGGGCATCATTTGTTCTTCTTTTTCTATTTCCTTTAGGTGTAAGGTTAGATTGTTTGAGATTTTTCTTGTTTCTTGAGGTAGGCCTGTATTGCTATAAAGTTCCCTCTTAGTACCGCTTTTGCTGCATCCCATAGATTTTTTTGGTATGTCATATTTTCATTTTCATTTGTCTTCAGGTAATTTTTAATTTCTTCTTTGATTTCTTTGTTGACCCAATAGCTCTTCAGTAGCATGCTTTTCAGTCTCCATATACTTGTCATTTTTCTACCTTTCTTCTTGTAGTTGACTTCTAGTTTCATACCATTGTGATTGGGAAAGATGCTTGATATGATTTCAATCTTTTTAAATTTATTGAGATTTGTTCTTTAGAAAGTTCCACGTGCACTTGAGAAGAATATGTATTCTGCTGCATTTGAATGTAATGTTCTGTATAGATCTATCAAATCCATCTGGTTCTGCTGTTTCCTTGAATTTCTCTCCAGATGATCTATTCACTGACACAAGTGGGATGTTAAAGTCCCCTACCATTACTGTGTTGCTGTTAATTTCCATTTTCTTGGTAATTCCTTCACTTTCAGCCGATGTTTGTCTTTAGAGCTGAGCTCCTGGAGGCAGCATATAGTTGGGTCTTGTTTTTTTTAACCCATCCAACCACTTTGTGTCTTTTGCTTGGTGAATTCAATCCATTTACATTTTAGGTGACACATGAGGACTTAGCACTGCCAGTTTAGCTTTTGTTTTCTGGTTGCTCTATATATCCATTGTTTTGTTTTGTTTTGTTTTTTCCTTGTGTTTCTGTCTGCCATTTTGGTTTGGAGGTTTTCTGTTTTTTGTAGTTTCCTCTTTTTTTATGTTTCATGTCTCTACTCTATATTTATGTTTTGTGGTTACCATGGGGTTTGTATGAAATCTCTCATAGATAAAATAGTCCTTTTTCTGCTGGTAGGATCTTACCTTCATTTACCTACATAGGTTCCATCCTTTTCCTCTTCCCCTTTTATATTTTTGTTGTCTCAAATTATCCCATTTTATGTTGTGAGTTTGTTACTGAATTGAAGCAGCTATATTTGTTTTTTCAACATTTTCCCTCTTTAACCTTTACGCTATAACAAAGTGTTTAAAAACCTGTTGCGATAAAGACTTGCAACTTTTGATTCTGTCTACTTATCACCTTAGTCAAAGTTTTGTGTACTTTTTGCCATTCTGTTTCTGGTAGAAAAGCTCATTTCAACATTTCTTGTAAGGCAGGTCTAATGTTGATTAACTCTCTTGGCTTTTGGTTGTCTGGGAAAGTCTTTATTTCTCCTTCATATCTGAATGATAACTTTGCTGGATAGAGTATTGCTGAGTGATGACTTTCAGTATTTTGAGAATGTCACTCCACTTCCTCCTGGTCTGTAGAGTTTCTGCTGAGAAATCTGATGGCCCAATGAAGTAGCTTTGTGGGTTACCATCCCTTTTTCCTTAGCTGCCTTTAAAATTCTTTCTTTGTCATTGACTTTTGACAATTTTAATACAATCTGTCTTAGAGAAGGTAATTAGGTGTTCTCTTAGCTTCATGAACTTGTATACCCAGTTTCTTCTCCAGGTTTGGGAAGTTCTCAGCTATTATCTAAATAAATGCTTTGCTCCCTTCTCCCTCTCTTCTCTTCGGGGATACTCATTACCCTAATGTTGCCCTTCCTAAAAGAGTTGAATAGCTCTCTAGAATTTCCTCGTTTTTAAAATATCTTCTCTTTCCTGTCCTACTTGTACCATTTCAAGTTTGCTAATTCTCTCTTCCATATGGTCTGCTCTATTTCCAATGCTTTTAAATGTACTCTTCATCTCATTTATTGAGGTCTTCAACTCGAGAATTTCTGTTTGGTTCTTTTTTAGAGTTTAAGTACTCCTTCTGTTCATTAATTTTATTCCTGAGCTCACTGAACTGCCTTTCTAAGTTTTCTTGCAGCTCACTGGGTTTCTTCATGACAGCTATATTGAATTATCTATCAAATTGCAATATTCTGCATCTTTAAGTTTGGTTTCTGGAAAATCATCATTTGCTTTTTGTGGTACTGTCACTGTGGTTATTCATGGTGCTAGATGAGTTGTTCCTCTGCCAGTACATCTGAAGTAGGGACAGGTTTGAGATTAGAGGCCTTTCTTTTGTTTTCCAGTAGGTGGCACTATAGCATAGGTTTTTGGTTTCTTTTACCTGAGGTGCCTCTGGCTCTATTTGAGTCGGCCCTTTCCACCTTCCACCTCCTCTGTTAGAGGTGTGACTCCCTGCCCTCATTATCGCACCTTGTGCCTCTGGAGTCGATGGTAGCTCCTTCTCCTACTGTCACTGGTGTTGCTGCTTGGTACATCTAGATGGTAGGCTCTGCCATCTCATCTGGGATCCCATGAATTGCAGGCTCCACTGCCATGGGGGGAGGGGAATGAGGAGAGTTGGGAGGTGAGCTGAGGTTGCATGGGCGTCTCTGCTGTGTCTGGTATTGTAAGGTTCATGGGGCTCTGCCACAGTGGACCTGGAGTTGTTGGCGCTTCAGTGGCTGGAGGGACAGGTTCTCAGGCCCCACTGCCACTGTTTCCCAGTTACCCGTGGCCACAGGAGCTGCTGGGGCCAGGAGGCTAGAATCATGTGTACCTCCCTCCTCTGCCACTGTTGGGTTCTCTGGGGCTGCAGACTCAGTTGCTGTGGCTGGAGGGCTGGGTTTTGCAGGCACCACCTCTGCTGATCCCTTGTTTTCAACTTCTCTATGTGTTTCAGTACACCCACCTTTAGATGTACCAATGTGTGGATTCTCCGGTGTGCTGGTGTATTGAGCGGAAGTACCCTTGCTGTACTGTGGATGTTTTACTGGTTGTAGATTGATGGGGTGAGACAAAGGTAGCTTTTCACTCTGCCATAATGCTGACATCACTCCAATCACAAAATGTATTTCTTAAACAATAAAACTTGAAAGTTGAAACTGCTCCTTGATTCATGGGCTGCAGAATGGATGCTGTGTTAGCAGGCATGAAAACAACATTAATCTCACTATACATCTCTATCAGAGTTCTTGGGTGACCAAGTGCATTGTCAATGAGCACTGACATTTTGAAAGGAATCTTTCTTTCTGAGCAGTAGGTCTCAACCGTGGGCTTAAAATATGTAGTAAAACATGTTGTAAACAGATGTGGTGTCATCCAGGCTTTGTGGTTCCATTTACAGAGCACAGGCAAAATAGACTTAGCATAAATCTTAGGGCTCTAGGATTTTCAGAGTAGTAAGTCACTAGCTGCATTAGGCCCTAATAAGAGAGTCAGCCTGTCCTTTGAAGCTTTGAAGCCAGGCATTGACTTCTCCTCTAGCTATGAAAGATGGCATCTTCTTCCAATATAAGGCTGTTTTGTCTACATCGAAATTCTGTTGTTTAGTGTAGCCACCATTAATGATCTTAGCTAGATCTTCTGGATAATGTGCTGCAGCTTCTACATCAGCATTTGTTGCTTCACCTTGCACTTTTCTGTTATGGAGACGGTTTCTTTCCCTAAACCTCATGAACCAATGTCTGCTAGCTTCAGACTTTTTTTCTGCAGCTTTCTCACCTCTTTCAGCCTTCTTAGAATTGAGGCAAGTTAGGGCCTTGCTCTGGATTAGGCTTTGGAAATATGGTGTCCAATTTGATCTCTGTAAACTACTAAAATTTTCTCCATATCAGCAATAAAGCTGTTTCACTTTCTTATTATTCATGTGTTAACTGGAGTGGCACTTTTTTTTTTTTTTTTTTGTGGTACGCGGGCCTCTCACTGCTGTGGCCTCTCCCGTTGCGGAGCACAGGCTCTGGATGCGCAGGCTCAGTGGCCATGGCTCATGGGCCCAGCTGCTCCATGGCATGTGGGATCCTCCCGGACCGGGGCACGAACCCGCGTCCCCTGCATCGGCAGGCAGACTCTCAACCACTGCGCCACCAGGGAAGCCCTGGAGTAGCACTTTTAATTTCCTTCAAGAACTTTTCCTTTGCATTCATAACTTGGCTAACTCTTTGGCACAAGAGGCCTAGCTTTTTGCCTGTCTCAGCTTTTGACATGGCTTCCTCACTAAGCTTAATCATCTCTAGCTTCTGATTTAAAGTGAGAGATGTGTGACTCTTCCTTTCAACACATCCTTTGAACACTTAGAGACCATTGTAGGGTTATTGATTGGCTTAACTTCAATATTGTTGTCTCAGGGAATAGGGAGGCCCAAGGAGAAGAAAAGAGATGGTGGAATGGCCAGTTGGTGGAGCAGTCAGAACACACACAGCATTTATGGAATAAGTTCGCTGTCTTGTATGGGTGCAGTTCATGGTGCCCCAGAACAATTACAATAGTTAACAGCAAAGATCACTGACCACAGATCACCATAACAAACACAATAATAATGAAAAAGTTTGAAATATTGCAAGAATTACCAAAATGTGAGTATACAGAGACCTGAAGTGAATAAATGCTGTTGGAAAAATGGAACTGATAGACTTGCTCAACACAGGGTTGCCACAAAACTTCAATTTGTAAAAAACACAGCATCTGTGAAGCTCAATAAAATGAGATATGCCTGTAAGGTCCTCTCTTTTTTGAATTTAATTACCTTTTAAATCCTACCTCCTTCACAAGGCCTACCAAACTTCTCTGGCAATGCAGTGCAAAGAGATACTTTTGATATCATGAAGCCAGTGGTTTGAGTTTTGACTTCAGATTTGCCCCAAATCCATGACTCCTGGACTTGTTTGGTTCATTTTTGGTATCTTGCTAATATCAAAAAGATATTTCTAATATTTGTACCACTTATTTTGATATTTGATCACATTCTACTATGTACCATTATTTAAATATTTTGTGTGCTAAGGTTTCTCTACCCAGTTGGACTGTAGCTCCTTGAGGGCAAACACTAATGCTTAATTAGCAATAACACAGTAATTCAATGACTCAGAGGAAAAGCATCGATAGCTGAGCTTATTTACTCCTTTAAGCATCCATATGTTTTATTTTAACTACTATGGATAAAATATATTCTAAAATAGTCTTACTTTCTTAAACTGTACTTTTAAAAATCTCACACTATACCTAATAGTTTTATGCATATCAAGGACTCCAAATAACTCGTTTTAGAAGAAATGTATTAAATAAATTCTGTATACCAATGCATATATGTCAAGACTAAAGAGCAAATGAGAGGTATTATTCATTTTAGAAAAGAAAAATGAATTTAATAACTGTCCTCTGCTTATGCTTCCATTTCAAAATGCCAATATGCCAGGAATTCTTCCTCAATAACAAGTCATTAATAATCAATAATAAATTAAATTAGGTTTGGATTTTATAAAACTTGAATTCCAGGGAGTTCCCTGGTGGCCTACAGGTTAGGATTCCGGACTTTCACTGCCGTGGCCCACGTTCAATCCCTGGTTGGGGAATTGAGATCCCACAAGCCATATGGCACGGCCAAAAAACAAACAAACAACAAAAAAACAAACAAGCAAACAAAAATTGAATTCCATTTTGGGAAGAAAGGCTTGGCCAAATCTTGCAATCCTAACACTGCTGATGAACAAAAATATATTGCTTTGATTCCTGAAAATATTGAACTGAGAAGTCAAAATACCTGATAATAGGCAACTTTAAATAAATTTATTAGTATGAAGTAAGTTATTCATCAGTAAAGCAATGGTCCACGAGTATGACAAGAAAATAAGTGGAACGTTATTATTACTTCTTAGGAATTAATAACTTGTGATAATATAAACAGTAGGCATGAGACAATACACTATTTGACTATAATACACTAATATACGAAATTAAGTTACATTTCACCTGTTACCTAGTTTAAGCAATAAGCTCTTTCTACAAGTCTAATGTCAAAACCATTTTTATATATACTACTTCTTAGAGAATGGGCTGGAAGGAAACATTCCACAGCAATTAAATAAAACCATTAAATGTACTAGATTTAGGGTCTTCTGGAATTCTAGGGAAGGGGACTCAGAGGATGAGGGTCCAGAATGGGAAGGACACTTAATTTTCATTGTATATTCTTGGTACTACTGAATTAAAAAAAAAATGCATATATTACTTATTCCATTAAAATAGTTATTATTTAAAGGGAAGGAAAAAATTGTACAAAGAAAAAATTTATATCTTATCTAAGGTGATAATCATAAAGCAGAAAACATCCTACATATGCTAAGATCTGTGATAATAGTTCAACATCAACAGAGTCACCTTGATATATTTAATCAGCAAACATGCAGTTCTCACTCTCACCTTCCAAAGTGAAGGACTATATACCGAATGAGATCACCCTGCTTTTCCATTTTGTTGTCTGTGACCATGGGCATCAATTTGTCATAGTACTTGGCAAGGTAGAAATGCCCATCCTCCCACTCTGGCAGGAACAAGGTCACATCCTGTAAAAGATAACAGAGAATATCCACTTAATAAAACCCCCCACTATGCTGGGAAGTAAAGTATAAATAGATAATTAGGGATCAAAAGTATGAGACCGACATCTAGGCAGAGCAAAGTCAAAGGCAGACTGACTCTGGTGTAAATAAGGAATAGCTACTTTCTTACAAAGGTTTTCTCAGGATAGCTGGTGGGTTCTGGTGGGTTGCCCGCTGATCAACATGTCATGCTAATTTGCTATATAGGGAAAAACACTCCACTTACATTGCCACTTTACATGATACATCAAAATAATTTTCAGATGGATTAAGGTATTTCATGTATGTGTGTACAGGTATATTTTTATTGTTTTAAAAAAAAACCTCAGAGAAAGAAGAATATCAAATCTCTGAAGAGGACAGGACTTTAAAGGCATTCAAATATGGTTTAAAAAAGAAATCACATATCATTTTTCTCTAAGATCTACAAGTTATTGCCCTCTCTCTCAACTCCTTCATAATCAGGCTTTTGAAAAGAATTCTCCAACTCACTGTCATTCCTCAAACTATTTCTTTTTGGTTCAGTAGACACCACTCCACTAAAGTAGCAACTTAAACAGACATACTTTCCAATTCTGATCTCACGTGAGTGACCTCTCTTCAGCATGTTTCTGTTGTCCATGCCATTTCTTCTTTGAATCACTTTCTTCCTTTTGCTTCTGTGAGGCCACAATGTTCCAAGTTTTCTCCTACCTTTCTGGCCACTCCTACTCAGTCGCCTTTGTCATTTCCTCTCCCTTTCCTTTATATTTGTATATTGTGTGTGGTTTATTAATTTTTAATTATATTACTTGAAATGTGATGGAAAATACATAGAACAGCTGAGTAAAAAAAATTTTTTAAATACAGCTCGACTCTTAATTCAAGCAAATTTGAGAACACAGTTTAGACCAGGAACCTTAAAATGAGATTGTAAGTTTCCTCCAAATCTACTCCTAAAACCTTACAGATACAAACCTGCTTGTGGATAGAGGACAGAATGACATGATTAGATATATGGAACAGATGCTGGATTCATGTGCCTAAAACGGGCCACAGGGACGAGGCTCCCAGTGTGCTTTTCTCATCTAGTCAAAGGAGAAGCAAATGGAATGAAGGAAAATGCTAATTAAGATTGCTTCTAAAAAGATATTTTCAATCTGGTTTCATCATCTTTCTATCTCCCTTCCTTTCCTTTCTTCCTCCCTCCCTCTCTCCTTCCTTCCTGGTTTAAGTTAAAATTTTATTTTAGAAAATAAAATCTACATACAGAAAGATAAATCTTATATGCAAAGCTTGCTCAATTATCACAAAGCGATCACACTTATATAAGAACTCCAGAAACACGAGCCTCCCCTTTTGCCCTCCCAAACACTACTCCCTTTGTTCTCCTCCCAAATAACCACTACTACAGATTAAATATTTGTGTGTTGTCCCCCCTCCCCCCTCGCCCAATTCATATGTTGAAGCCTAATCCCCAATGTGATGGTATGTGGAGGTGGGGCCTTTGGGAGGTGATTAGGTCACAAGTGTGGAACCCTCATGAATAAGATTAGTGCCCTTATAAAAGAGGCCCCAGGGCCCTCCCTTGCCTCTTCTGCCATGTGAGGTCATAAGGAGAAGATGGCTGTCTATGTAAGCAGGGCCTCACCAGACTGAATCTGCTAGCACCTTAATTCTGGACTTCTCAGCCTCCAGAACTGTGAGAAATAAATGTTGCTTAAGCCACCCAGTATATGGTATGTTTGTTATAGCAGTGCATATGGACTAAAAACAACCACTATCTCCATTTCTGATACAATAATTTTGTTTTGCTCATTTCTGAACTTTATATAAATGGAATCATACTACATGTATGATTTTTTCATATGACTTTTTTCCTTCAACATTAAGTTTGGGAGAACCATTCAAGTTGTTGGATGTAACTTTGGTTTGTTGGTCTTCATTGCTATACATACAGTATTCCATTATAGGGATATGTTATAATTCGTTTATCCATTCTATAATTGATCGACATTTCTACTTCCAGTTTAAAATCTACAAATAACGTTGGTATAAACATTTTTGTACATGTTCTATGGAGACGTGTTGAGCATTGATAAAGTGGCTGTCACAGTATTATCACCTTTAGGAGAAAACACCAAACTGTTTTCCAAAATGATTGTAATAACTTATACTTCCAGCAGCACTGTATGAGCGTCTAAATGCTCTATAGCCTTGCTAACACTTGAAAATATCAATCTTTTAAATTTTAACCATTCTTGTAGGTATATAGTGTTAGCTCATAATACTTTCCTTTAAACTGAATGGCAGTTGATTTATAATATTGTATTAGTTTCATCATAATACTTTTTAAATTTGCATCTATTCCTGTCTACTACAGTGAAGATATTTTCTTTTTTTGGGTCATTTATATATATCCTTCTGTTAAGTCTTCTATTCAATTTTAAAATTGAGTTGTCTGTATTTTTCTTATTGACTTTTAAGAGTTCTTATTATATTCTGGATATAAGCCTCACCATTTATGTATTGCAAATATCTTGTAATCTATTGCTTACCTTTACATTCTTTTAAAAAATATTTATTAATAAATATATATTTTTATTTTTTAAGTAAAAAATAAAAGCTGATGTACAATATGTTAGTTTCAGGTGTACTACATAATGATTTGACATTTGCATACACTATAAAATGATCACCATGATAAGTCTAGTAACCACCTGTCCCCATACTAAGTTATTACAATATTATTGACCATATTCTTTATGCTGTATGTCTCCATGACTTATTTATTATATAATTAAAAGTTTAAACCTCTTAATCCTCTTCATCTATTCCCCCCTACCCACCTCCCGTCTTTCTTGCCTTTACATTCTCAATGGTATCTTTTGATGAACAGAAATTCATAATTTTAAGTTAGTCAAATTTATTAATCGTTTCTTTTATAGTTATTGTTTTTGATCTGTTTAAGATGTCCTGAGCTACCTCTAGGTTTGAAGATACTCTCCTATATTCTATTTTGGGACCTTTATTATTTTGCCTTTCACATTTAGATCTACAATCTACCTGAAGTTTATTTTTGTTTATGTTGTAAAGAAGGGATCAAGTTTGACTTCTCCTCCCATAAGCTATCCAAATAACACAACAATGTTTACGGAAAAGATCATTCTCTCAACTCTACAATACCACTTAGAATCTGTTTCTGGGTTCTCTCTTCTGTTCTACTGGTTATTTGCCTAGCCTTACATGAACACAACATCATCTTAATTTCTATACCTTTATAATAAGTCTTGAAACACATCCTGGTTATTCTCAGTTTGCCCCTCTAAAATACACTTGTCACTCCACTCTTTTCTGCTCTATAATCCAAAAGATTGACATTGTTGATTTCTATCAGTAGGCCTATTTGCCTTCTGGAAATTGTTGTTCTTATAGTTCCCCCATGATTGTTCTTTCCTTAGCAGCTGTTTCCAGCGGGGCCTCATAGTTTTGAGTTATGCATGTGTATCGTGGTATTCAGTCAAAGACTCAGTGGTGATTCTAATGCAGTCTAGATCTAGAACTTTTTGTCTAACTCCTTTTTCCAGGTTAGTCTGCTTCACAATTCTAGCCATCCACTCTTATTTTATTATTTTGTATCTTCTATATTCCATGTTTTTAATTTTTTTTCAGTTCCTTTTCTAACTCCTTGAGATGGATTCTTAGCTTATTAATTTTGAGCCTTTATTTTCTTCTAACATATGTAAATAATACTTCAAATTCCCTGTAAGAATGGCTTTAGCTAAATCCAAGTTTTGCTATGTCATATTTTTATTATCATTCAGTTCAAAGTATTTTTCAATTTCCATTGCAATTTTTTCCTTGACCCATGGGTTACTGAGAAGTATCTCTTTTCTAACACCATCTATGTAAGGCTTAATACGTAGTAAGGAAAGTATATACTGTGTTTGTTCAAAAATTTTCAGGCCAGACTGTGGTTAACTTTGGGAAGGAGGATGAAAGGGTGAGTTCTAGAGCATTAAGAACATTCTACTTCTTGATATGGGTGGCGGTTTCATGACTATATTTTGTGATAATTCCTCCAACTATACTTATGTTATATATTCACTAAAAAGTCAAAAAAGCTTCCTGGCTATTTTTATACATGTGCTCTTCCCATATGGACCTTAAAATAATTTTATCTATTCTCAAAAACAACAAAAAAAGTGAGTTTCTAACTGAAATTGCATTATACATTCACTTACCTTATATTTTTTCATAACTGCATTGCTTTCAAAGTTAGCTGTTTCTTCCATAAAACGGCCCACTAGTAGCATAGCTCGTCCATGGATTAACATGTTCTTACTTTCAGTTGGGGTTTTATTTTCAGGAAAACATAACTCAACACCCTTCTGAAGAACAATTAGTGCCTGGTGAACATCACCCTGAAAGAAAAAAGGCAACAACAAGCCTTTTAATTTAAGACCATATTTCCATTTTCTGAAAAGCAAATAAAATTGTTAGAATTTAAAGTTCATAAGGTATTTTATGTATAAATCTATTTGTAATTTCATGCTCATCTCTCATTTTCCTCCTATGAAAGTAAAATCCTAAACAGGAATCATTGCTTCATTTCATATAGAACTCCTGTATTCATTCATTCACTTGTTTTTTACAGTCAGTCAAAGTGCAGGGAACTGAAGATATATGTAGGTGATTAGGGATAATCAAACATAAATATGTCAAAATCTCTAGCTTAAAAAAGTTCACAGTATGGGCTTCCCTGGTGGCACAGTGGTTAGAGTCCATCTGCCGATGCAGTGGACGCGGGTTCGTGCCCCGGTCCGGGAGGATCCCACATGCCGCGGAGCGGCTGGGCCCGTGAGCCATGGCCGCTGAGCCTGTGCGTCTGGAGCCTGTGCTCCGCAATGGGAGAGGCCACAACAGTGAGAGGCCCGCGTACCGAAAAAAAAAAAAAAAGGTCGTAGCCAAGTGAGGAAATAAACTATAAAACAACAACACAATGTGCTAAGTGTTATTAACAGAAGAATATACATGCATATTATGTAGGAAAGAGAAGACAGTCTGCTAAATCTACCTGAAGATATAGGAAAATGGAGTTGAGCAGTGGTCAGGCAAAGTAATCACGTAAGGAAAATCTAAGTTAGGTCTTAAAAAATGAGTAGAAATTTTCCTGGCAAAGAATTCAGTGAAGGACACTCTTGGTAGAAGAGTGTCTCAATTTTAGTTGAGAAAAAGGCAAGTAGTCTGGTTTTAGCTGAAGATTAAAGGGTTGTGAGATAAAGGGTTTGTGAAGACCAAAGGGTTTGTGAATACTAAAGGGTTTGTGACAACTGAACCTGAAGAGGTAGGCTGAGACTCGATGAGAAAGGGCCTTGTGTACTTTCTAAAGTTCTGACTTAATCCTAAAGCCATGAAGAATACTTTGAAGGATTTTAACTGGGGGAGTGACATGATTCAGTGTACATTTTAGAAAGATGACAGACTGCAGTAATGAACACCAAGAAATGGTGAGACCTCAAAAAAAACTTAATATTGCCAGAGGGTGTAAATGCTAAGGGCATGAAGGAAAGCAGCAAAGATAAATAAGAGGGAGAGGATTCAAAAGATATTTCTAAGGTCAGTTTAGTCTCCAACTTGATGTGGAAAGTGAGGGAGAGGAAGAAGTTCAAGATGATGCCCAGGATTACTGTCATAAATGAGAGGATGTGATAGAGTCCTACTCAGAAAAATAAGGAATATGGGAGGAGAAACAGGCAGTGAATTTTACATGATGAATTGCATTTTGAGCA
The DNA here is from genome assembly GCF_005190385.1 of Monodon monoceros. NCBI lineage: Eukaryota > Metazoa > Chordata > Mammalia > Artiodactyla > Monodontidae > Monodon > Monodon monoceros. The sequence continues at coordinate 120,418,974 of NW_021703767.1, read as the reverse complement.
TACTGAATTTAAGGTATTACAATACATACATGTTCTAGCACTAGCTCTGAAAATGACCTGACTAATGCGGGCTGAATTATTACTTTCATCTCCCATCCAGGAAACATCTCCTCCCCTGTCCTTTCTTAGCCACCATAAAAGTTGGTTTAATCACAAATGGCACCAACTATAGTTGCTAACCGTCAATTTCAGAACATGCTATGCCTACTACTAATTCTAGACTGGTGGCAAGCATGAGGAGATATGAAAGTAAGAGTCCTTTAAATCTGTGGCATGAGCTTTTCAAGGAGTTTGTGTATTTTAAAGCCCCCTTCTTATAACTGTAGCTTTAATCTGAGGATTGCTGAGGACGTTTGTTCTGAAGCTAAGCCCTTTCTGACAGGCTAGATTAGAAATGGATCTTTACAGCAACAGTGGCAAGTCTACACAAAACTAATTATCTGCCAAGAATGTAATAAGGACAGTGTTATGTTCACCTAAACATTTCTTGAGTGCACTCATGTATATATATATGTGTGTATATATATATATATAGTAAAAAAAAAAGGAAAAATTGGTCATTTCCCTCAAGAAAAAAATGGAAGACAGATGAAAACAGAGAGAACTGCACTTTCAGTCTTGAAATTGGGGACTTCAGGATAGAAGGAAGTTTCTTCCAGATGATAGTAGATAAATGATGCAGAAAGGTGACAGAAAAAGAAGGTTCTGAATTTAGATTAGGGATCTAATCTCTGTCATGCCTTTGTAGGAAGTACCTATGATGGAAGTACGTACAATGACGTCCCCTTGGCCATTACCTTGGACCACAGCCACTTTGCCCTTTCCACATACAGTTCAGCAAGTCGTGATTCTCCAGCATTAAGGAGAGCATTGTAGGCTGTCTGGTGGTGACCAGCCTTTCGAGCTACTCTGGCACTCTGTAGCCAGCATTCTCCAACCATGTCTTTGTAATCTGGTCTAAAGGAATGTGACAAAATGGGCGGGGGGAAAGAGCATTTTTAAGTATATTCAACAGCTTAATTAAAATATCTCTTCCTAACATGGAACCTTCTCAATATATCTTTTCAAAGGAATCAAAGAATATTTATGTTAAAAAACTAATTTTAATTTTCTTAAGAGTTCTCCATTGTTATCAATTACAAGCCTATGAAGACCTTACTATTGACTTATATCTGTACCTCCCCCAGATACGTTTTCAACATTAAAAACATGATATATTGCACATAAAAGTAATTTTTAAGTTCTAGGCTCATTTTAACTATACAGTGTAGACTTGACAACTGACAATAGAAAAATACAGATTCAGAGAGAAAATTAGGAAAGATAAATACTCCCAAGTAATATGCAAATATAACACTGAATTCACAATAACTGACATGCAAAAAAAAAGTGTGTAAAACCTTTTGTTGAGGCTTAATAAAGCTCTCCGGAGAGCCAGTATGGGCTCCTTTGCTCTGTAGGAATTCTGGGTCATTTCTAGTCGAGCTACCCAATTTAGTGAATCTTCTTGAGTACTGTCACCTGGAGACTGGTGAAAAACTGGTTTGACGCTATGCTCCAACTCACACAACATGTGCAATCTGAAGACACATAGAGCCTATGTTAATATGTTATAATAGTCAGCCATATTAATCTGACATATAAAGCACGTACTTTAAATTAACCATAAAGAATATGAAATGTGCAGTTTTCTTTGGAAGAACTTTAACCAATATATATTCTTGGTATATAAACAGTAACATTTAAAACTTTTCAAATTGGGTATAAACACTAATTTATGTTGATTTGAATAGTTAGTGCTTTGTTATGATCCCTAGACCCCTCTAATTAAATTGGAGAAGGGTATATAAAACTAAATTCAAATGTATGAAAGCCAGACTTTACCACCTGTATAAAGATAAAAGAAAATATAAATCAATGTAAATATTTGTATATATTGCTGGTGCTATTGTAAGAGGACCTGGCATAGTAGATGCCAGTAAAAAATTGTGAAATGAATGCAATTTTAATTTTTTTTTTTCCTAAGGCTGATGGAAACATTTGTGATACATTCAAATTAACTTTTTCCCATGCCTACAACCCAGTGTTCAAGCATGCAGTTGAGTAGCTACATAACTGAATTAATCCCAGTGGTCCAATCTCTGGTTTCATTAAGCTGTTACCAAAGGGGCTGATACAAAATATAATTTAAAAAATAGCGTATTTTTCTTTTTAATTTACTGTTGTTCAATTACAATATATGTTTTATTCTTTTCTTCAGGTAAATTAACAGACCTAAAATGTTTTCCATCATTTTCTTCCTTACCTCTAAAAATTAATATTACTTGTGAGTAATATTAATATTACTTGTGAGTAATGTAGTACCTACATTTGAGGGGGGAGTGGGAAATGTCAAATGCATTTCTCAAAGAGAAAAAGGAAAGGGAACCAACAAGTACTGAGTACCAATGTGCCAGGCAGAGTAGACGTCTAGTTATTTAGGTTATATAGAAAATAAACTCTGACATCACAACAAGACAAATGTAAGATATTTTTGCTATTTTTTAGAAGTCTCATATTTGCCTTTCTAATTAAAAGGATGTATGTTAGGACATTTTAAAAAACTATAGATAGGGTGATTGTGAGGTAAAAAAATGAAAAGAGCCATTTTGTGAGCTCTGCGTAACACCAAACACACTATCACTTATTTAGCGAGCACAAAATTCCAAGCCTGTCATATGACACCTACAGACCAGGAATATAAAAATGGAAACCTCAAAATACCTCACAATATATTCATATCCTCGTTGGTAAGAGCCTCTTTCAAAGCTTGCAGCTGAAAGAGGCACAATTTGTTCTGCTCTCACTAGTTTCAATGTGTCATAAAAAGCTGTGATATCTTTTTTTTTAGCTGATAATAATAACTGTCCCAGTCTGACACTCCATGTTGTAGATTTCCCATCTGAAAAACAAATGAAGAGTCAAGGCATGCCATGATAGCTGGATTCCAGAACAAGCTTTATTTCATTTGATAAAATGGTCAACAGAAATCCGGAACAGATAGTTTCATTCCACTTTGAACTTAAACAAGGCAATCATAAAACAAGCTGAGAGATTAATTACGAAAGTTGCTTAGCTACTTAAGTCTAAATATTTATGGCATATTAAAACTGCTTATATTTTAAGAAGTAATTTTACCTGCTGCCAAATAGTTTTCTACCAAATCCCACTGTGACAATTTCCAAGCTGCTTCCACTCTGTATGTGTTTAATTCATCTGTCCATTCAGACCTGTGAAAAGAAATACGTATCACTTAACCATTTATTTAAAGTGGCATTTAGAGGTTTTTTCATTGGTTTAGATACTCTATTTATTGTAGTTATTTATTGCTCTATTCATTGTATTTGTATGGTATTGTATTTTGTATGTAGGTACAAAATAATTATCTCTAGCCAAAACAATCCCCCAAATTTTAATGTTTCCAGTCCCCCAAAACATTTTTTTCAATAATTACTTCTGATACAGCCATTTAAAAATGCCATTTTTTTGGACAAATTTGTCATATATTAGAGCAGAATTAATGCCTGGATAATTACAAAGAGCAGTTGTAAAATGAGTTGCATGCTTAACTTGAACAAAGAGCAGGGAGAAAAAAGAGCCAACTGAACATACATGCATTCAGAGGTAAGCAATTCTAATAACTTGGTATTTTGAATTAAATTTAAGACAAAAAACATAGAAGCTGGTGGGGTAGGTTGAGTACTGGGGTACATAGGACACTCAATAATAAAGGCATAACAATGTTACAAATTATGTGTCAATAGTATGACAAAGGATACAAAATTAGCTACCTAAAATACATAACTATTCTTAAATTATTTTCAGTTACTTTAAAATTGGGGTTTTTAAAAGCAGCATTATATAGGTAATTATTTTTTCTAAGTATCCTACTTATGTGACACTAAGATGGCTAGTGATGTTTAGATCATGACTGTATAGAAGAAGCTATACTTCCCCATGTTTCTTCTTTATTAAATCATATCATTTGAATACCTGCTATATACTAGACCCTCAGCTAGGCACATTTTTCTATTTAATTACCTAATAATACCAAAGGTACACATACTATAAATAAGGTAACAGACTCAGGGAGGCTGGGATCAATGCCCTTAAAAGCCCTCCTTGTTCTTTCTGTAGTAAAAACACATAAAGAAAACATAACAAATGAGTCAATTAATTTTTATTAAAAAAAACTAAAGTAGTAGCATAAATATCGAATATTCTCTAATGTCTAAATACCACCAAGAACAATTTAGAACAAAGCTAAAAGAAATACAATAGAAATATAATTTTCAAAAGTCCAACTTTGAATAACTTCACTAGCTTATCACTCGATGCCAAAGTATCAAAATTTTAGGATACAAATCTGAGTAGAATTAGCAGGAGTTGCTCTCCAGAGGGGATATATCACACCAAGAAGTACCAAATGGCAATGAGGATCAGGCTGTGAGAACTTACTTCCATAAATGTATTAAAAAAATGACTGTGTAGGTTAAGCACAGTCAATAATTTTGGAGAAATATTTGTTTAAATGCAAATATTCTCCCCAAAGAAAACTCGTCCCCTCAATGACCATTTGCTTCAAGGATACAGTATCCTTCATTGAATATTGAAACTTGCCTTTCCACAAATCGAACGATCAGGAGGCTCTATGTATCCCAGATCCAAAGAGAAGACTGTGCAGTGTGCATCATAAGGAAACATGACACCTCGGCTTGAGCTAAAACAAACCTTCCCAAATTTCTGCAACCCCTTTATTCACAAGGTCTCTCAGTTAATCTGGAGACACATATCTAAAACATATAACAAATCTTTCCTTGCTTCTGTAAAGCTTCTTTCATCATTTCGTAAATCCACTAACCATCCAACTAACACTGAGCTTCTCTACTCCCAGACACTGTAGAACAGTGGTCTTTAATAAATCAGTTTGGAATTTATAGAAATTATAGAGCTGTTTTCAGCGTGAACTAACTAAAAACAGTGGCCTGTGCTCTTTGGCAAACTAAGATCCCATCACTTTTGACCAGATCTCACTGTCCAGAAAAGTCAACTGGGGTCTGGTAAATACATTAAGGAGTAAGGCTTTTTCAAGAGCACAACCAACCTTCCTAGTAATTCTCTAAACTAGAAGAACCATGCATGTCTTAATCTCTGCCACATGTAAGTACTTTTTTGGTGGGTATCGTTTGGTTTGCTATAAGAAACCATTTTCTTTAGGAAAGGAAGGCTAATTTCATTTTTACTAGTCTTTTAGGAGAAAATCAACCCACACATTCTAGAGTGGTATTCCTTAGTTCAGTCACAAAGTTTCCCTCTCCCCAGCACAGAAAATAACTGGTGCTGATAATGTAGGCAGAGGTTAGATAATCTTCTGGAAATACTAATATGAGCTTCACCAATAGTAGGTGAAGTCTTGCAGGTTCCTGTTATAAAGCAAATTTAATTCAAGGATGACTCTTTGCATAGATGATAAGCTGTTAAATGCTAGATTGACTTAAGAGACAGCAGGAAAAATTATTTTTTGGTGTTTATCTCCAATACCATGAAAACAAAAAAGATTTCACTACTTTAGTAAACATTACTTCAACCCAATTAATTAATTAAAAATTTCCCATTCCAAACTAACAACAAAAGAAAATCATTCTTTTAAAAAACATTACCTGTTAGCATGCACTCCATTCACCTGAGTGATTACAGTAGACAGCTGACCAAGACCTAACATGGACTTCACTACGCCATGATAGTGAATGATCTGGAAATTTAAAAGTATTTAAAATAGCAACTGTTACTTCAAATACATCTTAGGAACCAAAAAGTGTTTAACTGATATTCATTAAAAAATGCTATTTACCTCACTGAGCCTACCTTTCTTAGTTTAACAACTGACTTGCTTGGCTATATGGCAGAGCCCTCTAGTGATGTCCTAAACACAACTGAATTTTTTTTTTTTTTAATGGAGATAACCTATAAAAAAATCTCAGATTGCATTCATTATCTTTTCCAGATACGGTCTGATTTTTGGTTCAGATCAAATATAAAAGTAACAAGTACTCCTTAATACTTTGTTTAAAGATTATTTGTCATATTATTTCTCACCTAAAAATTAAAACTCAAACGTCACAATATTATTAATATCGATTTTGGGCTTCAGTAACTGAAAAGTTAAATAGGATTGTGAAATATTCTTTAAAATTGAAAACAAGCCTGTGAAAAATAAAGGCCCTACACACTGAACTTCTGAGAAAATGAACATGTCAATTATGACAAAAAGGAATACCCCGAGATTAGAGAGGATCTAAGTCAAGATTATAAATCAATGATTCTAAACCCCTTTCCTGTTCCAACATACATGAGATATGCAACGTCCCCCCGTTAGCAACTGTAGCCCAGTGATTCTAAGGGACCATTTCAGAGATTCCCAGATGGTGATAGGGGGCATGTGTAATCTGAAAAAGTTTCTTAGGCTGTAGAGAATCACTATTATTATTAAAAATTGATGCAAGTCTTATACTTTTAATAGCAATCTAAAATTATATCAATTTTAGAGTAATGCAACATAGAGTTTAATGTAAGTATACTTCACAGTAAATCTCATTTATTTGGGAGATTTGTAAGGTCACAGAAATTTGGTATTGGAAGGGATCTCTGAGATCCTCTAGCATGTCTCTAATTTTATCAATCAGGAAACTCAAGTTCAGAGACGGTTAAATATTTTCCAGACACACTGTGACCCTGGTAGAGACAGTATTGAAATTAAGGTTTCCAAAGTTCCTAGTTCAGAGTTCTTTTTGTTACAAGGCCTTTCATTTATCTCTTACCTGGTCTGGTTCTAACTGAATAGCCCTGTCATAACAAGCAGTGGCATCCCTTAGTAAGCCGATGCTTTCATGTTCAAGGATCTGTTCTTTTAGAGATGGTTCTGCCTTTCGAATTGCACTTACTCCAGCCACTCCATCTGGTTCATGCATAGCAGCATACAATTTCTTTGTTCAATCATTAAAAAACAATCAAGGGAGGAAAAAAACACAACTGGAAATAAAACTATAAAGCCACCAGTTTATGTAAAAAAATATATAAGAATTTTTTTCTCAAAGCAACAATATGTATTTGTTTCAAGATAGATTCACAGTGAAACTGCAAACTTATTTCCAGGCATTCTGTTCCACTTAAATATACTCATATTCCGCTTAAATACAAATCTATACTAATAACTGTTATTGATAATGAGAGCTGTAAAGAACCTCAAAGTCCTGAACTCTTTTAAAAATCCAATATATAATAAATTCTGTTGAGTATAGTTTATAAGTATTTTATTGCATTTTAAAACTTAAAAACATTTTAAACAGCATTTTAATATATTCATATTGAGATGCTTTCAAGAAACACAAGAGACTAAATCTGGGTTCAAAGGAGATATTCAGGATGAAGATAAAAATTTGGGAGCAATTAGCACAAAGATGGCAGGGGAAAGGATGAAATGATTTAGGAAATGAATAGAGGGAGAGAAGAAAAGAGGACTGGGGAAGGACATCAGAGTACCTGTATATTTATAGACAAGGAAGAACTAACAAATGAAACTGAGAGAAGCCAGAGTAGTTTGAAGAAACCTGGAGAATGTGGTATCCCAGAAGTTGTGAGAGAAAAGAAAATACCTTAATAAAGAAGTGGTCAAATGATGCCATGAGATTAAGAAAATGAGGACTGGGAAGCATTTATTGGATTTGGTAACATGGAGGCCACCAATTTTCTTAGCAAGAGTAGTGTCAGTGCAATGGAGAAAGAACTCTTGTTGGAACGGGCAAAGAGTAAATGGGAAGTAAAGAAGGAATACAGAGAAGATGGGCAATTCTTTTAAAAACTGACTGTGAAAGGAAACAGAAAGATGGGAAGTATCTGAAGAAGATACTGTAAGATCAAGGGAATTATAAAAAGTTAAGATTTTTTACAGGCGACACCAGAGCATGTCTATATGCTCTATGTACTCTGGTTGAGAAAGAAAAATTAATGATATTGGAGAAAGCAGGAATATCTGAAGGATTGAAATCAAGAACAAAAGTAGAAGAACTGAATTTTGGCAGGAAGGGATCCTTCCTTAGGAACAAGAGAAGGGAAGAAAGAGAATATGGTACAGAAGCCAACGTATTTTCAGATTTGGTAGACATCTGGCTTCTACTTTCCTAATGAACAATGAAGCAAGATCATCTCAACAGAGTAAGTGAGGTGGAAGCAGAGAAATGAAGAGAAGGTAAGAAATAGTCATCTTGAAGAGTGCGAAAGTAGTCTTTACTAGAGAAACATAGAGTGACTGAAGGCAGTGTTAAAGAGTCCCACTGATGTTTGAGATTATGAGTTGAAAGGAAAACCAGTTAAAAATCCATTGTGTGATTTTTCTCCAGTGATGTTCAGCTGCTTACATGCAGACACTGGGAAAGCAGATGGGTGAGTTTATCCAGCACTGGAGTCTTACAAAGTGAATACAACACAGAGGGAGAAAGATGAGGGAGCTGAACATCCTTGTAAAGGAATGACTTTAACAATGAACAAGAGACTCAGAGCTAGACAAGGGAGAAAAAGACAGGATAGGACTAATCATCCAAAGACTACAAGCTACTCATTTTCCAGTTCTCTCACCACACTCTGCTTTTTGACCTGAAAAGAAGCCCAACAATCTTGACCTCTTATTTAATCCATTGTATTAGGCCCACTGGCCCTTACTTTCTTTTCTTCCCTACACAGTCATAGTATTATTGTCTAAACCAATAAAATGAACAATCTAAACATAAAAGACTGGCAATATTAAATGTCATTATTAAGTTCACTATACTAATATCAAACCTGTAAAAATCCAAGATGCTCTTGAATATTTTGCTTCTTTTCTGTAATAAATGATTCAAAGTGCATTACAGCTCGTGTGTATGCTTTGGAGCGAAAGGACGCTACTGCCAGAGTATCCTGAGGTATGAGGTCTAGAAAACGAGTTACACTCTGATAGTCTTCATAATCCACAGTAGGTACTAGATTATAAAAAGATAATTGAGTAATTAAAGACTGAGAAGATGAAATTTTAAAAGTATCCGTTTAAATTTCAATTTATTTATTTTTAATTTATTTCATGAAATAAATTAATCTAAATGTATTAGGGTATCTTACTTAGAATGTAACTACCAACAAGAAGATTGCTCAGAAGATTCCTGCTCCAACAGCACCATTATGACTTATTTTGCCTTGAACAGTCATTTAACTTATTTGAGCTTCTGCTTCCTCATTTATAAAAGGGAAATATTAGTATCTGTCTTGCCTTACTTAAAATTCTGTTGTGACAATTAAATGTAAATTTATATTAAATGTTGAGGAGATATAAAGATGATACAAAAGATACAGAGATGAGTTATTTATTATTAATAACTATAAAAACACTGATAAAGTATAGCTATTAGTAGGAAAAAAGCAGAATTATAGAAATAGCCTTCTTTTTAATTTTAAAATTATTTGTTAACAATCTATTTTTTTCCTGTGTTGCTATATATACAATATTAACTAATACAATGGAAATAAAAAGTAAAAGTACCTTTCAAGTAAAATCACAAATACTTTAAAATGGTAATTTTTTTAAAGAGTCTAAGAAAAGATCTAACTGAGGAGCTTCTGGACTATCCAGTTTAAGAATTCTTATTTAAAACTTATAAATTTTAATAACGACTCATAACAGCATGTAGAAAACAGGAAACAAATAAATTTCATAATCAAGATAGTAAATTTAAAAGAAATTATATTTAAAATAAATTCTTTACTTCCATCAAAATTTGTAAATCATTTCAAATTATGAGAAATGTTAAAGTATTGTACTTTTGAAACATTACAAATGTTACTCTTAAAAGCTAGAATTTTCATTACTATGTTAGTAAGAAATGGTAATAACGGAGTTCGCGTTTTATTTTTTTGTTATCATTTTCACATGCAGAAACAGAAACAAACATTCAATTGTTGAAATAATGTAAAATATATCAATAATTAGTCTCACTGCAGAGAAAAACATTCCCCTAAACATAATTATTTGCAAGTCCAAAAAATCTTAGAAAAATAACAAACTGTTGTGCTTAACAACAGGAATGTATGTGCTTCCACAGATATAGGAACAAGAGGGAAATGCTCACAAACTGAGAACTTGGTGTAAGTGAAGGCCTCTTTAAGGGTCTTAGTCAGTTTTTCCAATTAGCCTCGAAGCTTTGGGGGAAAATCATGTGATCCCACTAAATGGCTAAAGTATACAAGAAGCAGAAGTATCATATACTTTACCCACTTGCTGCAAGAATGAAAAACACAAAAGTTCAAAGACATTAAGAGTATCTATTAATGTCTGATGAATATAATTCTTCTCACCAAGTGCTTGTATCATAGGGGCAAGTGTCATTTTAAACTCTAATGAGATTCTTCTTTTAGACACCTTTGTGGGAGTTGTAATATCACAGGGAAAGAAATAGCACGATAGTAGGTGTAGCAGAGTATAGTATAGTAACATATATTAAGCATATTTGGAGAGCCTGCTGGATACCAAACACTACCAGAGAAAGGGAAAGAATAATAAAAAGAATGAGATGAATTTAAAAAAGAAAAAAAAATAGGCCATGAAATGAATGAAAGTAAACTCTTTGAAATTTAAAACTTAAATGTGAAAAAGACTGCAAAGAGTATCTTATAAGTGAAAAAGTATAAAGAACACTTCACTATTCATATATATACGCACTTAATTTATATCATCACCATCCCAATTAATCCTCAATCTTCTAAGGGAGATAAAATCAACCCTATTTTATGCAAAGAAAAATTAGGTATATGTTTTGCTTAAGGAAGTGACAGTAAGAATTTAAAGAGAGGTTTTCTAACTATAAATTCACTGCTCTTTCTCAGTAAAAAGGCCATCTTAAAGGGGAAAAAAAGGCATGCAAGAAAACATAGGTCTTTTAAAAGCTAATGCTTAAATTACAGAACTGATACAGAAAGGAGCTAACTTGTTAATAATTAAGAGAAGGAAGTATACAGAAGTTATGACTTACTCATGGAGTCCACCTTATTTCTGATTGATTTGCCTTGTGGAAATTTTTCAGCATTCAGTGCCTGAAATTTGTGCCTTGCCCACTGTGTGAGATGGTCAAGCATGGAGAACACAGTCTGTGTACTGAGCTGACACAGATCAGATGCACTGTCTTGGGTACTTATGGTATGCTGATCATCATGCTTTAGAACTGCCATAATTTCTGCATAAACCTAAGAAGAATCATTTTATGGTGAATAATATGTCTGCATAATATCATTTTACAATTACCTGACATATAAGACTAACCACTTTAAGGCAATAATTTTCAAAAGAAAAAAATCCATCATACATTAATAATAAATCATTTTTCTCATCTATAATTAAGCCAATAAAATGTTTCCCTGAAAAGAAAATATACTGTAAAAGAGTCACGAGAGTAAATATAAAAATATTTTAAAATTCTTCTAGATTATTCAATAAATGATCACGAAACTACTTGTTAACTAGTAGAAAATAAAATTTTAAACAATATCTCACAGTATCTGTAAAAATCAATTTCAGAGTAATTGAAGGGCATGTTAAAACAAAAGGATCAAAAAGATGTAGGAAAATATGTTCATGACATTGGATAAGAGAAGGCATCACATAAAAGGTTTAAATTAAAAAGCTATAAAAGATTTATAAATTTGGCATTTATATTTAAAATTTCTGCATGGCAAAAGGTATAAACAAAGGTTAAAAAGAAAACCACTAACTGGAAAAAATTTCTGTGAGATATGACTGGCACAAACTGGAATCCAGAATACATATCAAACTACCAATTATTTAAAAAGGACACACACATACACAACCACAAATAGGTAAAGGATATGAACTAAGCATTATATAACTCTTTGATAAATAAAAGTATAAGAAAAGGATTTTGTAAGCATTTTCATATGTACTTACATATTATAGCATACCTTGATCTACATTTCCTACTAATATGTAGCCTTTTTAATACTAATCATATTGCATAAATGTTTGGACAAACAGAAACCAAATAAAATGATATTTCTTACCTCCTGCTGATCTTCTTGATTACAACCCAACAAAACATACACTAGAATATGTGGAAGAAGATAGATGGTCACCTTGAAATCATGCTTCATCATAATGCTACAGCAGGTGAAGATTTTACTGGCAAGATCATGCCGCACCTATAAACTCCAATGGTTTAGAGAGAGTAAGTAGTTTTATTCATTTTATTCTTTTGATTAATGCCAAAAAATAACATGTGAGCTAATTTAACATTGCAGAGTGGGTATTCTATGGAGAAATGCACTCAAAGCAGGGAGAATTTCAGATCACCATCCCTTTGGTCAAGTGCCTGAACTGCTGACACCCCTACAGGCAATGTAGCTACCTGGGCTGCCGACTATCTCAGCAAAAATGGTCTTTTCCCCTTACAGTTCATTTTAAAATGAATCACGTTTTGTTACAGATTAACTTCCCTAAATACAGTATATTTTACTTAGCTAACTTTAAATTTAGTATATTTATTCCTTGAGCACATAGATGAGGAAAGTAACCAGAAGGTATTCTCTGGGCCAGCACATTAAGTACAAGATCACATTTTTATTAAGTAATAAACAGTGATTAACTATAGGAAACAAAATGAAAGAAATAAAAAAATTAAATTACTTGGTGTTAGAGTCAAATTTTATTGGTATAATCTAACCTTCAATTTACCAACATTACTGTTCTCTTATAAAAATTTAAAGGCTTTTTCTTCTTCAAATACAAATCCTTCACTTAAAAAAAAAAACAAACTAAATTACAACTAAATAAAATATTCCATAGCTGAAAATAATTAAAGAGTATTAATTTAATATTTCACATATTTTCAGTATGTTCATTAAAAAACGAGAGACACTTTCTTGAAATTACCAGGTACAAATTATAGTAATATTTTAAAACACTAACAGAAATATGAATTAAAAACAAAAGTTGTGAAATTTAAATACACCTTAAACATTTTGGGTGAACACAGGGTACCTTTTTGTTTGTCAGGTATGTAAAAATTTCATATTAGGAAAACGTCAGAAATATACCTCTACTTTTCCATGAAATTTCATTTTTAAAAAGCCTCTACTTTTATTTTGGAGGAAGTTCAGATAATGTATCCTCTTTTAGAAGTAGCCACTAAGGGATAATATTATCTTTTTATTACCTAAGAAATCGTTTTATTATGTAAAAAAGTCTGATAAAGCATTTATATCCTTTTAAACAGTATTATTTTACAACCTTAAATGAACAGACATAATAGACATTTTACAAACACATGAAGAACATAGCAATTTGCTTGATAAAACAACTACCTTCTTACTCAGAAACTGTTACTAGTAACAACAGAGAAATTGTTACTCTCTAGTAGTAAACATTTCCTATGAAAACTTCTATATCAGCACAAATATTACAATTCCTACTGTGTGTACTATGCATTCAGATAGATGTTCTCGCTTCCTTTACAATTTCTGTTCAGTTAAAAATTCTGAACAGAGTTCTTACCTTTGTTATAAGATAACCTGCCCAAGATGCTGACCATTCTGCAAAGTTATTACCTAGTTTACTTAAGTAAATTGGCTTCTTTACTCCAGACCAATCTGTTGACTTCTGCGAACTCTTATATCTGTAATTTTAAAAATTGTTTATTAAAAAAATATATATATTTTTTATAATATAATATATATATATATATCCATCTGTTTAGAACTTTAGTAAAGAAAGCATAAGAAACGACATCAACTCTTTCACTGACTACCTCACTACTGCCTTGCCTTTATTGAAATCTGGCTAAAGACATTACTTTCCCTAAAGCCTTCTTAATGGCAGGGCAGTAGGTCATTCACGCACACCCCAAGTACTTCAAAGGATTTAAGTCTGCTTCCTCCCTTCCTCAATGCTCCTTTCAGATCCTTCCAACCCCATCATTGTACGAGAAAGATCTGTTCCTTTGAGGTTCAAGCCACCCAGGTATATATACTATTCTCTACTCCTCATTATGGGCATCTACTAAACCCATTGATTACCAAACTCACTGATAAATTTAGTAAATTGCTCTGCATTTTCTTTCTTCACCAAGTTTTATCATCCTGAGTGACTTCAATGTCTGGCTGGACCATCTAGTCAAAATGAAAACTTCTCAATGACTTTCCCCTCTACTTCTTTATCGGGACTCCCTTCCCAATACAGAGAAAGTTCTTTACTTCCAAAATGTACTATTTAGACCTCACTTTATGGCCAGTTTCCCAAAGTTCCAGTTCTTTTGCTCAGTTACTCTGACACATCTGTTCTCTCACTGAAACCTTTTGTCCCTTGGCTCTGCTAAACTCTCCTGATCTATAATACCCTCCTTTCATTACCTCTCTCCCTAGCCAGCTTGGTCTCCACAGTGCTTCACTTCAAGTACTCTCTTGGTAATATCCTGTATGCACTCCACTCCCACATTTTCTTTACCAGCTGTACCCATCCACCAAGCTCCCAACCTTGGATCAGTCTAAATGCCTGCCTTCACTGAAATGATACCTAGGCCACTGCATTGATAGAGGAAAAATCATTAAATTGCTTATGAGATTAGTACTACTACATATCTTAGTCTTCAACCTCAACGGACCTCTACGCTGCCCAGAAATCCTTTTAAGTTTTCCTTATCAGCTCTCTCTTCTCTTTCCACAGTGGCTATTTCAAATCATCACCGCTCTCCTTACATCACCTATACCAACTCCACTGCCACTTTCAGCCAATAATCTCATCTCCTATACTTCTTACTTCATGAAAAAAAAAAAAAGAAGAAACCATTAACACAATCCCACAACTAAATCTGTAAAATTTGCTGAGTTCCATCCATTATTTTATCTTCCCCTATTACAGAGAAAGAGATTTCACTTCCTCTAATCTAATCTCCCATTAGATATATGGCTACCATTTTGGATGCCCCTCGGGGTCCCTATTATATCAATTACCACTTCTCTCTTCCATAACTTCAACATGATCCTTTCTATTTGCTCCTCAGTGTTAACACTTAAACATGTTCAAACAGGTCTCATCTTACCCATGTGTACAGCAATTTTTTGAGGTGAGTGGGTTCCTTTTTAATCACCAATGCAAGGTTAGGAAATGACAAATATAATTAATGCCCTATACTCAAGGTTCTCGGCAAACATTATATATTTCACTGTATCACAAATTGCTAAAAACTGAAAAACCCAATAATCTCTCAGTTAACCATCACTATTTTGAATCTTCATGAATTCTCTAGATGATTTTACCAAGTTTTATGGTAAACTTAGTTAGAAAACTACTGATATTGGGGTACAAGTCAGGTTCTGTCAAGACACATCCTGATATTTTCTCCTAAAATTATTTCTGTGGCAATTTTGAACTGTAGTTGATCTATCTAGTTCTAAAAATCAAATCTCCCAAACATAGCCATCCCTTTGACCTAGGTTTAGTGACTGCGTATAAACAGCCCAAGTGAAAAAAAAATAAATTAGAGTATAGGAGTGTAACTTTAAAGCAGCAAAAACAAGGATATGGTTTTAGGAAGTCTTTTATTTCTCCTAGGCCCTGTGGAGAAAATATCAAGCAGTCCAAGCTATAAAACTGCCCTACAGGCTAACCTGGTATCTTGGTGTTTCATACGAAAGTGAGTCAATTCCATTAATATTGCTCTCTATTGACTTCTTACATTTATGAGGTGGTGATTTCAATGAGCAGATTCCAGCTAGATAAATTGAACTTCTACCATTGAGGGACCATCTGAGAGGTTCCTTCAAACTCCCAGATATAAAAGTAGAAGGATCATAAGAATTCTCATTGCTTTGCTAAGATCACTCTTATAAATGACCACTTAAATATTCTTCTTATGAAAGAATAAGAAGTTGGCAGAAAATGTTGGCTTCTTAAGAAATACTAAATTGAATAACAAGTGGGCAGAAATGGTGGCTTCTACTTCACATGAAGTAGGGAATAGCCACACTACCCCTTCCAAAAAAAAGCAAAATTCAACAAGCTGACATTGAATAAGCATTTATTATTGAGTCTAAGTCAAATGTCAGGCACTCTGTTAGGTACTTTTTAACATTATCTTCTGTATTCCTAACAATCATATAACGTAAGTAAAGCTATCCACATTTTCAAGATGAAAAAAACTGAGACTTGGAAATATTAAGTAAATTGCCCAAGATTTTTAGAGTGAGCAAATGCAGTGTCAAGATTCAAATTTCGGGGCTTCCCTGGTGGCGCAGTGGTTGAGAGTCTGCCTGTCAATGCAGGGGACACGGGTTCGTGCCCTGGTCTGGGAAGATCCCACATGACGCGGAGCGGCTGTGCCTGTGAGCCATGGCCGCTGAGCCTGCACGTCCGGAGCCTGTGCTCCGCAATGGGAGAGGCCACAACAGTGACAGGCCCGTGTACAACAACAACAAAAAAAAAAAAAAAAAAAAAAGATTAAAATTTGGGTCTACATGACTCTAAAAACCATAAACTTTCCACGAGATCACAGAAACTCTTAAGCATCAATATGTGCTATAAAATATAGATAAATGGAGAAGTATGGAATCCTCAAAAAAGAAAACACAAACATTTATTTTACATCTTTAAACAATGCTCTTCCTAAGAAATAAAATGATGTTTAAAAGGTTTCTAAATATTAAAGGGTATCTAGCAAATAAGTATGCATACTTAAGGGCTTTTATATAGGATTTTACTACATGTCTACTAAGGCTCAAAGACTACATTTATGCAAGGTCACATATCCAATAAGCTTGTGACTTAGACTACCTAAAATTAAAGTTTCTAACTAAAAATTATTTATGGCCTTCAATCAGTCCTAACAAAGTTATTAAAATGGGGAGGAAAAAAGGTAGAAAATACTTTTTTTAAAAGTAGAAGGAGAAAATATTTTCATGAGGAGAAATTGGTAGGGCTAAAAATCTCTAATCTCTAACCGGGATTACTAAAGGCTTTGGGACTAGCTTTAAATTCTTAAATTTCTGTGTTAATTAGACCCATCAAAAATTTCAACTCACATTCAATTTAAAGTAGATTTTTCAAAGTACTACTGACAGTTGAATTAAAAAAAAAAATCAATCCTTTCAGCTTCAATGAATTTGTCTAAATACTAAATAAAGTTACAGAATTTAAACAATGAGCAGACTATACTTCTCATTTTGACAATATTATAAGCATAAATCTTAGTGCAAAACACATATTAGAACATACTAAAAATACTTTTAATGCTAAAAAGTTATATCAAGGATAACATTTAGTTTATAAAATTAAAAACAATTTTATGAAAATAGTTTTAATGAGTCTACAGACCTAGTATTTAGATGAGGTTCCAGTATTTCCCGAACATGCTCGGGAAATCTCTTCCACAATTGGTGACCTGGGCCATCGGTCTGCATCTCTCTACAGTCATAAATAGAAAGCAACTCCTACAAATACATATTTTACAGTTGTAAATCGTCAATGAAACAGATAAACCTTTACATCCGTCAACATTCTTCACATTACAGCCATAAAAATACATAGAAAAATACATAAAATGATAAAATTTTGGAGTTGTCTCAATGCTTAAAACCATTTAGGTGACTTACTCAAGGTCACAAAGCTGTGGTAATATTTGAACATGCAATTTCTGTGTTGTACATAACATGTATTGAAACAAATGACTAAGCTATTTGGAGGAAAAAATTGGAATTTTCTATATTTGTAGAATTTTTAGAACTTAACCTTTTCTGAATTTTAATGAATGTAACTACAAATCCAAAATAGTTCAAAAATTCAAGATATCTCAAATTCTATATATAAAGTACTGAGCTTAAAATTCTGAAAATAAGATGCAAATGTTAAAGACCAATTTACTATTCAAGTCCATCAATGAAATGGTTATATTTTACTTTCCTGAAAATAAAACAAGTGGGATTTTATAAAGAAAAAAAAAAATCTTTGTCTCCAATATCAATCTTTAAAACAAGACAAATATGTTAGGGTATTATATCTCCCATCATCTACTATTCTTTCTTTCTAATTTCACTGAAAAGGACCACATGCAATAGATGTATTCCTAATAATTACAAAGTATAAATACTGTCTAATAGAATATGTACTTTATATTTAGCATTTTTTAATAAAAGTAAGGAAGTTTATGAAAGTTCAAATACAGAAATATTCAAAACATTTTCATTTAACTTTAAAATGTTATTAAAATTTTGTTTGAAGCCAGCTTTTTCTGATGCTTGCAAAGTCACTCTGGCTACAGAAGTCCTCATAATCAACCTCCAATAACAGACTTAGTAAATCAGCAATCGGCTAACTTTTTGGTCTTGGGACCATTTATACTTTTAGTGTTAGGGGAGGGGAATTAGATAAAGGCAGTCAAAAGGTACAAACTTCCAGTTATAAATAAATACTAGGGATGTATTGTACAACATGATAAATATTAATTAACACTGCTATATGTTATATATGAAAGTTGTTAAGAGAATAAATCCCAAGAGTTCTAATCACAAGGAAGAATATCTTTTTTAAAATTTAATTTTGTATCTATATGAGATAATCGATGTTCACTAAACTTATTGTGATAATCATTTCACAATGTAAGTCAAATCATTATGCTACACGTCTTAAACTTAGACAGCTCTGTATGTCAATTATATCTCAATAAAATTGGAAGAAAAAACAAAAAACACATATACTTACAGTTGTAGATCTTGCTTCCTATTTCACTGAGAAAACAAGCAATCACAAGAGATCTCCACAACTTCCATGCTAATATCTCCCCAGCCTGGCAATATCAGTATCAGTGCTTATATGCTCTGCTTTCTCTTTTGTTACTACAGATGAGTTGGTTTTTCCTTTTTAATTTACTCTAATTTAATGAGTCACAATTGTATGTTTTATTTTTTAATTAATTAATTAATTAGTTAATATATGGCCGCGTTGGGTCTTCGTTGCTGTGCGTGGGCTGTCTCTAGTTGTGGCGAGCTGGGGCTACTCTTCACTGCAGTGCGCAAGCTTCTTTTTTTTTTTTTAACATCTTTATTGGAGTATAATTGCTTTACAATGGTGTGTTAGTTTCTGTTTTATAACATCAGCTATACATATGCATATATCCCCACATCTCCCCTCTCTTGCATCTCCCTCCCACCCTCCCTATCTCACCCCTCTAGGTGGTCACAAGGCACCAAGCTGATCTCCCTGTGCTGTGCGGCTGGAGGGGGAAGGGTAAGCTGGGACGAAGTGAGAGAGTGGCATGGACATATATACACTACCAAAGGTGCACGGGCTTCTCATTGCGGAGGCTTCTCTTTTTGCAGAGCATGGGCTCTAGGCACGTGGGCTTCAGTAGTTGTGGCGCATGGGCTCAGTAGTTGTGGCTCGTGGGCTCTAGAGCACAGGCTCAGTAGCTGTGGCGCATGGGCTTAGTTGCTCTGTGGCATGTGGGATCTTCCCGGACCAGGGCTCAAACCTGTGTCCCCTGCACTGGCAGGCGGATTCTTAAACACTGCACCATGAGGAAAGTCCCTTGTTTGTTTCTTTTTCTTTTTAAATTTTTTTTTTTGGCTGCGCCAGGTCTTAGTTGCAGCATGCAGGCTCTAGTTCCCTGGCCAGGGATCAAACCCAGGCACCCTGCATTGGGAGTATGGAGTCTTAACCCCTGGACCACCAGGGAAGTCCCAAATTGTGTTTGTTTTTAATTAAGGCTACTCTTTCCACTGGTACACTATATTCCACATCTCTTTACCTATTTAAAATAGTATTATACCAATTCTCTTATACAACAACGCTGTTCTCCTCCCACTGAACTGTTCCCAAGCAACAGATAAACATGTTGTTTTTTTGCCATCTTTACGCCCTTTCCTCCCCAGCTACTATCTCATTCTTTCGCTCTCCTTGATAGCAACACTTCTCAAAAGAGTTTCTGTAATTTCTCTAATTCTCTCTTCCCACATGTTCTTAAAAATACTCTAATGAGGCTTTCTAAACTACACTGAAACTGCTCTTGTCAAGGTCACCAATGACCTTTATGTTAATACAGCCAATGGTCAATTCTCAACCCTGAAATTATCAAACCTATGATCAGCATTTGGATCACTCCATACTTCCTGAAACACTTTGTCTTCCAGAACACCATATTCTCCTACCTTATTGGTAGCTCCTTCTCAGTTTTCTTACTTTTTCCCTCTTCTCACTGAGCTCTCATTTTCCAGGCCTCAATTATTAGAAGCTTTTAATCTATACATACTCCCTCTCTTGATCATCCCATCCAGAATCACAGTTGTAAATGCTATTTCTACTATGAACTATGAAAACTTCCAAATATGTTTAAATCATACCTCTAACCATGAATTTCAGACCTGAATATCTAACAAAATAAAAAATCTTTTAATTAAAAAAAATATCATGAAAAGGGGCAAAAAAAGTCAAACTGGAAAAATATTCATTACACGTATGGTAGACATAGGGTTAATTTCCACTACATCAAAATAGGTCTTAAAAAATCAGTTAAGGGCTTCCCTGGTGGCACAGTGGTTGAGAATCTGCCTGCTAATGCAGGGGACATGGGTTCAAGCCCTGGTCTGGGAGGATCCCACATGCCACGGAGCAACTAGGTTCGTGAGCCACAACTACTGAGCCTGCGCATCTGGAGCCTGTGCTCCGCAACAGGAGAGGCCACGATAGTGAGAGGCCTGCGCACCGCGATGAAGAGTGGCTCCCGCTTGCCACAACCAGAGAAAGCCCTCGCACAGAAACGAAGACCCAACACAGCAAAAATAATAAATAAATAAATAAACTCCTACCCCCAGTATCTTAAAAAAAAAAAAAATCAGTTAAAAAAAAGACCAATACCAAGGAAAAAATGGGAAAAGATCATGTAGAGAAAATTCACAAAAAAGCAACAAATGTATAAAAGATGTTACACCTCTCTCATAATTAAATGTAAATTAAAATGAAACAACATCATTTTTTATTTGTCACTGGCAAAGACTTAAAATTTTAATTAAGGGCAGGTTTGTCAAGGGAATATAAACTGGTGAAACTTTTTTGATGAAATCTATCAAACGTAAACTCTGTATCTGCTCTGAGACATTTTAATTTCTGGATATTTATATTATTGATATATATTCACTCAAGTACTTAGAAATTATGCATGTTTTCAAAATCATTTTTTTGTAAAAACAAAACATTGAACACAACCTAAATGTGTTAAATAAATTTCTTAAACAAATTATGGCACGTTCATACTGAATATTAAGTCATTGAAAAGAATGAATTAGAGATATATGTACTGACATGGAAAATTACACAAGATAAGACTATTAAGCACAGAAGAAAATCAAGTACTATGATCTGCTTGTTTGGTGGAGGAAACATATATATTTGTATATGCATAGAAAAAACTTCAAAGTACATATAATAATCTGTTAGGAGGGTACACTTCTGTACTCTTTGAAATTTTTGTTTAGAACTTGTATTACTTTGATAATAAAAATGACAGTCAAAAAAAAATAGGAGTTTCTAAAGCATAGAATTTACAACTTTCTTACTAGAATTTAATAACATAAAGCCAGTAATGTCTATATGCACTCTTACCTGAATGGCATAAGCAGCTGAATCTTGAGCTCGGCTGTTATCTGCATATGCGAGGTAAGCTCTTGTTAGTTCCATCAATAATCCATAGGCAAAGTTTGCATCTTCTACTCCAGTCTCAATAAGAACAAGAAAAAATTACAGGCTAATTTGTATACATTTTCTTAAACTGTACCTCATTCCACGGTGAATTTAACTTAGTCACCTAAGTCAATTTAACTTAGAAAAGGAAAGCTCAGTAAGGTTTAAACAAAGTTTGGTACCAAGACTAAAATATAATCTGTAGCTAAGAAGCCAAATCTAAGGCTTTTCAGACCATTTATAAAGTGTTAGACTCATTCAACTTTTACATAAATCCAGCAATTTGCATTTTTTGTTTTTTACCTCTTAGAAAGAAAATTGTACATATAGAATTTCCTAACTTGCATTCTGTAGAACCTTGGTCAGCTGAGAAGCTCCAAAAAATAATTTTCACACACTCTTCTCTAGGAGATTCATAACATTCCCCAATATATTAAAAGTTCTGTTTAATTTTGTTTTACAAGATTTCCCACACTCATTCGACTATGGAAACATTTTTATATACACGCTATTAAAACACCCTGGGAATCAGTTTCCCATGGAGACACTTAGCAATTGTGTTTAAATAGTAAAATTTAAATAATTAGATTTTAAGTATCTGTCGTGATTAGGTTAGAAAGCTTATTTTTTTTGTTTTATTTATTTTTGGCTGCGTTGGGTCTTCGCTGTGGTGCGTGGGCTTCTCATTGCGGTGGCTTCTCTTGTTGCGGATCATGGGCTCTAGGCGCGGGGGCTTCAGTTGTGGCACGCAGCCTCAGTAGTTGTGGCACACGGGCTTAGTTGCTCCACAGCATGTGGGATCTTCCCGGACCAGGGATCGAACCTGTGCCCCCTGCATTGGCAGGCAGATGCTTAACCACTGTGCCACCAGGGAAGTCCCTAGAAAGTTTATTTAAAAGAACATAGCACACTAGACTGGACTCCAACTTTATAGTTTTTGGCTAAAGGTCTCTGCAATAGTATTAAGGAATAAACTCAGAAATTATCTAAATTGTCTAGTTTAGATCAAGCTGCCACTAAGGATAACCTGAACAGTTTCTTGTAAATGCAATATAGAAACCCCATTAGGCCAGTGAACTCTTCTGGTCATTCCAAATTACCAGAACTTACCACAAATGTAAAATCTTTTCCTTGGGTTTCAGTGGTTGAGAAATCTAGCCGACCTGGATCTATTGCTCCCAATTCCCCTAAGCATTCCCCACAGAGCAACCGAGCTTGAGAGTTTGCATCTTGGCAACCTTTCAAAAGCACTGTCACCAACTGTGAAATAACAGGTTCCACTGTTTCACTATCTGTTGCATATCTGATCAGTTTTTCCTAAAATAAAAGTAGAAAGTTTATATATAACTTCTACAAACTAGTATATTGTCCTAACCAGAAAGCTTAAAAATATTAAGGAATATCTGACAAATATTGACAAAATTAAATTACTATATCTTTAGTCTTTTCACCTAGTTTTTGCTGAGTTCACATAATATAGTCCACAATATGTTCTGTGGGATTAGAATCATTAAGTGTGCTTAAAAGTTTTAATCATTAATCCATTAAATAAAGTTACTGAGTATTATTACATCAGTATACAGAAATAAGACATAGTCTTATCCCAGTGAGTTTATAATCTAAAGGGAAAATAAACATGCAAACGAACAGATAAAATATCATACAATATGTACAATAACAAATATGTGTACAAGGTAAAGAAGAAATGAAGAAGATGAAAAAGAGCTCAGAGTATATTTTCAAAGATAATAGATATTTTAGTAAATAAGTCAATAAGGAAGAGCTATTAATTAAAATAAGAAAACTGAGGAGTGTATAAAAAGCTAGTACAGCAGAAAAAGATATGGGAAAAGAGTCCTGTGGGGATGATTTTAAAAAAAAAGACGTAGGAAGAAAGAGGTAGGCTTTATGAAAAAATATGTTGGTTCAAGTAATCTTTTTTCATCTATCTACTGAGGATGCTGTAAGAAAAACTGTTAGGCATAAGAAATGACTATTCTCAAGCCAGTTAGATTTAGATATTGTACCTGTGTGACCACTTTAGAACTACTTTGTTTACATAATTTTCCTTCTAGCAAAAGTAAAGCATATACGAGCATCTCAAACTCCATGTTAAAACTGATTCAAATTAGAGTAATACGTTTCAAAAGAAAAATAAAAAGACATTTTATGTCATCCAGAAACTTCAACATTAACTCATTTAAATAACATTACAGGTTTATTCAGGCATACTTAAAATAGATGAACTAGTAACCAATAAACAGCAAAACTAATATAATTATAGACATACATTACCTTGCTAAAACCAGAAAACAATAAGGAAAAGAACATTTTAGTTGGCAAAGATAAATGCAGTTCATACTCAAGACGATAAATACATGAACACTAAATGAAAGGTAATTTTAAAATATACCTCTCTCCTAAGTGCTTAAAAATGTTTTTACTTCACTTCTAGGTTAGATAAACTGGGTTTCATTTTTCAGCAAAAAATATTCAATTCCAAAAGAATTTATAAAATGAGTGTGTGTGCAATAAATAAAGAAAGAAAGCAAGAAAAGAAAAGAAAAAAAACAAATCCATGTTTTTATCATGTCCTAAATGTCCATATACACTTGGGTCTATTTCTAGACTATTTTTTTCCCACTGGTCTGTCTGTTTACTCATGTACCAGTATCACACTGTTATATAGAGGCTGTAGAGTATATTAATGTCTGGGAGGGCTACTGAACTCCCACAGTTGCTTTTTTTTTCAGATTTTTCCTAGCTATTTTTTACATGTTTGTTTTTCCATCTTAACATTAGTATGAACTTCTCTAGTTAAAAAAACAAACAACTTGGCATTTCTTCGGGATGGCATTAAATTTATAAACTATCCTAGGGAGAATTAAAATCTTTGTAATATTGAGTCAACCTACCCAATAAATAAGGGGTGTTTCTGTTTGTTTAAATCAATTACATTTTTGTGTCTTTCAGAAGTGTTTCAGTTTTCCTCTTATTGGTTTATACATTTCTTGTTACGCTTACTCCTAAGTATATTATCTTTTTCTGTTACTACTGTAAATTGGGTTTTCCAACAAGTCTTCCAACTGGTTATTGTTGCTAAATGAAGATTATGATTTTTATATTCTCCTATCTTACTGAATTTGTTTGTTGTCTGAGCTAGTTTATTGATATTTTCTAGAGTTTTCCAAGTATATTAGCATGCCATCTGCAAATAGAGATAGTTTCATGTCTTTTCCAATTCTTATGCCTCTGATTGTTTTCTCTTATATAAATTCATTGGTCAGTATTTCCAACTGAATGTTAAATTGTAGTGGAGATAATGAGCAAGCTTGCTTTCAGTGGGAATGCATCTTATTTCCCTATCAAGTGTGCATGCGTGCATATGTGTGTGTGCACGTGTGTATGCAGTATACATAAACACACATATGTATATGTATACATTTATAATATATTAGTACTATCCATCGATTCCTATTTTCTTTAGTGTTTTTATCTGAAATGGATAGTACAGTTTGTCAAAGGCTGTTTCAGCATTTATGAAAATAACAGTATGATTTTTTTCATTAATTCTATTATTAGTTCACTCACCATTTCCTCCTAACCTCCCAGGCCCAGGCAACCACTAATCTATCTTCTGTCTCTATGGGTTTGCTTGCTCAGGAGTATATATATTCATAATGTATCATCTTTGTAAGTTCCATATCTTCTATTGTATTTTTGTGAATTACGGCTTTTAGTATTATAAAGTACCCTTTGTCACATTTCATACTTTTTGGTTTCTATTCTACTTTGTCTAGGGGCAGAATCAGAATTCTTGCTTTCTTATTTCAACTTAAAAATCTGCTCACTCCTTTATTTTTAGCCTTTCTAAATAATTTATTTTATACGTGTGTATTACAAACTGCACAGAGTTGTTTCCTGCTTTGTAAGTCAATTTGTAATATTTTTTCTTTTAAGGTCTTTCACATTTATTAATATGACTGATATGCCGGGCCTCAATTCTATAAGTTTTTTAAAATTATAATTAGTTCCTAAAAATTAATTTCTTTTGGTATAGAAGAAAATTTATACTTTTGTTCTAGAGGTGCCCTTTACACAAATATCTTTTGTAATGTCTCTGGTCTCTTTATTTAACCTTCTTTAACTGTTTACCAGTTTTAAATAGTATATTTTGATTCCTAGTTGTTGCCTACGCAATAGTGACTAAGCTCACTTAATTTATATCTTAGTCTCTTCTTCTCCCATTTAAAAACTTGCATAATTTCTATTTTATTAAAATATATAGCATTTACATAGAATTCTCCCAAATTTGTCCCCACCGTTGTTTCAGTTAAATATATAACTAGTAACCATAAGTTCTTTTGCCAAAGTCTCCCCAGTCATCTCTTGATTGAGTGAAGCCATTCTCTAGCATACCTCCTAGGAAGGGCTTGCTTGTGAAACTCATATTTCTTCAATTCTTTTTTTCATTGCGGAGAACAGGCTCCGGACACGCAGGCTCAGCGGCCACGGCTCATGGGCGCAGCCGCTCCGCAGCATGTGGGATCTTCCCAGACCAGGGCACGAACCCGTGTCCCCTGCATCGGCAGGCGGACTCTCAACCACTGCGCCAGGAAAGTTCATTTCTTCAATTCTTGTATGTTAAAACTGTGTTTC
Source organism: Monodon monoceros (assembly GCF_005190385.1). Classification (NCBI taxonomy): domain Eukaryota; kingdom Metazoa; phylum Chordata; class Mammalia; order Artiodactyla; family Monodontidae; genus Monodon; species Monodon monoceros. Next base: position 120,392,522 of record NW_021703767.1, on the reverse strand, counting down.
TTATCTGTGATATTCTAAGGACAGCTTGGCTTATTTTTGTGTCCCTTACGTTTTTGAAAATGCTGCTATCCTCTAGGCTCACTCTGTATATTGCTGTTGAGAATTCTGATACTAACTTACTTTTCTTGCCCTTTTAAGTGATTTTTAAAAAAATATTTCACCTGTAGGTCCTGAAGATTTCTTATTATTAAAGTCTAAGATATGTCTCAGGGTTGACTATTCTGGCGTCAATGTTCACAGGTACACAATGGATCCTTTCATTTTATGAAATGAAAGTCTTTTATTTCCAGAAATTTTTCTTGGATTATAGTTTTAAATATTATGTTCTATTGTTTTATTTTTCTTTTTGAGAAACTCTATTTGTATGTGAAATCTTTGCCGAACTTCTATTTCACCTACTTCTTTGATCCTTTGTACTCCTTTCTCTAATCTCATTTTTGTTCTCTTGATAATTCTTCTGCCTTTCGTCAATGCTCCTTACTAAAGTTTTAGTCATATATATTCTCCCCCCATGGTCCTTATAATTTAATGTTCATTTCTTCAATTTCTTCAGTTCAGTCACCTCTTGTTTCATATCTTGTTTTTTTATCCATTTCTGTTTAAATTTCTCACTTAATTCTTTTTTTTTTTTGGCCACGCCACACAGCTTGCAGGATCTTAGTTCCCAGACCAGGGGTTGAACCTGGGCCCTCAGCAGTGCAAGTGTGGAGTCCTAACCACTGGACTGCCAGGAAATTCCCTTAATTCTTTTTTTACATCTGCAAATGCTTGCTTGAAATATTTAATTCAGGTTGTAGTGCTAAGTCTAGTTTACTTATGCTTTATGATTGGTTTTGGGGTAGAAATTGTCATCAACCAAAGATTTAATTTTCATTTTCTGTTTTTGTCTTATAGTAACTTAGTATATGTATAGAACACATATTTTTTTCTATTTATATTGTGGGCCCTTCATAATAGCTGTATGCAGTTAACAGTAAGGATTTTGTAGTGGCTTACAAGATTCTGATTTTGTAAGTACTCTTTTCTGTCAGCATAGCTCAGTGTAATTTTTTTCATAAGTAGCTTTTACTGGCAGGAGAGTAGTATGGGGAGGTATATCTTTGATTTTGTGGATTTCTTTTTATTTCTGCAGGACCCTTAACATTCTCTCTCTTACTTTCTTCCTTCTGTTTACTACTGTCTCCAAAAAGTGCCTTCCCCTACCTATTCTTTTACTTCTCCCCAGAGATAATAGCTTCCAAAGACTGCAACCTTAGGATCTACACACTTTCAAGTACCTTCCCCATAACCAATTCTCTGATGTACCACATCTTAGGCCAACTTTCAGTATCATTGCACCTAGAGTGGGATCGTCTCGGTTGGTGATTTTGTCTTTGCTTTATCATCATCCATAGTTCCTTCAGTCCACTTCTTTTTCATAGGGTCTCCTCGGAATCTAACTGCTCTCAACACAAGCTTGTGGCATGAGCTCCAGAGATAGCTCTGCTGATTACATGTAATTTGAAGTTCATAGTATTCTCAGTCTCACAGTTGTGCTGAAGGTGTGACTTATGTGTGGTTTTATTTGCTCTCCTTTTTGCTATTTATGACGTTTTGCAGGGTATACAGAGATTCACATTTAGACATCCACCATTATCCTAGGATAACTTGGAAGTCCCTAGCAGCTTTATTTTCAATGGGCTCATTCTCAGATTTTTAATTATTAGTAAATATATCTTTTTATTATTTATTCTGCATTGTCATCCAAGTTTATTTTGGTCTCAACACAAACAACTTGTCCTTCTGGGATTTTACCATAGGGATTCACTTCAACCTGAACAGCATCAATTTTCATAAAGTGGTTATACGGTTGCTTAGTTTGATCTATAGCCTGATTTTTTTTGACACAGAAGTTAAATTTTTCTGCTATCCACTGAGCTTAGCTGCCCTCTATTCCTTCAAAAATGTATATTCCTCCTTAAAAGTAAGGAGTAGAAGCTGTCATTTCTTTAATGTCAATGAGCCTCTGGTGACTACCCCAGAGTACAGCACTTTTGCAAGGTCAGTCCATCAAAATAGTTACGCATCCAAGGCTACATTAGCCATCACCTTATTAACTGTCAAACCATCTTTAAGTGTGCTTTATTACATTATACCAAATTATTTGTTTATACAGTTATACAACTTTAGATCTATTTTTAGATAAACACTGTCTTTCAACGCACTCCTAAAGTATCTTTTCCTTTCTCTGTGGCTAAGATTTGAACTTTTAAAAGAATATCTTTTGTGTTTGTTCTTTCACGGACTCTCACAGCATCGCTACAAAGACTCTCTTGATCTCTAACCCTGTTATCTTACATCATTTTCCTACTCTGGTTATTGCTGTAGGTTCTTCTAGAGCTGCACTAAGATAGTCCAATAAGATAGCCACTATCCACATGCAGCTGTTTAAATTTAAATTAAGCAAAATTAAATAAAATAAAAAATTCAGTTCTTCAATCATACATTTCAAGTGCTCCAGAGAGCCACATGTGGCTAGTGGCTGCAATACTTATACAGTGTGGTGCAGAACATTTCCATCCTCGCCAAAAATTCTTTTGGATAGCACTATTCAAGAACTTAACTGAACTGCTTTCAACTTTGATGTTACCTTCTTGCTATAGTTGGAAAAGAAACCATTTCCTTCTCTCTTTTTTCCTAGTGTTTTGGGCCAGTATACTGACTGTATTATCTACTGATAATCTAGATCTAAAGTTAGGAGGGTGTGAAACCTACAGTGAAGGAGATTCAAGGCTCCTCACATGTGGTAGGATCATCTCCATGTTGGCTGTTTCCCACACTGGTTACACAAGTGCACTGACTCTGAAGCATGTACTTGTTACCATCATGTATATCTTTTGTCCTAAGTAAATGCTTCCTTCTATCATGAAAACAAATATAACACAGTTTTGCAATTCAGTAACTCCCGAGGGTCTTAGGCTCTCATATCTTATCATATGGGTTCTTTTTCCTTTTTTTAAGATTTTTTTTTTTTTTTTTTTTTTTTTTTGCGGTACGCGGGCCTCTCACTGTTGTGGCCTCTCCCACTGTGGAGCGCAGGCTCAGCGGCCTCCGCGGCATGTGGGATCCTCCGGGACCGGGGCACAAACCCGTGTCCCCTGCATCAGCAGGCGGACTCTCAACCACTGTGCCACCAGGGAAGCCCTAAGATTTTTTTGATGTAGACCATTTTTAAAGTCTTTACTGAATTTGTTACAATATTGCTTCTGTTTTATGTTTTGGTTTTTTGGCCACAAGGCATGTGGGATTTTAGCTCCCTAACCAGGGATTGAACCCGCACCCCATGCATTAGAAGGCGAAGTCTTAACCACTGGCCCACCAGGGAAGACCCATCATATGGGTTCTTGATATGCAAAAATGAATACCTCATTTAAAATTTTTCCACTTTATGATTTATAGTCTATAGTGATCTGGTATTTTAAATACCAATTCTCACTCTTACCAAGGTTAGGGATAATCTACATTATGCTGACAAGGAAAAGAATAAAGTTCATGGTCCCATAAAAAAGGAAATTTAAAAATTTAGCTTCATTAAAACACAGTTAATTCCATCAAAATGTAAAATGGCATAATTACTGAAATTGTATACGAAAGATAGCTACAGGAAGTTATATGAGAAAACTCACAAAAACTGCTGCTGTACAAACACAAACAACCCTTCCTCAGGAAGATGCAGTAAACCTAAAATATAACCGCCAAATCATGACAATTCAAAAACAACAAAAAAATACGCAAAGCTCTTCAGTCTCAAAGGGTATCTCATGAATTACTGATTCTAAGTCACATCTGATAATCTTGGTAAAATAAAAATCACTTCTTTCATTGAACCTACTGAATCTCAAGCAAATACACCAATCGGTCATCTTTTCTTTAAACTTCCAACCTTTCTTTTCTATAGCTCTTTAATTATATCTTGGTATACCTGATTTTTATACAAGGTTTCCTTCAAGCTTGTAAGAGCATGAATACGAACATCTACATTTTCATGTTGAATTGCTTTCATTGATAGCTGAAGAGTTGTCTGAAGATCAGTACTCTCAGAGGTCTCCTATATAAAGAGCACAGAGAGATACACCTTATCAATTAACCACTTCAGGAACCATTTCAGAAGGCCTGTATTTCCTACATAGTTACCATTAAAGTAGTTAAACTGTACCCCAATTGAAAGCAGTTTTAAAAAATAATTTCTATCTCTTCCTTTGTATAGCATATGAACTTTTAGTAATTCTCAGGGAAAGGGATTTCATTCAAAAATCTTTAGATCTGGAGAAAAATTTTATTTCAACTAAAGACTTTACTTATCCAAAATAAATCCTTCTTGGTAAGAAAGGCAAGTTTCCCTTAATTTACAAAGGGCTACACAATAGCCTTGAACGAGGTCTACAGATTAAGCAGATAATTCACCCCTTATTTTGACTACTTACTTTCTTATGACTGATGATTTACCCAGTAAAAAAGCATATAAAGTCCTCAGAATCAATCTTGCGATCTGTAGTCAATACATCTGCTATTCTGACCCAAGGTCAGGTATCCCACTTCCTGCCCTAAAATTCTATGGAATCATCACTAATATTTTTATAATTTCAGAGAGTTCACTGAACTTCAGGATGTTGGAACTACAGATGATTCCCCTTGTAATCAGATCTAAGCTCAGAATCAGATCTGACACTCCCATAACATGGTTTGTAGCACAAAAAAATTGGAATCCTCCCACAGCTTTTTTTCTTTACTCAGAGTATACAGCTACAGTCACTTCTTTTAGGGACTGTAAGTAAGAACATAGTGATCTGGGTAGTAAAGGCATAAGAACTGTATCCTTTGCTCTCTGTTCTATCTAATCCTATTACATCTTTGATCTAGATGAAAACTTCCTTCTAAAAATCATGGACTCAAGATAGGATTATCTAGTCATCAGAAATTACCCACCAGAATATGACTATAATATCCTTAGATATGATTCTAAAGAATCTCTACTCAGTGCTCTGGAACTCAGGAATAATTTTGTATCAATGATCTCCTAAACCATACATAAAAAATTAAATACCTTTCTGTATTCCTGTAGAACTGCTTTTATTTTTTTTAATTCTGGATGATCAGGTAAAAAATATATTTCATGAAGAAAGTCTTGCACAGCATCCCTAATAGTTAGGTGGAAGAAAAAGAATTACTTGCCAAATATGAAATAAAAAAAACCACAAAGCAGAGGTTGAAACTAAGGCCAACTTAATTCACACTTGAAAGTGCTAGTTGACTGTTGACATGCAAATTATTTTTCCTAACCATGTCTAGGATTCTCAGGTAATAGTGACAAATAATCAAATCTAACAAAATCACCCTGTGGCAGTCTGCTACATTGGTGGCCCTGAATAATCTCTATGTCTTGGTATATACTCCTTTGTGTAGTCACTTCACCTTCAATTTGGGCTAGGTGTGTGACTTGCTTTAAAAAACAGAATGTGGCAGAAGAGATGTTGGGCCTATTTGGGGTCTAAGTGTTAAAAAGGTCTGGAAGCTTCTGGTTTTGTCCTCATGAGAGTCCTGAGTCACCATGTAAGAAGTCTGCCTACCATCAGAGACAGGTTACATGGAGACAGAGAGAAGCTCTGAGACTAAATGAAAGAGGGAGAAGCCCAGCCAAGTCTACCTGCTGGCTGACTGCAATGACCATTGGTAACAACAGCAAAGGAACTGACCAGCTGAACCCAGCCCAGACTGCAAAATCATGAGTAAATAAAAATGCTTGTTGTTTTAAGACACTAGGTTTTGGAGTGGTTTATAATGCGGCAATACAAACCCAACCCCAAAACACAAATTCTCACAAAGATATACTAGAGAAAAATACGTAAGTAATTCTTACTGAGGCTGCAATTTTTAACTTGCTTCAAATATAAAGCCCTAATATTTCTGGGTCCAAATAAAAGTGTTTCTAAATTCTAGTCTTCATTAACTCATGCAACAAACAGGTATTAAGTAACTACTGTGTGCTACTATTTGCTAGAAACTGGGGATGTAAAAATAAAGAAAGCTGCGGTAACTCCTTCACTCAGAGAGCTTAAGGTCTTCTATCTGGCAGAGTGAAAGAGAATTTTTTTATTATATGAAAAGGCAGAGAAATAATTCCTCTAAAATAAACAGCAAAGATATGTTATTTGCTTAATAATCCAAAAGGTATTTAAAAAGTGATCTAGATCAGTGATTATATTGTTCCATTATGTACAAAATACCAAAAATAAGAGTATTTTAATTGGAAAAAAACTCCATTAACCTTTTCTTCTGTATTTTCTCCCTGATTGAACAGTTACAGAAAATGATTAATGGAACTGCAACAGAATAAGGATAAGTAAGTAAATAAATAGTACTTAAATCCTAATTTTTCAGAAGTAACTATGACATACAACAGTATGTGTAAAAATGGACAAAAAAAATTTCAGTGTATAGAAAGACATTCCAGGCTAAAAAGCAGCCTGAGTGAAAAATAAAAATGGGAAGGAGTAACGTATATTCTTGCATTAGCAGTCTGGATTGGCTACAGCCTAATATCTGCTTTGAAAAATCTTGGGAAATGATTTTAAGAAATAAGATGTGGCCAGATTTTAGAAAACCTTGAATATCAAAATAAACAATTTGGAATTTATCAGCTAGGAAGCGGAGAAACACAGAGTGTCTCTGCACGCTGAAATGATACAGATAAAGAGATGTTTTAAAATATGAACAATATGAAGAAACATAATAAAAGCTTAAAGGAAGGGAGGCTGGTTAATGCAATGAAGTAATAAGGGTTTCAACTAAGGTAAGCTGTAGAAAAAAAGTTATTAGCTCTCCTAATCTTTCTCATGCATTCAATTGTCTGCCTTTTAACTGTGAGAAGAAAGGTAATATTAGTCTCACCCCTTTCAAAATTGATGAAAAATAATTTTGAGTTATTGACATACTAACAACTAAGCTTAAAATATAATAATAATAAAAGCCATGTCACAACTGAAAGAGCATCAGTTTGGTATGTACTGACTTAAAGCATGTCAGTTACTTCTGTTTATTAACGGACTCTAAATTAAAAAGAATGTGAACAGTTCCACACTACCAACAGTAACCTTAATACCCTGAGACACAAAAATGCAGTAATAGAAAGCTGTTATCTTTATTAATTTCATTTAGACATAAAAATGCAATAATAGAAAGCTGTTATCTTTATTAATTTCATTTACAATACCTGTTTTCAATTATGAGGTAGTGAAATATAGCTGCAGTTTCTTTAGGCTGGATGTGTATGAGAGGTAACAAAGCTACTATTACATGACTGAGAAGGGAGCCTAGATAAGCGTGATCCAGGCAACGAACAAAGCAGTCCCAAGCCCTATGTGAAAAAACAAAAGTTAAAAGTCACATCATTTTTATTATTTGCAAAGCTCCATCAGTTAATTATTAGATGAACAAACAATGATACATACAAGCAAAAAGATTACAAGGCAGCTGTAAAAATGGAATAAAGATCAGTACTGTATACTCAAATAGAATGATCTCTGTAATACACTAAGTCAAAAAAAGCAGGGTGAAAAACAATGCTTATAATATGCTACCTTTTGGTGCAGGGTTAACATGAAAAAAAAAGTATCTGTGAGTAAGTGTGCATTTGCTTATACTTTTAGAAAGGGGGGGATTATACAAAAATTAATAAAAATAGACACATCTATTTTTAGCAATTCAGGAATGAAGGCTAGATTCTCTGAGTGTTACTTGTTACATAAATTTGAATTTGGGACAAAGTAAATGCTTTATATGATTTTTAAATTAAATAAAATAGAAGGAAAAAGCAACCTCTAAAAATTTTAAGCAAACTTAAATTGAACCTAATAATACCAAGTAGATGGCACAGCTATATAGGAAAGAATTCTTTCACATGACTTTAAAACATATTATTTTTAAAAATTCTTTCTAATATTCTTTTCCATTATGGTTTATCACAGGGTTTTGAATATAGTAAAATATATTATTCTGACTGTACATCTCCAATAAAATATAGTCAAGAACAAAAAGAAACTCTCAGAAGCTTAAACTGCATTCAGTAGTTTTATTGTTAGCAGTATTACTGAAATTAAATTAAATTAGCAATCAGCTAAATCCTACACGCCAAAATCTCAGTGGCCTAAAAGAAATGTGGAGAGGAGACTTAAGGGACGAATCTGTTTCTAAGAGTTACTTAGGGGGTCAAACAACCAAACGTGTGACATGTGCATCTTATGTGGATTCTAATTCAAGCAAACCAACATCTTTGGGAAAAAACATCTTTGAGACAATTGGGGAAAGCTGAATTAGATAATATTAAGGAATTCCTATTAGTTCTGCTAAGTATAATAATTTATGATGGTTATATAGTTTTTTAAATGTCCTTATCCTCTAGATACATCTGAGGTATATTTAGAAGTACAATGATATGATACTGGGTTTTCTTTAAAACATTCCAAGTAACAATAAAAAAGGTAGAGGTGGAAAGATTAAATAAGATTAACAATATTGATAACTACTGAGGCTGGGAAACGGGTATATAGGGGTTCATTATATTATTCTATTTCCCAATATATTAAAATACTTCACAGAAAAATGTTTTTAAAGAAGGAAACACAGTCCCTTTTCAATACAAATAGCCTTTCTACCTTAACTATTTCTTATTTCTGGTTTGAACCCAAATTCCCTCAAAGAGATGAAGAAATCAAGTTAGTATTGGGAAATGCAAAAAAATCTAATGAACTCAGGCAGTCATTTACCTGCAACACAATTCAGGAAAATCATCCTTGAATCGAAGGCCAGTTCTCAGTGTGGTCATCATCTTCACCCTCACAGAACTGACATGTTTGGGTCCCATTAATTTCATCAAAGACATCAAACTGTTCAAGGCCTATAAAATAAGCAGGGTTTCAAAATAAAGCCATAAAGAAGCTGGCAGGAGCAGATGAGCCTTAAGGACAAGTGCTTCCCACACTAATCTCAGAGTACCTATTCTCTGGCAACACAAGGTCTAATAAATGTTGGCAGTTTATTCTGTCCAAGTGCTTATGTAAGAGTTATAAATTTGAAAAACACGAGTTGAGTTCTTTTTTTTTCCCTCTTTGAAGGTGATTTGTTATTTTGGTTCTGATGGTCCTCTTAAGCAGTAATTTTCCAATTTATTAAGAATCTAATACCTACTGTTTAATCTTCTTCATATCCATCCCAAACTGCTATGCAGCACATGCATTTTTGTCCTAATGGTACTAAATTCAACATGCTCTAATTTAGTAATAAAACAAATAGGTAACTAATGACATACTCAGAAAATAATACACACATTTGTATTGGTGTGGAATACAGAATCAGACTTGTATGAATAGCTCCAGATTCTAATGAAGAGGTAAAGAAACTCTCCAGTCAACCTTAACTATGTGCCAAAATATGCAAACTCTTTATGGTTTAAAACTAACTCTAGTATTCTTAGATTTGAGGTTATTCTCTCACTTGGGATAACAGTAAGAAAGATTTCACATAGATATGAGTTATTTGGGGGATTAAATTTACCAGTTGACACCAAAAGGACAAGTATTGGTTGCTGAAATTTTTAGAGGTTAATTAATTAAGAGAAGGGAAGTACAGACTGAAATAAAAGCTTCCATTCATGGGCTTTCATTATAATTTTACTGACTGAAGAGTGGAGACAAATAAAAAGGGAAATTTAATCAGTACCTAAAATTCTATCCCAATCTACAGACAAAAATTTCCAGGGGTGACCAATTGTGACAGCAATCATAAGGAAATTTCACCGTGCCAAATGCATTTAAACATACACTGACAAACACTGAAGTTACTTTACTTTCTGTAACTTAACATTTTTGGTATTCAAAAGCACCATGGGCCATGACTCACATGAGACCAATTTGGGCCAATGCATTCAATAATGCAACTTCTGTTTGAGCTATCAGGGAGTGCTGGTCTCTTTTCTTCCCACTGAGCTAGATGTTGTGACGATGTGAGCCTGAAGCCGTTGGGGCCATCACCTAGCACTTAAGTTAGAGACAATCCAAAGGAATTTGAGCTAACTGATTAATTCTGAGAATACTGTGTCCAAAATCAAGCTATGCCCGAAGCTATATTATCCTTACACTTTTAGTTACAGAGCCAACAAATTCCTTTAAGCCAGTTTGGGTGAGTTTTCTGTCCCTTATAAACAAAAGAACAGTAAATGATATAATTTTTCTTTTTAGATTCCCCGAAAGCTTATGTGAGTTGTTCAGGAACACAGAATATCATGTGTTTGATTATTTTTCATCTTTGAATGTCTGCAGCTAGAAGGAGAATTCATGTCTCCTGCATATTCTATATGAATTCTGTTCTGGCACTTTGCAACTCAACTATCACCACCTACCATTTTCTTATCTTCAATGCCAACACTGGAGCTCAGTAACTGCATGTTAAAAAAGGCCAAGATGCCCAACAACTTGGGTTGCAAATAATCAGCCTAAGGGAAAAAAAAAACCCACATAAAAAAGGTACTACATAAGTTTTATACAGATCAAATTTCATAAATCAACAATTTATTTATATTATTTCTATTTTATCTAACTATGTTAGAATATTGGAAATAAACAGTCGGTGAATTAAATTTTTCCCAAAGCATATATTTTCACATGTAATACTTTAAAAATTAGTGAAACTGATTTACAATCAAAATATGATTAAACAGTACTGTACAGTGAGAAAATCATAAGCTTTTGAATCACAGTTGAGCTATGGTGGGATTTTCAGGATCTGACTCATGTCAGCATCCAGAGTGGAGAGGATATTTATCTTAAGGAGAAGAAGAATAGAGAAAGACAAGTGAATGTCCTTATCTAGAGCATTTAGAGCTAAGGTGGAAAAAAAAAAAGTACTTGATTACGGAATAGGTACCCTGCCAGAATGAAGGTCTGACATAGAGGTCAAATCCACTGATGTAATAGTAATAAAGGGGTACAAGCCTTGGGCATCAACAATTACAGGTTAGGTATCACTGTCCATGGCACTTTGGGTCTCCTGAAGTGGACAGGGTTAACTCTTTCTTGAAAAAGGGTCCTAGAGGAGTGGGTATGGGCTTTAAAATCAGCCAAACCTGGGTTTGAATCCCAGTTTTGACACTTCCTAGTATTTGATGCTGGATAAGTTACTTAGCTTCTCTGGGTCTGTAAGATGGGACAATGAAAGCACCAACTGCATAGTTTGTTGTAGAGATTAAATAAGATATCACGTGTTAAGCCCTTAGAATATAGTAAAGTGTTAAATAAACTTAAGTTAGTATTATTAAAAACTGGGAATGTGAGTACTCTGCAAAGAAGAATTTCCCCCTCTTTAAAAATCTTTATGTATAGGCAAGAAAAGGGACCAAAAAAAAAAGCGGGGGGGCTGGGGAGAAGTAGCAATTAGAATATTTTCCAACTCCAGGAGAAAGTTGCATTGTTTGGCATTGAGGCACCTAATTTAAGTATCTCTAGGTTACACACACTGCCAGGCTGGGGTCGGGGGGCAGTAAGAAGGGTGTGCACTACCTCACAGTAGAGAGGAAATTAGGTGTCCAACATGTTCTCCAGGTTAGATGTTGGGATAAACTTTTTTTCTCTTCCAAAGCACAGAGAATCATCAGTTTTACCAAAGCATAAAATTACATTTAATTTACAAACTTCTGATTTGGATTAAGACTCAACTTAGGTTTAATAAGCCATAATTCATTAATCGCATGGTTCCAGCCCATTCTTAAATGAAAAGCAGATATAGATGATACTCACATAGTCCGTGTCAACATTCTAATTTTAAAGCTCTTATATTTAGACAAATAGTTCGTTCATCTGCCACTCACCAAATATTTATTATGTATGCCTAGAATACTGTGCCAGGTGTACGAGATAAGCTCTCCCTACTAGTTTACATGGGACACTGATATGAGAAGAAGACATTAAACAAGTACATACATAAGGTTGTGATAAGTGTTATAAAGAAATAAACGTGATCACATGAGAGAGAACTGGGATGAGGTGATCAGGAACTTAGATAGGGTGATCAGGAAACTCTGAGATCTAAAGAATGAAAAAGATCCAGGATAATATTCCAAGTAAAGAAACTACGTATTGCAAAGGCTGTAAAGCAGGAAAAAACTTGACATGTTTAAGAAACACAAACAAAACAATGCTGAAATACAGGGAGAAAGGAAGATAAAAGTTGCACAATATGGGGCCTCCCTGGTGGCGCAGTGGTTGAGAGTCTGCCTGCCGACGCAGGGGACGCGGGTTCGTGCCCCAGTCCGGGAAGATCCCACATGCCGCGGAGCGGCTGGACCCGTGAGCCATGGCCGCTGAGCCCGCGCGTCCAGAGCCTGTGCTCCGCAACGGGAGAGGCCACAACAGTGAGAGGCCGCGTACCGCAAAAAAAAAAAAAAGTTGCACAATATGAGGGTGGAAAGATATACAGACCACGTACAGCCTTATAAGAGCAATGAAAACAACAGAAGGAATTTAGGCAGGGGATAATGTGAGTATAAGTTGTAAGAAGAGTACTTCAAATGCTGTGTAAATAACTGATTAAAGATGCAGGAAAGGAAGAGCAATAGGAGAGAACTGTTAGGAGGTTTTTATAGTATTCCTGGAGAAAGATGACGGTCACTTGTATAAGGGTGGTGGCGGCAGAGATGGAAAGATATATTTTGGGGCTAGACTTGGAAGGACTTGTTGCTACTCAATTTTAAAGGATATAAGAAGTGAAGGGCTCATGAATACCTTCCAGGTTTTGAAGCAACTGAGCTTCTAGGTAGACACTGGTACCATCTCCTGAGAAGGGAAGACTGTGAGAGAAACAGGTTAAAGGGAAAATAAAGATTTTTTAACGGACATGTAATGTTTGGAATTGAGATGTTTAAAAGACGGACAAATAGAGATTACAAAGAGGAAGCTGGACAGTCTCTATCTGTCATCTTCCCTCATCCTCAGATCCATTCTCTGCTCTTTCCTGCCTTGCTATGTGCCTAGGAGGCTAACCAGATTTCATCACTCAAGGTATCTTTCCCTCTGTCTTCCCACTAAATTCAGTCAACAGGAGGCACCAACAAGGGAACAAAGGGCAGGAGGAGAGCATGTGGTATTTATACTTCCTGTTCTCTCTGCGTTGTGAGGTGGCCCTGGCAGTGGTTATATACAATGAGAGCCCTTCCCCCACACCATGATTCTAGCTCTCAACCAGGCTCTGGTAATGCCATTTCTTCCTGCCCAGGACTAAGGGGAGCATATGTTTTCTGCCGTTTCTAGTCCCTGGGCTCCTTAACATTCCATGCTGGTTCTCTTAACCTTGCCCATATCAATGAAAATAGTCCCTTCATTAAATTCTTTTCAGTGAAACATTTTTGTGTATTCCATCTGTTTCCTGCCAGGACCTAACTTGCATAAGCCCAAAAGTCCAAAGCTCAAGAGAGGTCTGGACTAGAACTTCCACTATGAAATCATCAAAATGTAAATCATATTACAGGACCAGATGAATTCAGATTCTTTCTCATTTAAAGAGAGAATATTTATAGAGAAAAAGACCCAATTACACAGTACTGAACCAATCTAACATTTAGAGGATAAAGTAGATAAAGTAAAGATTAAGAATGAGTGGACAAAAAAAAGAAAAAAAAAGAATGAGTGGACAATCAACAGATGAATGGATAAAGATGTGGTACATATATACAATGGAATCCTACTCAGCCATAAAAAAGAATGAAATAATACCATTTGTAGCAACATGGATGAACCAAGGGATTATCATACTATGTGAGTACTATGTGAAATAAGTCAGAAAGAGAAAGACAAATACCATATGCTATCACTTACATGTGGAATCTAAAATATGACACAAATGAACTTTATCGACCAAACAGCAACAGACTCACAGACATAGAGAACAGACCTGTGGTTGCCAAGGGGGAGGGGGTGGGGGAGGGATAGATTGGGAGTTTGAGATTAGCAGATGTAAACTATTATATATAGAATGGATAAACAAGGTCCTACTGTATAGCACAGGGAACTATATTCAGTATTCTGTAATAAACCATAATGGAAAGGACTATGAAAAAGAATATATGTATGTTAACTGAATCACTTTGCTATACAGCAGAAATTAACACATTGTAAATCAACTATACTTCAATAAAATAAATTAAAAATAAAGAATGAGTAGACAGTGAAGCAAAAAGAAAACCAAGAAAATGCAGTGTCACAGATGCCACATAAGAAAGGATGGTCAGTTGTACTGAATGCTACTGGAAGCTGAATAAGATAGGAAAAGAGAAGTGACCATTAGATGTGATAGCAGGAAGACTGCTTTTGACCTTAAGATGAGAATTTCAGTAGAATATTTAGAACAGAGTCAGGCTAAAATAAGCTAAAGAATGAATGGGAAATGAGAAAGCAGAGATAGAAACCTCTCAAGATATTTTGCTGATAGACAAAATATCAGCAAAATATCAGCAAAATTTGAGTCTCTTGAAAGAATGAAAGCAATCAAAAGAAAAAATAGTAAGCCTCAGGATTTATGTTTTTTCAGGTGAAGAAATAAAATAGTAAGATGATTTCAGATACGAATTTAAGACAAGGAAAGAAAAAGGAATAACATATTTTCTAACTTATCTTAAATCTAACAATGGATTTAAATATAGTTAGAAGTGATAAAGTTAGCATGTCATGCCACGGAAGGGGTAGCGCGGGGAGCTACAAACACACTCTAATCTACAGTGAAAAAGTGGTGAAGAAAAATGAACATTTTTACCGAATGAAAAAATAAAGTCTAAGATCATATGAAAATGCATATTTTTCAATGCTAATATGTATGCTGTGACCATGTAATTTAAATCATCAGCCTTTTCAAAATAAAAATCCCAATCGAAAATTTAAATAAATCTCTAGCATTTGGAAAATATATAAAACACCTGTTTCTCCAATTTCATAATTAAGCTACAAAAAGGAGAAAAACCAAGCAAAAAACCCATACAACATATTCCTTACCATTAGTTCGGGTGACGTGATATCTCTTGGGCCCTGATATGGATCATCACTAGATGCAAATGAGGCAAGTATTGACAAACCATTGAAAACCTGTTGATAGTGTTCTCCAATACGTAGCAATAGTTCATTATGCAGTCCTTGGAAATCTTGTCTCAACAGGCTCCCGAGTTCAATTTCTGTTTCATTCTAACCCAAAGACACATTTCAAAAATTTAAGAAAAAAGTTTTTTTTTCTCCATACTAATACCTTGGAAATAAGTATACTGATTTTAATACACTATTAGTTAATCAGGAGCTCTAGATCAGGTGACAAGAATTACTAATGATATAAAAAAGTCATTGGAAAAGGATTCTGACCTTGATTTCTCCTGGTAGGTCTGCCATGGGCTACAGGTAATGAAAACAAGTGATCAGACTTTATTTTGAAATAAAATTTTTAAAAGGGAGTCTAGTTTTCTATAAAGGTTCAAAATGTCATTCACTCATTATTCATGGAAATGTAACCCTGACAGGAAAATCAGTGGCTCAGAGCACAGTCTTTCTGGACAGACTGCTGATATCTAAATTCCAGCTTTATCATTTATTAGTTGTGCTGTGACTTAGACAAGTAACCTAATCTGACCTTCCTCTGCCTTAGTTTTCTCATCTATCAAATGGAAAAATAGTACTTTTATCTCACTGGGTAACTGTGAGGAGTTATCCAAGTGAAATGATCCATAAAAATTGTTTAGCAAAATTTCTGGCATGTAGTAAGAAGCACTGAAATGTTATTATCATTCCACCTTTACAATAAAGATTTTCTTTCTCAAAATGAATAAATATACTCAATATTCAAAAAGTCTCATGTGGAAAGAGATCTATAGCTGGCATATCATGAAATACGTGAAATAAATTAACATCAGAGAAAAAGAGTAGAGTTACATATGCATATCTGATAGGTTCTCTTGTTCCCATACAGCCTCTTATTCCTCAGATATTGTTGCTACTATAACACCAAAAAAAGAAGCACAAGCTATAATTTTAAATTTGAAAACTAGCAAGAAACTGGGCCAAACTGTAATCAGAGCACTAAGTAACTAAACTCAGTGCCAACACTGTACTACAGTTGAAGGATACTGCCTCTTCCAATAGATGTAATTACTTGCATATCATTAGTCATTTTACAGCTCCAATCAATTAATAAATTCTAAAATGAAATTAGCTGGGACTTCCCTGGTGGTCCAGTGGGAAGGACTCCATGCTCTCAATGCAGGGGTCCCAGGTTTGATCCCTGGTCGGAGAACTAGATCCGACATGCATGTCACAACTAAGAGTCCGTGTGCTGTAAATAAGAAGCCCACATGCCACAACTAAGAAGTCTGCATGCTGCAACTAGGAAGTCTGCATGCCACAGTGAAGATCCCGCATGCCCCAACTAAGACCCGGCACAGCCAAAATAAAAATAAATAAATAAATAAAATTAAAAAAAAAAAATGAAATTAGCTGAGAATCTGATCCATGAATGGATGACTACCTATCATATACCATTATGGTAAAACAATCAAAGAATATAACAAAAGAATAATTCTATTTAATACTCTCCTTGGCCCAGGGCAAAGCTTATTTACGTACCATTTGAACTTATATTACCCTAGGATAGATTATAAACTACGGATAGACTACAAACTACTCACTCTATTTCCTATAAGAATGTCACAACAGCTTTCCTATAATGCTAATTTAAACAAAAGAGTAAAATATAAACAAATATTCAATTACCTTTAGATAATGAAGGGCACGTTCCAATTCATCCTTGGAACAGGAACAGACCAAATGGGAAAAAATATACTTGAAATTATTTATTAAAATCTCTCTACGATTGACATTTAATTGTTTTCCTAAAGTTCGAATGAGAGCAGAAGCTGCAGGGCTTGCTTTGGCAGCAAGGTCAGGTAGCAGAACTTGTAACGTTCTCTGAAAAAGAAACACTACAATTACTAAAAAGTACATTTGTCCAGGTGATAAAATATTCATATAAGCTATGTTCAAAAATAATTTAAAATGCCACACAAATTTGGAGTCCACATACAACATATCTGAATTCAGATATACCATTTATTCATTCAACACATATTTAACGAGCATCTATTATGATTCAGGCACTTCAGATACAGCAGTGAAAAAACAGACAAGGTCCCTGATGGCACAGAGTTTACACTGCAGAGGGGGAGAGACAGACAATAAATAAGCTAATGTACAAGTAGCAAAGAAAATAATTTCTCATGAGTATGTGTTAAAATATACTCATGCTCTTAAGGCAGTGGTTCCAAGCCTGATTTACTATTTGAGCTAACTATAGTATTTAGACAATAAGCAAGAGTAGCCATAAATGCAATATTTTAAATTTTTTAAATTAAAAAGTTGATGCTGCAAAATTAAAGAAAACCTTTTTAACACACCCACCATTCCAACATGGCAGCAAATCTACTTTGATTTTGGTCTGTTTCCTTTAAGATCTCGTTCATAAAATAATACACAAAATTCCAAACATAAAATGGTTGATCTTTCATTTATTATGTATCTAATGAACAACTACTACATGTCAGCCACTATCCTAGGCACCGAAGATGTGACAGCAAATAACACTCAGGCCCTGCCCTCAGAGACACTTAAACCTTATTTCTGTTATGCCTTTCAACTTAATATTAATCCTGTAAGACTGTTATGACATTATAAGGTAGTTTCTCTAAAGTATTTATAATTATTATGTTAAGGTACATAATATTCTAGGACCTAAATATTAGACACCTAGTTTCTTCTCTGGGTTTTGTCTATTTGCTACTTGGAAAATGTTGCAATAAACATCTGTGCTTTGGGGCTCCCAGATGGAACTACTGAGGGAAAAAGTAAAAATATCTTTGTGGTCCTTAGTGTATAGTATCATATTTCCTTCTAGGGTTTGTCCAATTTACATGCAATTTAACTTTGTTAAAATATGATAATACTGTAGAGAAAAATTCTGCATGGGTCACTATTATAATATTAACTAAGAAAAATAAACTTTGCCTTCAGGAAAACATAAGAAGATAATCTACACCATCCATCTTTCAAACCTCAGCCCCACTAATGACTTTTCAAAGGCTTCCCAAACTACTTCATACTACAAACTCTATCATCTGAATTCACAGGTCATCTATAGCACTAGTTTGTACTATATTACTCCAACTCCTTAGGGCTAGGTAAGATCATATTAGACTTTCCATTACCAATGGAACCAATCATAGCACTAAAGACATAAGGGCTCAGTAAACTGAACTCATTAGCATTAATTAAATAGTATGAACCTTTCAAGATAGCTAACTCTATAGAGCAATGACTCAAATCAACACGCATTTCACTTTTATAACATAAGTAATATTATCATATCAAAGTCAAAGGAAAACATGCAAATTTGAAAATCTATGGTCTACATTGTACTTGCCAGATTTTATTTTAAAAAAATCTAGAATGGAATAAACACAAAATATTAAATTGAAAACCTCAATTAAGTCAACTATACTTTGCAACTTACAGTAAGGAAACGATTAAGATCAGGAAAGTCAAAAACATTGGCAATTTCAGACAAGGTATTTAAAGCCATTTCTCTCTGGTGAGCCACATCTTGTTTCCGCATCTCAGCATTCTGGCATGGAGTACTAGGAAGCACTGTCATCTGACTGGAGTGGAGGGATTCTACCAAAAACTAAAGCAAAATGATTTATTAGTTTTCACACAAGGAAGAACATTTAACTAATATGTTTTAAGTTAACATAAAGGACAATATTGGACAGTGTTCTAAACATATTACCTAAATTAGTTCATTTAATTTTTGTAACAACCTTAATGAGGTAGACTGTGCATATGCTCCCTTTTACAGATGAAGTAACCAGGCTTAGTTAAGAAACTTGAATATCTTGCTAAGGATTACACCACTAACACAGTGCAAAGCCTGTATTTTAAACATATCCTTACTTTTCAGCCTTGAATCAACCTTTTTTTTTTAAAACAAAGTGCCTTATCCATAATATCAAGGCATAAAAAAGTTTATTATCACTAAAAGAAAGGCTAATACAGAAAGGCTTCTCTTAACATATTAACAATAGAGAGTAACAATTATTATAAGATGATTTTTCCCCTCTCCCATTTATAAACAATATCTTCAGACCAAGATACGAAAATATAAAAATGATGAGATTTACATTCTTTTAAATAAACCATTTTTAAAAATACCTCTTTTTTAAAGCAAGAAAAGTAAAACATATATGTGTTCTTTTTTTAACTTTTGCAAAGTAATTCTATTTCCTATAGTCAAGGCCAATGCTGACTCTCACCTGACAGATGGGTTTCTTATACTGGCTGAAAAAGTTTTGCAGTTTAACACTTTTAGCTGCAACCAGAGCTCTAATTTCTGTGTATGCTGCTCCAGAGACAGAAGCTGACTTGGATAATAAACAATGCAATAAGTGCAAGAGTGCAAAAGGTACCAAATCCCCTTTTGCTGCCCTAAAATTATTAAAAAAAAAAAAGTTACCATCAATGTTTTGAAAATAAATGGAAATCCACAAATAAATGCATACTGATATCACACTTCTTCCTATAACATTACATCTCTCCTAATACCATTTCTTTTTTTTTATACTTGAAAATCTTTTATTAGTCACCTCTTAAGCTTCTCTGCAACAAAAATGTACACAAATTAGAATTTTAGCTGTTTTATGTTCTTGATTCTTTTTTTTTTAACACCTTTATTGGGGTATAATTGCTTTACAATGGTGTGTTAGTTTCTGCTATATAACAAAGTGAATCAGTTATACATATACATATGTTCCCATATCTCTTCCCTGTTGCATCTCCCTCCCTCCCACCCTCCCTATCCCACCCCTCCAGGCGGTCACAAAGCACTGAGCTGATATCCCTATGCTATGCAGCTGCTTCCCACTAGCTACCTTACGTTTGTTAGTGTATATATGTCCATGCCTCTCTCTCGCTTTGTCACAGCTCACCCTTCCCCCTCCCCATATCCTCAAGTCCGTTCTCCAGTAGGTCTGTGTCTTTATTCCTGTTCCTATCACCATTTCTAACAGCAGGCAAACAATAAAGGAAAATGGCCAAAATAAATAAGGAAGTATACAAAAGCTGCCAAACATACCTTCCAATATCCCCTGTTGTAAGAATCAAGGTATCCTTCAACTCATTATTTCTTGAGATCTGAGCATGTGTATATGCTTCCTTCATTCTTAAGACAAAAAGCTAGACCAATAAAATTAACTAGTTAAATTTTTAAAGTCAGGTTTATGAAAACACACACAAAAAAATTAAATAAAATAAAATTTTAATAAAATAAAATAAAATTAAATTAAATTTAAAATAAAAATCATCAACCTCTTTTATAAATCCATCTTCAGCATCCAAGGATTCCAATATATGCTTGATATTTCCACTAAAAGCCACTCTAACATCCTTGTCTGGATCTTCCATTAAATTTAATAAAGTTCCAAGAACCACTTTTACATCTGTTTCATCTTCTCTAAAATCAAGGTGCTTACAAAGATGATACAGATTATCTATGAAAGCTAAAGGGCAAAAGCATAAAATACTTAATTTAACACAGTAAACAGAAAAGTTTTACTATAAAAATACTGTCAATAAATAATATACTACAAAGAATGCTAAGCTGTCTAATAAAGTCAATATTTAGTGTTTAAATTTGTAAAGCACACAGAATTCTGGAGGATTAAAACGAATAAATACTGAATACTTATAAAACTGAATACTTTTAAATTTACTTTTACTTAATAAAAGTTATACATAGTTTAAATCTAAAATAAATTCTAGAATTTTTTAAAGTTTTAAAATGACTAGTCACTTAGATTTTGTAGATCATTATATTACTGGGATAGATTTAAAAGCACATTTCACTAATCTAAAGAACTGTGAATTAAGGGCAAGCTTAGCCTTACTGTTAATCTTACTTTGTTTTTACAGATTTATTTATTACTTATTTATTTTATTTATTTTTGGCTGCGTCAGGTCTTAGTTGCAGCACGCGGGATCTTTCATTGCAGTGCTCGGGCTCTTCGCTGTGGTGCACAGGCTTCTCTCTAGTTGTGGCATACGGGTTTTCTCTCTCTAGTTGTTGCGCGCAGGCTCCAGGAAGCACAAGCTCAGTAGCTGTGGCGCAGGGGCTTAGTTGCCCCGCGGGTGTGGGATCTTAGTTCCCTGACCAGGGATTGAACCTGCGTGCCCTACACTGTAAGGCGGGTTTTCTACCACTGGATCACCAGGGCAGTCCCTGTTAATCTTATATTACATTACATTACATTACTAGATTTAGGGAGTCCTAGAAATCACCTATCATACATTGCTTTGAAAACTTGAGGGCAAGTTGTAATTTATTACACAAACAAAGCAATCTTCCAAGTATGTGTATAAATCTCATGCTCCCAACAAATCCATACACCATTACCATCGGAAAGCAGCAAAGATACAATCCATACTCCTCAGCTGGGCAAAGTATCTAACTATTTGAAGTTTTAAGGTCCAAAGTAGTGGCAGGGGACACATTAACAAGGTCCCTGAGATCACTGAAGAGGATACAGAATACTGAAACTCACAATATTGAAACAAACATCAGGTATGCCCCATTATACTGTCAAATCACAAAAGCATTTAGAAAATCTAAAAATTACTTCCATTGTTAGTTCTGTGATACAGTCTAATACCAGACATCCCTTTTATGAATGATCATTACATAAGCATTGACTCTATCAAGCAAGTCTAATTTTTTAAGGCTTTAGCCTAATTCCACCACTGATTTTAAAAACAGAGCTTAAATAGGTTTTTTTTGTGTGTGTGTGTGTGGTATGTGGGCCTCTCACTGTTGTGGCCTCTCCTGTTGTGGAGCACAGGCTCTGGACGCGCAGGCTCAATGGCCATGGCTCACGGGCCCAGCCGCTCCGCGGCATGTGGGATCTTCCCGGACCGGGGCACAAACCCGTGTCCCCTGCATCGGCAGGTGGACTCTCAACCACTGCACCACCAGGGAAGCCCTTAAATAGGTTTTAAAATATTAAATAAATCATAACAAACCACTCACCAAGTTTCACAGGACTAGGTAATTTTTTTTTCAGTAGGAAAAGGAATGGCTTGCAAACAGACACTTTTAGTCGAGAAGATGAACATTCATGTTGAGAAGTGACTTTTAGGCTCTTACATAAGAGGTCAATACGTCTATGTTCAGAGAAAGGCTCTGATAAAGAACTTGTCAAATAAAACATGCCATGAAGTGTACAGACAAGCTGACCAAGTATAGATGCAAATTCTTTCTTGACAATGTCAGAATCATCTTTGACTTTATCTCTATGGGGAAAAAAAACAAAAAGTACTAAACGTTCTTGCTTAATTTTGTGGTCTAAATAGTCTTGTTTAATTTGAGGCAAAAGTACTGGTAAAACAAAAGGTAGAAGGAAAAAAGTTTTAATTCTAAAACTAAAAGCAATGTTTGTTCTATATACCCAGCAATAAACATAAATTTGCATATATGATATCTGTCCAATCAAGTTGTATATTCAAATTAAAATATTAATACATACATAAGAATCTTGGGAACTCTGTTATAAGAATTCTGCTGCTGTAATAAGATAAAAAATCCATTAATACAACTTGTCCGGATTACTTCATGGGAGCTCTGCAGGGCCCAGCTGTAAACTGCGGTTCTCCACTCAAGGTATATTCTTCTTGGAAAAAGAGTTAGAAGAAATACGCATCGTGACTGTGCCTGTGGTGCTGAAAAAATTAAGTCTATTAATCAAGATTTCTAAGTGTTAATTTTATATATATATATATATACACACACACATATATATATTTACTCTCTGTTGTAAAGTCAATAACATTTAAAATACATATAGTATTTAATTAAAAGCTCCTTTTCCAAAAATAAAGCATGTGCACTGAAAAAGGTCTATGCCCAATCTTACTAGATAATCAGGGAAATCCAAATTGAAACACCCATCAGATAGCAAAAAACATATGTTTGTTTAGGTAGTTATGTCTCTGACATTCTTGCTTTCTTTTTTTTTTTAGCCGCACTGCGTGGCTTGTGGGATTTTAGCTACCTGACCAGGGATCGAACCTGGGCCTTCTGCAGTGAGAGCACAGTCCTAACCACTGGATGGCCAAGGAATTCCCTCTTTTTTTTTTTTTTAAGATAACAAAATTTTAAAATTTGACAATGCCAAGTGCTGGTGAGGATATGAAACAACAGGAACTCACATATTCTGCTAACAGAAATATAAACTGGAATGACATCTTTGGAGAACAATGTTGGCAGAATAGAGTTGAGGATGTACAAATCCTACAATTTACTCCTTTCTATATGTCTAACTCCTTCTTTTTAAATTATTAAAAAATGTACCTTCTCTTCTAATTATTGAAAAAATAGAAATGATAAGTGTTAGAAGTCCTATATAGAGATAAATGAAAAGAAAACAAATCACACATATAGAATTTTGTGACCACTTACAGTAGCTATCTGAAATCCTCTGGCTTACTGTTAGAAGGCTGGTGGCAAATGTGGTCAACTTTAAAGAGTCATCATCAGAATGGGAACAAATCCATGGAAGTGAGAGCATTCCACATAAGTCTTCCAGGATATGATCTTCAAATGAAGTTTTTACTACAGAAATACACAATAGGTGATTAATTATACCTTTTCTTTAATCATATTTACCTGTGTCTTCTTTCAATAAAAAAAAGACATTCTAAACATCTTTTACAAGTGGAATTACAGCAAACATTCAATAAACAGGGGTTCTTAACACAGAGATGATGTTCTGAGGTCTGTGAATTCAAAGGAATTAAATGTGACTTTATAAAAATATGCATTTACAGGGGCTTCCCTGGTGGCGCAGTGGTTGGGAGTCCGCCTGCGATGCAGGGGACACGGGTTCATGCCCCGGTCCAGGAGGATCCCACGTGCCGCGGAGTGGCTGGGCCCGTGAGCCATGGCTGCTGAGCCTGCGCGTCCGGAGCCTGTGCTCCGCAATGGGAGAGGCCACAACAGTGAGAGGCCCGTGTACCGCCAAAAAAAAAAAAAAAATGCATTTATATGTGTTTTAGGAGAAGAAGCATAGCATTCTTCAGATTCTCAAATCAAAAATTTTAAAGTTATAGTTTCTATTGACTGAAAAAGAATAAATCAAAATGTTAGACAAATAAATTTAGAACTTACAAATTACTCAGCTTAATAGAACTAAAGTCAAGAAAAAACTTTTGGGTAGTCCCAACAATTGCATATTTAAGCCTCAGGCAAAAGAGAAAACCTATTCTATACTGATTACCTTTTAAGGTTATTTTGATCTATTGGGTTTTTGTACTCACCTTGAATATACATCAAAGCATCATATATTTTTACCACTTTGTCAATAATTGTCGCCAGGTCAGGTTTCTGAACAGATTCTAACAAAGTCCTGCAGCTCTTAAGCACTTTTGTGTAAAAATCCAAAGACATCCAAGTTATCACTACTGAAGGTTTCTTCTTACATTTCTGTTGACAGTCCTTGAAATCACAGTAGCTGCAGTTAAAACATTTTTTAAGACATAGAATTAAAATGAATTTTGTTATAGTCAAAACTAGTACCATAGTAAGCCAAAAGAAACTTTCAGTATGGGACTTCCCTGGTGGTGCAGTGGTTAAGAATCCGCCTGCCAATGCAGGGGACACGGGTTCAAGCCCTGGTCTGGGAAGATCCCACATGGTGCAGAGCAACTAAGCCCGTGCGCCACAACTACTGAGCCTGCACTCTAGAGCTCTCAAGCCACAACTATTGAGCCCACATGTCACAACTACTGAAGGCCACGCACCTAGAGCCTGTGCTCCGCAACAAGAGAAGCCACTGCAATGAAAAGCCCGCGCACTGCAAGGAAGAGTAGCCCCGGCTCGCTGCAACTAGAGAAAGCCTGTGCGCAGCAGAAGACCCAACGCAGCCAAAAATAAATAAACTAATTAAAAAAAATTGTGAGTATGAAACTAACCTATAACTTTAAACTAATTCAAAGTAAATGTGCATATCAATGAATGTATCATTATTATTTTAAGTTTAATCCCTTTATGCCTAAATCACTCAGGATTTGGTAAAGCTAATCTATGATACCTAAATGTGACACCACCAGGCTTTAAAATAATAGAAGATATGCCTGTGTAAACCGTTTCTTAATTATATGAGAAAGGCAGACTTCAACCTAATTAGCTATTCCTTCAAGTTATCTCAAATTCCAAATTTAATGCAATCTGAATTAATATAGTTTCTTTAAAATCTCCTTCATAACTTTGTATTAGCTAGTTAAGAGTCAGAAAATACAGAATAAACGATTATGTAAAAAATTAACAAGGAGTGTTCGTCTATAATGTGGCAGTAAAAATAAGACCAAATCTTCAGAGGGGGTTCACACTTTGTTTCTTCTGATAATTAGCCTATATTAAGAATGCTAAACTGAAAATATACCTCTAACGAGTTTTAAATTCCTACTTTTATGATCAAAGGGCAAAGTTCTCTTGACGAAACGTTTGGCTAGAAGAGCAGTGGCTTCTGAGTTGTATAAAAATGTGTTCTATTTTTCTGCCCAGGAAAGTTAGTTTAGGCTTCAGACAAAAACGAGCCTCAATTTCTCTGAGCCTCAATTTCTAGTGTGTAAAGTGGACATAATAGCATTTACTTCACAGAACTGTTGTAAAGATTAAATAAGATATGTACAGTACCTAACACAGTATCTGGCATTTAGCAGGTGCTCAAAAAAAAAATTTCTATTTCACTGAAATGTTTGTGTTCTAAGGTCACAAAAATCAAGTGAATAAAGAGGTCTTCTAAAACAATAAATTCAAATTTATTACACAAAACCCACCCAGAAAATACAAGTTGTTTTACCAGTCCATGTTTTGATGAGAACAATGAACAGTACACAGAGCAGTCAGTTGTAGGATGACAGCGATTCCTTCTAAAGTCTCAATAACAGGATTCTTCAGGTTATTGAATTCAAGGAAAACCTGAAGGGACTCAGCCTTCTGTATCAGTGCACTCCATAATATGCTCTTTTTGTTCATATCCACATGTTTAATTCTGTAATTAATTATAACCAGAGTATAAAGATATTCATATGAACTTATATAATTTTGCTCACATATGAAAAATATTTAAAACAAAAGATAGCATGTAATGGCAACTACTGAAATTTTTTTTTTTTTTGGCCACACTGTGTGGCTTCTGGGATCTTAGTTCCCCAACCAGGGATTGAACCTGGGCCACGGCAGTGAAAGCACTGAGTCCTAACCACTGGACTGCCAGGGACCCTACAACTACTGAAATTTAAAACAACTTTTATAGTTGGCTGAAGCATGGGAATTCTTTGGCTACATTACAAAAAAATAGTTTGTTAACATTTTTTAAATTGCTTATAGATGTAAAGTCTCAGAGATTTTTCATGTATTAAAAAGTTAAATTAGGCAAGTAAAGACTTAAAAAGTCTTTTAAGTAACCATATTTAGCCATGAAATCTCTTATACTAGAATAGACTACAAGCACTATTAAGATATTTTAAGCATTCCTTTGACTACCTATAGAAAGAACAAATGTTCTTTGTGTATTTAAGTCAAAGCACTTACTTAAAGATGATTTTTAAGTGACTAAAGTTTTATTAAGTGGCTAAATACAAACTGAATGAAGGTCATACTCCTCTGTCTGTTTTGGTGCTCTTTTGGAAGAGTTAAGAGATGAGCTGAGTCGACGCCTTTTGGGTGACAGTCCATCGCTATTACTGCTGAGGTTTTCCTGTTGAATTTGGCACTGAACCTCCTCAATGATTTCCATACTTTCCATTTTTAAGGCTGCATAAAGTGGGCCCAACAAATACTGAGAAAGCAAAAATAATTTAAAAAACTAATTCTTAGAAAATAAGTTTATATTATTCATAGCAAAAATGTATTAGGTATTAAGATGTCAAATAAGGTAAATTATTTTCAGAGTCTCATCAGACAAACAAAAACCTAAGTTAATCTATATTATTTCACAGTCTATACATCGACATATGTATAGTTCTATATCTAGAACTATGGTCTATAGTCTTAGAAGGCCTAAGACAAATCCTTCTCTCTATAACCTGTTTTTCCCTAAACCAAAATGACACAAAGAAAAATTCTACAAGGGAA
The DNA here is from genome assembly GCF_005190385.1 of Monodon monoceros. NCBI lineage: Eukaryota > Metazoa > Chordata > Mammalia > Artiodactyla > Monodontidae > Monodon > Monodon monoceros. The sequence goes on along the minus strand of NW_021703767.1, from coordinate 120,365,234 downwards.
TTACTAACTTCTTTTATACTACAAATCTAGCAAGACTTACAGATAAAATAAACTAAAATATTTAATCAATTTATTGTATATCTATTTTATTGTAGTGTCTCCCACAGTCCAAATAGAAAAAAAAGGCATAATTTGGCATGACTAGTACTATATACCCATAGGTTTTCTAGAAGTGACTGATTATAACCTGTCAAAGAAAAATCTATGTGAGTGCTCAAAGTTTTTGCAATGAAGTTGATAACTGGCTCCTTTTTAATTAATAATGCAACGAACATGTTTACACTTCACAAACTCTACTTTAAAACTCCATTGGCAGTTCATTACCAATGTAGTGCACAAATGTTTCTAAAATCAAATTAAAAATCCATAATAGGAAGCCAAAGTACATTATGAAAATCATCCCATTCTGAATGTACATTATTAAAGATATTTTATTTTCTCATTATTAATCTTGCATATATGCATACACTTAAATTAAGAACAAATTACATGCTTAACAAGTAACCTTACAAATGACTTACCTCTGCATCTACCTGAGCTCCAAGCACATCCACAAGAGCTCTACAAATATTTCTCACATGAACCTTCCTGACTTGTAAAGCAGATTCATACCCAGCTGGCACATATCTAAGGAAATACTGCAGTAAATGGCACAAAGCTGCTTTTAGCAAATCAGACTTAAGCTGCATAAGCACACCATCTTCAAACATGACACAGAGTTTTTCTAGCAGCATATTTAAATAGACAGGCTCAACATTTCTATAAGCTTCTGCTTCAAAGGGGAATAGTGTCTTTATCAGCTTTGATAATGGCTCTTCATAGAGTTTCAATTGGTCAGCATCCATTTCTACAAGGTGTTTTAATAATTCCAAAAATGAGCTGAAAAAAGTGCTGGCTGGTTGTGCCGGTAGTCCTCCAAGCTCAAAGAGTTCAGTTAAAAGGCTAATTGCTAAGGATTTAACTTTTGGACTACCATACTCTAGCAGAACACAAACTATCCGCCAAAGTAAGAGTTCTTGCCTTCTAAAAAACACAATTGCAATAATACGAATAAGAACCGTTAATAAAGTGACTTCGATAAACTCTAAATTTTGCATGTTCATGAACTGCAAAGGAGCTGGTTGTAAATACCCTACATGTTCATCTAATTGACTTAAAAATCGGCTAACTACCACTGGCCATTCCACAAAGTGTCCCGTTGCATCTCTTTCGTGGAGGTAAATCAAATCTTCAAAAAGATGTAATAATTCCTTCGTCAGTACTCCAAAAATGGCAGGACTCTTGCTTTTAAAAAGAAATAATAATGAGCAGATGACTTCACAGATTTTTTTGTGTAACATGTGACAGGATGGAGTTGCTGCAATCCGTAGAAGTCTTGTTATGATCCAGTTACTGAATTCTTTGAAATAAACAAACAAAAAAGATATTAAATAAATAAATACATAAGAGTGCCAATCAATTTGCTAAATGCTTGATGATTTATTTTTAAAGTGTAAACTTCACTAACAAAATAGTCTAAAACATTCCCTACACAATGGAAACATATTATAATAATTTAGAATACCAATTCTGGTGTCAGACAAGTTCCTAGCTCTCCACTTATCAGTCGTGTGAGCTTTTCATTTCTCTAAACTTCTGTAACTTCATCTATGAAAGGGGAATAATGACACCTACTTTATATGCTACCCTGATCAAGTAAGATAATATATTTGAAATTCTCAGCATAGTGCCTCAAGTTAAATAAAGGCTCAATAAATAGTAATTATCACTCCTTCAACAAATATTATTGAGTAGTGACTCTGTCTCAGATGCATAAGAACAAATCAGTCATAGTCCTGTCCTCCTGAATCCTATAATATAGTTTCTCAAACTTCTTAACTGCAACTAAGAGATATATTTTATATCACAATCCAGTATACATATACATATTTTAAAAATTTAAATATGTGAAACAAAAGTTTCATGTACCTATTACATGTACATTGCATGTACTTATTACATGCAATGTACTATGATATTTTCTAGTCAATTATATTTAATCTTCAATACCCACTAAATGGGTTATAACCTGTTTTTTAAAAATCAGTGTAGCAAAGAATATTAGACAAACAGGTATTTATAATATAGTTTAAAAACTACTATGATAGAAGAAATATAGAACACTCTGTACTAACAGCATAAAGAAAGAACAACTAAGCCAGTCCTAGAGTAGGCAGTCAGTAATGGTCAGAAAAGACTTTTTAGAGGACATACTATCAAAGTTGAGTCTTAAATTCAAGCAAAAAAATTTTTAAATACTCTATGCGTTGTACAGAAAAAGAAAAAGCTATGTGCTTTACACCTCTTTATGAGGAAGCCAATAAAGAGACAAAAGTAGCATTTTAGGCTTGAGGGCCATATGATCTCCATGTCCACTACTCAGTGTTGCCTTTGAAGTAGTTGCAGACAATAAGTAAACGAATGATCATGGCTGTGTTCCAATAAAACTTTGTTCACAGAAACAGGCGGCCAGCCTGTGGGCCATGGTTTGCTAACGCCTGATCTAGAAGAAAGAGATTACCAAAATCAGAAAAAAGAAAACTTCTAAAGTTTTCAATGGCATATGAACATATTCAATTACTTCCACTCCATTCTGGGTACCTAGTTCATAATAAAAGAAAGCAATAAGGATGCATGAAATAAAACGAACCATTACCATTTTGCTCCCTCAGTTTATACCAAATTTGACGAAAACATGTGTAACAATGTGTATATTGTTATATTTATAATGTTATATTTCAGAAGAGAAGAGGGTAGAATTCATAGAAGAAACTGAAAATGAATGCACAAACAGCAGGACTTACCAATACAACTGCCTTTGGCCTCATTTTGTCCATGGCTTCCATTCACATTTACAAACATAAGTGGGGAGGACTTCATGATATGCTGGATGAAATCAAGCAACATCACAGAGGTTGGCTGAGAGTCAGTCTTCTTTACAAGTTCTAGAGCAACTAAAACAATAAAAGATTCATTTTAAAGAGTCATGACAAATTAAATGGCAGTGCTTTTAAGAAACTAAACTTTGGTGACAAGAATTATGTCCAACACAGTGCTCATGATAAACCGATGGGGCTAAAAACACACTACAATCCTATCTTTCTAATTTTAAATGTTTAATAATCACATGTATTCATCTGTTATATATCCATTCACCAAACATGTGCCATAGGCCTACAATACGCCTGGCACTGTGTGAAAATCTGATTAAAAAAACCCTCAAAATCAGGTGAGGGAGTCAGACAAATAAACTAGTCATTATATGTAAACTGCACTAATCTACAAAAGAGGAAACAAGTGTCTGGGAATATGCTTGAAGGAGTTGATTCCTAGATGATGAGGAGTTGGTCAAACAGACAGGGTAAGGACAAGTGGTCTAAACAGATGGAGTACCATATGAAAACACATCCTGCAAGTATTCAGTAGTCATTTGTTATTTTTCAGGAACTTATAATTTTACTGATTGAAAAAGAAAGGCTAAATGACTATTGTTAAGTCATGAAATCTGTGTCAAATTTGGAATTAAATTTATAAACCATGAGCCAAATGCCACTCTGTATTATCCCTTCCACGTAATTTTAACAGACATGACACGTATGACACCATCTTGCCAAGTTGCTAATATTTGTCTTTTAGATTGCCACAAACAGGAAATAGTTGATTCGACAACTCACAGAATCTTATTACCTCCCATAGACAAAGGTGCCAACCCTTATTTAAAGAGTTTTTTTTTAATGGCATTTGCTGTTTCTCAACCACTGACACAAGACCTAGCTAAAACAGAACTGGCCAAATATTTTTACCTATAATAATATCATATATCAAAGAAGAACTCATAGCAAGCAGCAGAAAATCTAGATAACAAAGAGGAAAACAGAATTACTTTAAAAGCCTAAATCACATTAAGCCTAAATCACATTATGTAACAAGTAATATTGTAAAGAACTTGCCTGAAAATAGTAACTAACATAAACACTAACTATATATCTAAAATTATATGGAGAAAAATGCTAGTATAATATGTATACATGGAAAAGAAAACAATTTAAGTTATAAAATTTATACCAGAAATAATTGTTTCTTACCAACATTTACATCTGTAAGTATTCGGTCAATGAACTGACAAAGAATTTGTCTTGGCTTCTGTACAACGGTATTATATTCCTCTGGACTGGAACTAAAATACAAATAAAATGTTTTTAACCCTTAAAGGGACTCACAGTGTCATTTGTAAAAAATTCTCTAAAGTTGAACTTATCAAATGTGCTTAGTTTTAATGTTGACACTGATAGTATTCTTCTGCAAAGTATCCAATCTGCAAAGTCTAGACCTGCCCTGCGCAATATGGTAGCCCTTATCACATGCTAGTGAGAACCTGATATGTAGTTAGTCCAAACTGGGATGTGCTACAAGTATAAAATACACATTGGATTTTGAATATTCATTACCCAAAATGTGTAATACCGCATTAATAATTTTATATTAATTACATGTTGAAATGATAATACCTGGATATACTGAGTTAAATAATATACATTGGGTTTTTTGTGAGGTTTTAAAGTTTTTCTTGTTCTTTTTTTACTGAAGTATAGTTGATTTACAATGTTGTGTTAGTTTCTCATGTACAGCAAAGTGATTCATATTCTTTTCCATTATGGTTTATTACAGGATATTGAATATAGTTCCCTGTGCTATACAATAGGACCTTGCTGTTTATCTAGTCTATATATAATAGCTTGCACCTGCTATTCTCAAACTCCCAATCGAATCCTCCCCTCCCCCACCTTTGGGCAACCGCAAGTCTGTTCTCTATGTCTGAATCTGTTTCTGTTTCATAAATAAATTCATTTGTGTCATATTTTAGATTCCACATATAAGTAATATAATATGGTAATAATATATATTGTTAAAATTAATTTCACTTACTTTCTTTTTGTAATGTAGCCACTAGAAAATTTCAATTACATACATGGCTTGCTTTATATTTCTATTGAACAGATCTAGACTTTTAGAAAATCAAGAGAAAACAGTTTCTTCAACAAAGAAATTCCAAGGGAAAAAATAGAGGAGGAGAAACCCATAATGAACTTAAGGGCCATATCAACCAATTATAATATATGACTCTACATTGGATTCTGAATCAAAACTAAAAATAGCAAACTATATATGACAATTGGGAATATCTGAACACAGACTAGATATCTGATGCTATTAAGAAATTATATTTTTAGATGTGATAACGGTATGTGGTACGTCAAAAAAGTCTTTATCCTTTAGAGATAAATACTGGTATTTATTGATAAAATGATGCCTGGAATTTGCTGCAAAGTACTCTGAGGAGAGGAAGCGAGCCATGAATTGATCATTATTAGGTGAAATGGGAAATCAGTTATACCATTTTCTCTTTTTTTTTTTCTTTTTTGCGGTACGCGGGCCTCTCCCGTTGCGGAGCACAGGCTCCGGACACGCAGGCTCAGCGGCCATGGCTCACAGGCCCAGCCGCTCCACGGCACGTGGGATCTTCCCGGACTGGGGCACGAACCCGTGTCCCCTGAATCGGCAGGCGGACTCTCAACCACTGTGCCACCAGGGAAGCCCCATTTTCTCTTTTATTGTAAGTTTGAAACTTTCCACAATAAAAATTCAATAAATGTTAGGGAAAAATACACATATTGAGTCTTAAGAACAATCATGAAAAAATAATATTAAAAGGAGATAGGGCCTCCCTGGTGGTGCAGTGGTTGAGTGTCCGCCTGCCGATGCAGGGGACGCGGGTTTGTGCCCCGGTCCTGGAGGATCCCACATGCCGCGGAGCGGCTGGGCCCGTGAGCCATGGCCGCTGAGCCTGCGTGTCCGGAGCCTGTACTCCGCAATGGGAGAGGCCACAGCAGTGAGAGGCCCGTGTACCGCAAAAAAAAAAAAAAAAAAAATTATTAAAAGGAGATACAATAATTAAGCAGAGGAAGAGTATTCTAGAATCCTGAATGAACTCAACTTGAGTTCCATGATTTGTGTAAATAACCAAGGAATAGAACATAATAACAGAAAGCCTGTGTTCCACTACATAATGAGGAATCATACAGTTATTCGTGTAATCAACAAACATTTACTGAGTACCTATAATGCACCACACAACACATCAGAAGCTACTGTTGGGAAGGTGAAAGACAGTTTAATGGAGGAGACTGATAAATCAATCTAGCCCTCTATCCAGGCTGGATTATGAGGCCATTCACCCAAACAGTTAACACAGGTGGAAGCACACATACGGGAAGAAAAGAAATTCAGTTTTAGAAATACTGAGTTTAAGGTCTCAAGGGAACAACTAAGTGGAATGTCCAAAAGATTTTTGTAATTACAGTTCTAGACCTCAAGTTCTAGCCTAGAGATATAGATTAACTTATCGATATATAATAGTATATAACAAGCAAGGCTAAACGCATTGTATTATTTCATATTTCACAAGAAATAAGAGGGATATTAGACCCTAATTTGCATATGTGGAGACTGGTGCTTACAGAGATTATATAATCTACCACTATTAGAGCTAGTAGTAGTGGAAGCCTTGGATATGAACGCAAATGTAATAAGTAATAAGAAAGCCAGAGAGAACCCAAAGTTAAGGTTAGTAGAGGCACGAGGAGAAAAGGAAAGGGCCAGAGAAACAGAAAGAAAAACAATGAGAGATGTGTTCTAGAATCCAAGGAAGTTAGAATTTTAAGGAGGGAGCTGTCAACACAATCAAATAAAATTAGTTTGTTAAAATGTCCTTTGGATATTTTTTTTATTATGGTAAAATACACTTAACATAAAATTTACCATTTTAACCATTTTTAAGTGTACAGTTCTGTGCCATTAAGTACATTCACATTATCCTACACCATCACCACCATCCCTCTTCAGAACTTTTTCATCTTCCCAAAGTGAAACTGTACTCATTAAACAATACCTCCCCATTCCCCCTGCCGACAATTCTGTCTCTATGAATTTGACTACTTATATCTACACGTTGAATCCTATATTTGTCCTCTTGTGACTGACTTATTTCACTTAGCATACATCTTCACTGTTCATCCATGTTGTAACGTGTCAGGATTTCCTTCCTCTTTAAAGCTAGATAATAGTCTACTGTGTTTATACCACATTTTATTTATCTATCCATGTTTCCATAGACACTTGGATTGCTTCCACCTTTTGGCTACTGTAACTAATGCCTCTATGAACATGGGTGTACAAGTATCTGTTTCAGTCCCTTTCAATTATTTTCAGTATATACCTAGAAGTGGAAATGCAAGATCATATGGTACTTCCATGTTGAGTTTTTTGAGATACTGCCATACTGCTTCCATGGTAGCTGCACCATTTTACATTGCTACCAACAACTTACAAAGTTCCAATTTTTCCTTATCCTCACCAACACTTGTTGGTTTTGTTGTTGTTGTTGTTTTAAAATAGCAGCCATCCTCATGGGTCTGCAATGGTATCTCATTGTACTTTTGATTCACAATCCCCTAATAATTAGGGATGCTGAACATTTTTTCATGTGCTTTTTGTCCATTTGTCTTTCTTCTTTGGAGAAAGTCTATTTAAGTCCTTTCCTCATTTTTGAGAGTCTCATACTCTACTGACCCTTTCCTCATTTTTAAATCAGGTTGCTTTTTGTTGTTGATACTGAGCTGTAGTTCTTAATATTTTGGGGATATTAACTCCTTATCAGATATATGACTTGCAAACATTTACTTTCATTCCATAGGTTGTCTTTTCACTCTGTTGATACTGTCCTTTGCTGCATAGAAGATTTAAATTTTGATAATTTTTAATTTTAAATTTGATCTATTTTTTCATACGTTGTCATGCTTTTGGTGTCATAGCCAAGAAGTTACTGCCGAATCTAATGTCGGGAAGCTTTTCCCCTAAAAGTTCTCTTCTAAGAGTTTTATAGTTTTACATTTAGGTCTTTGATTCATTTTGAGTTAATTTTTTTTGTCCTTTGGATTTTAAAGTTTTAGTGTAGAGATAAAGGCAGAAGCCAGATTGCAAAGGGTGAAAAACAGATGAAATGTGAATATTGAGAATAGCATGCTCTCTCTAAAGCTTGACCATGGAATGAAGAGAAGAATTGGGAGTTAGTGGTAACTAAAGGAATATATGAGGTCAAGAGGGTTTTGTTTTGTTTCCCTTAAGATGGAAAGACTTGAACAATTTATTCTTGAAATTTGGCTTTCCTTCCTGGGACCATGTATAAGTAAAGAGGTAATCCTTGGACAGGATGATTATCAGTAATCCTAATGACAATCATTAATATATATTTATTAATACAGGAGGAAAGGATGAGTACAGACTTTAATAATACAATAAATTCAAAACACAAATAAAGCCAGATGCCCTGCTTCAAGGAAGTCACTGGGGAGAGGGTAAGAAAGCACACAAATAATTTTAATCAGGTGTCATATACACCCAAAGCAGGAAATAACTAGCTCTGCAGAGAGGATTCATGGAAAGTTGTGTATAAATGATTAGCTCACTCCATCACTTCTACTAACAAAACAGCTGAAGATATAGTAACTGGTAAGCTGGTTATTTACACAAAATAAAATTACGTATTTCATATAAATAACAACTTATAACATCCACATAGTACTATAAATGTACATATGTTTTCCCACTTAAACAATGCTAAAAGAAAAAATGAGAAGGTTAATTATTTTCTTGATTATTCAATCACAAAGTCCAATCCTAATTTATTACATACAGGATCCAAGGCATCTACAGCTAATAACTGCCATGATGGAAATGGTCCTGGTACATGGTAAACACTCCAAAAAATTTTGCTGAATGAATGAACGGTTCATAAGAATCTTTCTGCATCTTGTGTCTCCTTCATCCTTAATGTATAAACTTTTTCAGACCTGTGGAATATCTATCTACCTGTTCTCTGCCACTAGACCATAGGCTCCTAGAGGTGGAGACTATGTTTTATTTCTCTATGAATTCCTGCAGCACCACTAGACCATAAGCTCCTGCAGGAGAGAAAATGTGTTTCACTTCCCTTTGCATCTCCTACACCACACCTAGAACTGTGTCTTGCTTGATAGAAAACAACTAAGTTACTGAAGTTAATAAATATTTGCAAGTAATATAAACTCTAGGTGTACAGAATCAAAGAACAAGTAGTTGTATTTATACGTGAAAGAGAAAAAATTTTGTGTTTCTTATCTTATTTAAACCAGCACTGACCAATAGAAATACAATGCAAGCCACATGTGTAGTTTTAAATTTTCTAGTAGCCACATTAAGAATGTAAAAAGAAACAGGCAATTTTAATCCCAATAATATATCCGAAATATTATCTGAACATGTAATAATATAAAAATTATTAATGACATTGTTTACATTCCTTTTGGAGGGGGGTGGTAATTAAGTCTTTGAAACCCAGTATCTTACATTTAGAGCACATCTCAGTTTCGATTAGCCACATGTGAAACGCTCAGTGGCAACATTTGGCTGGTGTCCATAGTAGGTTATAGGACATCACAGATTTAAATATAACAAAAAAAATTTTAAGTCTGAAATTACAAGATAACATGAATTGTTTTAGACAAAGTCAGGAGATTTTGTCATAAACCAAATGTAATTTGACGAGTGTCATTTAAAAATGTTAATGAGGAGGTTTGCGGTGGAGAGGAACCAGGATTGTGGCTGGTGGTCAGAGTTTCCTATAAAGTAACTCTGTAAAAAAGGTTATGCATTCATATTTCATTTGCATAATTTTTAAAAATCAGTTTTTTTATAAAGGTGATGTGATTGTCATTTATTAGATGTACTATCAGAATAAAGAAATTCATTGAAGAGTAAGGATTTCTTATTTTGCAACCTCTACCTTGGAACTGAGCTAAGAGGGTATACTTTTTCAAAAGTATACAGTAATATTTGGGTGGTAATTTATCACATAAAGTTTGGATACATTTAACAAACACTTGAAAACCTCCCGTGGGGCAAGTATCAAACGCCAGGAAAACCAAGGTACCATATATCTGCCCTAAAAGAATTCGTAGTTTAAAGGACAAAAAAGTAAGCAGGCAGTTTTAACACAGCATGGTTAAGTGTTAATAGAGCCAATATAGAACGTAAGAGGGACACTCAGCCCTGAGCAGGACCTATCAGTCAAGGCTCCCTGGAGGAGGTGACACAAAGCTGAGTCCCTAGGGGGCTAGGCAGGTAAAATAAGGGAAGGAAGGTGAGTATTCCAGCAGAGGAAACAACATGTGCAAAGGGTCAGGAACAAGAACATAAGCTGCTCTAGAAACTGTCAGAGGTTCTACATGGCCAAAGAACAGGGAGGTATATCTAGAAATGAAGCTGAAGAGGGAAGATAAGGTCAAAGCGCAAAGGACTAACGAGTTTGAATTTTGTACTGAAGGCAATAGGACACTGAAGGGTTCTAAGCAGGTGAGTGAAGGTTAAACATGTTTCTAAAACATGAATTCAATTATGTTATTTCTCTATTTAAAACACCCCAATGGCTTCCCACTGAACTTAAAATAAAATCTAATTCCTCATTCTGCCCTATAAAGTGCTAAAGGATCTGGCCTCTGCCTACTCTTCCATCCTTAATACTACTCCCATCTTTGCTCCCTATGTTCCAGGCTTCTTCCTCCTCTTTAAAAAGTAGCCTCATTCCCACCTAGAGATCTTTGTATTTTCTATTCCATCTCAGACACTTCTCCTCCCAGTTTCACATGACTGGCGGCTTCTCACCATCCAAACCTCCTCTAGTGGCTAATGTTGCTGCTCCCCAGCCCCTCATCTCCCTCTCATTTCCCATTTAACATTTTAATGGCAACTATCACTGTTGGAAAAGATCTTGTGATTACAAAGTAATTTTAAACAGGAAGGTCAGAGAAGGTTCTTGGAAATGACATCTGAATGGAACTAGCCAGTGTTCAGAGAGAAGAAACGAGTGCAAAGGAATGAAGGCAGGAATGATCTTGGTGTATTAAAAAAATAAAGCGAATGTCATTGGAGTAGAGTGAGCAAGGGAGGGATGAGGTAGGCAGGATGAGCAAGGCCATGAGGTCAGAGGTAGGCAGAGGCCAGATTATGGCAGACCTTAGAGGCCCTGGGAAGGAATTTGGATTTTATTCTAAGTATGTTGGAAAACCAAAGGAAGATTTTGAGCAGGGGAGTAATGTTATATAATCTACAATATGATTTATAGTTGTAAAAATCACTTTGGTTGCTAAGTGGGAAATCCACTGTAAGTGGGTAAAAGTGGAAATGGAGAGATCAGCTGAGAGGTTACTGTAATAGTCCAGATAAGAAATTTTGGTGATAGCAGTGGAGATGGTGAAAAGTGCTTTTTTTTTTTTTGGGGTACCTGGGCCTCTCACTGTTGTGGCCTCTCCCGTTGCGGAGCACAGGGTCCAGATGCGCAGGCTCAGCGGCCATGGCTCACAGGCCCAGCCGCTCTGCGGCATGTGGGATCTTCCCAGACCGGGGCATGAACCCGTGTCCCCTGCATGGGCAGGCAGACTCTCAACCACTGCGCCACCAGGGAAGCCCAAAAAGTGTTTTTAAAGGTACAGTTGACAGGACTTGCTGATGGATTATTAAGGGGTAAGGGAAAAAAAAATCAAGGATAATTCTTAGGCTTTTGGTTCCTACATTTACAATAAGCTGGGGAAGGAACAGGTTTAAGGACAATAAATCAGCAGTTCTGCTTTGGATATGTTAATTTTCATTTCTGAGTATAGATGTTGAGTAAGCAACCTAATATATATCTCTGGGCTAGAGTGATAAATTTGGGAGTTATCAGCATATAGATGGTATTTTAATTTATGGGACTAGACAAAGTTACTGAGGAAGAGAGTGAAGATTGAAGGAGGACTAATGATATAGCCCGAAAGCACATATGGAGTCAAGAATGATTCTTAGATTTCCAGTCTGGAAAAATAAGTGGACACGGTATCATTTACTGAGATATCCCTACCTCAGTGAATAAGAGGAATTAAAAAAAAAAACCAAAAAGAAAAACCGCTTGGGATATGCAAAGAATTTAAATTGGATACATTGAGTTTTAACTGCATATAGGACACCCAGGGAACAAATGGGTTATACTAACATAGTCTGCCAGTATACAGTTGCATATATGGTTCTATATGAAAGAAACATGGCTTGGAGACACGGATTTGGAGTCATCAAATAGCAGGTGGTAGTTGAAGGCAGGAAGAGTGGATGAGATCACCCAGAGAGACTAGACAGAGAAAAGAGTGCTAACAGAAAAAAACACTGAAGCAAAATTTATCCCTGAGAGACAGAGGAAGAAGAGCCCACACATTAAAACAGTAACATCTTACTTTTTTCAGAAATCTAATTGCCATGGTCAATGAAGAAAAAAAAAAAAAACTGAGGAGACAAGGTCTTGATGGCTTGAATCTGAAACCCAGCTCTAATACTAACTGCTATCTCTCTGACTTTGGTACTTCAATTCCTGTGACTCTGATTCTTAATAAACAGTGATAATATTTGCTCCATTCTATATCATGGAGATACTGTGAGACTGAATAAGCTTGAATGAAGCAGTTGCAATGAAAAAGTCATGACAATTAAAAACTATTATCAGACAATTCACTACGGGTCAGTTTTTCTATTCCATCTCTTACAATGGCTACAAATGAGTGAAAGGTAACTATAAGCTCTGTTGATGAAAGCGACTAAAAATAAATCCAAGATCCTATTATTTTTACTAACAAGTATCACAGAGAAAGAAAGAAAAGGGAAGAGAAGTACTAATAAGCAAATTCTATATTTAAAAGCAAGGTGGGAAAAGTACACTGAGCTTCACATCGAGCCTGAAAGATGAAATCTGTACATCAACTTCCTATATGAACACTTGCCTTCATCTTCTTTTAGAAAGGTAGATGTTACTTTACAAACTGTTAACACAAGTATGCTTGCAACATTCATACAAAGTGGAAAAAAAATCATACACACAACAATATGATGATTCAGTTAAGACAAGTATGGTCCCTTCATTTATATCCTCTTATGTATGTAATCGAGGAAGACTAAATGTCAGTGTCTCTGTACGGTCAACAAGTGGAGATGGACACAGCTGCACTGCAAAAAGAAAGGGAATTAAATATCCCATGGGCTTAACATCAGTTGTGGCTGCGTGCTAAGTTTCCAACCAGTTCAAGAAATCGGAAAGCAACTATTCCAATTGATAGTTCAACTGCAGCAGTGGTACAAGCTCACTTATTTTCTGTTCACAGTGGGTTACAAATATTTTTTTTTTAAAAAAGCAAACAAACAAAAACCCTGCCTTCTCGTCTTAAGGTCAGGTTTAGGAAAGGCTGTGTGTGTCCTGAATGGGGGCAGCAGCCATCAACATCTACCTACTCTCTTCGGGCAGAATACTGGTTTACACGATTTTACTCTTGGGTTTACAGAAAGGAAAAAAAAAAAAAAAGAGCTTTTGCAAATGGAACATTATCTTCAAATGTTGGCAATACTCTTTGCACATTTATATTCTGTGGACTTTGTGGCCGATCCCTGGGGTTTCTGACTAAAATAACGGATTGAGGACTGGATGATCGATACGAAAGGGGTCCCATCTCCAGAATGGCATATGGTTTCACTTAGAAACGAACTCTTCCTAGCAACTGGCCTTCCTTGACAGAAATCAGAACTAGTGATTTTTCTTCCGAGGGTAGTTTTGGGTCAAAACGTAAAGGTAAAAATCAATCCCTCCACCAGCGATCATAAAGCACAGAAACTGGGGAAAGTCCATGGGTCAAGTACTCCATGTAAGGGAAGAGGCTTTCAAGAAGCAAATGAATGTAGGAAAGTGACCAGAAAGTGTTCGGAAGGGACCTTTCCCTCCCGCTGCGGAGGCAATCCCCCTGGGGTTTGGGGCGGGGGGGGGGGAGAGGGACGAGCTCCCCGGCGCCGCTGAGGTAAAGTGGGGCCAGCCGACTACCCCTCCCCTCGGATCCGCATCCCGCAGGTTTGCGGCGACGCCCCGCGTCCTTTCAACGGCCTCTCTGAGGGAGAAGCGCTCAAGTCAGCGGAGGAGCATCTCCACAAGGGCCGCGGCCTGGGTTAGGGGATCGGAGCCGGGACGTCCGTGGCTGGGAAGGGAGAGCACGTGAGACGCCGGCCCGGCCCTACCTGCCCAGCTCCCGCAGGGCCGGGATCATAGACGCCAGCTCCAGGCCATGCTCGCCCATGGTGAGGACGCGAGGCACTCTTCAACCACGCCGAGGCGGGCTCCTGGCGTCTCCTCAGCTCTCTCTGGTGAAAAACCGCGGCGCCCGACGGGGGCTCGCAGGGCCCAAAACTCCTCCCGGAAGCCGCGGCCGATCCGCTCTCCAGGCCAGAGTTCTTTTCCGCGTAGGACTCGAGGGGGCGGGGCAAGGGGCGGGGCAAGGGCGGGGTGCGCTCCGGTCAAATTTCCAGCGTCGGGGGCGTTCTGAGCCGGGAAAGCTCGGCAGGCGAGATTCGCGAGAGTTTTGGTTTTTTGCGGTCCTGCTCTGTCACTCACTCCCAGCCTGAGCGGCTCAGATAAGCCTGACCCCTGGATCTGGGGAGGAAAGGGGCGTGGTGGGCAGCAGCGCAGAACGCCTCGCATCACAAATGTGAAGACTGAGACAATTCAGCAACTAAAGGCCCAGCATTAGACCGCAGGTCTCCCCGCGGAGTCACACCTCCAGGTCCCTCATTTTCTACCACTTTCTTGGCATCCTTTCTGAGAGATACGGGGCAAAAGATGGGCTCCTCCTTGTCCTTTTTGTTTCAGCAGGGTTTTTTTTGTTCCTTTGTTTTTCCCAACTTGAAGTCTCCCTTAGGTTTCCTTGAGGATTCTCCCAACGTTTAATATTTAAAAAGAGGGTTGAATTATATTTATTTGTGTCTCATTTAGTCAGCAGCAGTACTATGTATTTTTATGTCACCATTACGGGCATCTATTACCTATGATTTAATTTTTAAAGTAAAATCAGTGGCTTTTGGCTGTAGACATTTCCTACCTCAACCCAGTTTGTTTATACGAAAAATGGTCATCATAAGAAGCTGTTAACATGTCAAAATTATGTATTTAATGAGGCAAGGCCATGCAGTGTGCTTACACTGGTTCCTTACACATGAGAATAATCGTTATACAGTATGCTAAAAAAAATCAAAGTGATGGAGTGACAGCCAAATACGCTTCTGCCTCAGGGATTTTACATTTGCTGTGCCCTTTGCCTTGACCTTAAACACCCCTCTTTCATCACCCCTCTTCAGATGTTTGCTGAAATGTCACCAGAGAGCACATAGACTAGCACACTTACACTCACACTCTTTTCCCCTCCATCCTGCTTTATTTTCTTCATAACACGTAGAAACAAATTATATACTATTTTATTGACTGTCTCCTCCAATTAGAATATAAGCTAAAATCCTGAGAGCAGGATTTTGTCTGTTTTATTCACTGCTTAGATACTCGGGACCTAAAACAGTGCCTGGTACATAGTTGGTGTGTACTAAATATTTGTAAAATTGTGGAATGCTATAGTGGGAAGAACATGGGATTAGAAGTTGAAGCCCTGTGCAAGTTCTCATTTCACCTGCTAGCAACTATAGTTACTAAAGTTACTCAGTAAAGTTACTTAACCTCTCTGTACTTCAGTTTTTCATCTATAAAATGAGATTAGTAATATCTATCTTGTAAGGTTACAGTAAAGATTAAATAAGAGGGGCCTCCCTGGTGGCGCATTGGTTGGGAGTCCACCTACCGATGCTAGGGGACACGGGTTCGTGCCCCGGTCCGGGAAGATCCCACACGCCGCGGAGCGGCTGGGCCCGTGAGCCATGGCCGCTGAGCCTGTGCGTCCGGAGCCTGTGCTCCGCAACGGGAGAGGCCACAACAGTGAGAGGTCCGCGTACCGCAAAAAAAAAAAAAAAAAAAAGATTAAAAAAGAGCTGGTAGTGCCCTACAGTGGAATACCATTTCTTAGTTAAAATGAATGAAGTATGAATTCTGAAAACGATGTTGAGTGAAAAAAAAAGCAAATGGCAAAGGGATACATAACAATATTAAATCACATACCATTTTAAAACCACAAAATAAGACTTTTAGTGAGTGAATTTTGTATACATACATACATGATAAAAGTATAAAAACATGGTTGGGAGGGATATATATCAACTCCAGGAGAGTTGTACCTCTGCAGAGGGAGAGAAGGGAATGAAATGAGAAGGTTTCAACATATCTGTGAAGGCTTTCTTTTAATAGGATTGGATTAACCATGACAAATCTACAATTTGTTATATTTGGATGACGTGCTGATCTCTCCCAAATTCTTCCTTCTGTTCAGATCTCTCTCTGAGCTTTATATTTCATTATGTCTTCCTTTCTACTGAATTACTTTCCCTTGAATTTTTCCCAGGTATTTTATTTTATTTTATTTTATTTTCTGCCATGTGGCACGTGGGGTCTTAGTTCCCCAATCAGGGATCGAACTCGCACCCCCTGCGTTGTAAGCACAGAGTCTTAACCACTGGACCGCCAGGGAAGTCCCCCCAGGCATTTTATTTTTGTTTAAATTTTTATTATGGAAAGTTTCAAATATATACAAAAGTAGAGAGAGTAGAATAAGGACCCCCTCCTTATGCCCATCATCCAACTTCAACAACTATCAGCTTATGACCAGTCTTTGTTTCATCTGTAACTACCCCTCCCATTTCCCCGTCTCTAATTGGATTATCTTAAGGAAAATCTCAGACAACTCATCAATTTATCTGTAAACACTTTATTTTGTATCTCTTAAAGATAAGGACTAAATTCTACCTACTAAATATCAAACCCATCCACTTCCCTCCAAATCCCATTATCACCATTCTAGTTTCAGACCATTGCTGTCTTGTGCCCAGATTACTTACATGACATTCTAGCTTGCCTTTCTTCCTTTGGGCTTGCTTCCCCTCCAATGTATTCTCTACACTGAAGTATTACAACTTTTTTTTCTCTTCAACAGTATTATTGAAAATTTTTAAAATATGCACCCTAATATGTGCATATTTACTAACCACATATATTTAGTAATATATCCTAATATGCATGGACATAATGCAGCTGTTGATTGCTTCCTGTCTTCCTCTCACCCCCTCCCGGTTTTATCATTTGGGAAGTTGAGTGTGTCGGGAGAGTGAAGCAGGAAGCTGAGAGGATGAGGTGGGTGGGTTCCTATGTCCTTAGGACCTTGGTTTCCTAAGCCCAGCATCTCAGATCAAGTTGACAACAGGGCACCAACCAATGTCCTGGAAGTTTCAGCCGGCCTGTGTGTATAGAATTGTCCCCAAGGATGATTAAACTAGAGTGGAAGGTGACCACCAGGTGGCACCACAACCCAAATGAGACCAAGATGGACTTCGTTCTCAGTCAGATGCCCAAACCCCTGGCTGCCTAGCTCTGCAAGTTCCATTGTAATGCATTGGATTTTTTTTTTTTTTTGGCTGCGTTGGGTCTTCGTTGCTGTGCGCGGGGCTTCCTCAAGTTGTGGCGAGCGAGGACTACTCTTCGTTGCGGTGCTCGGGCTTCTCATTGCGGTGGCTTCTCTTGTTACGGAGCACAGGCTTTAGGCGCAAGGGCTTCAGTAGTTGTGGCGCACGGGCTTACTTGCTCCGCGGCATGTGGGATCTTCCCAGACCAGGGCTGGTACCCGTGTTCCCTGCATTGGCAGGCAGATTCTTAACCACTGCGCCACCAGGGAAGTCCCTGGATTTTTTTTTTTTTTAACTCCATTTTGTCAGGATTTTACTGTGTACACTAAAATAGAAATCTTAAAAGAAATGAGATTTAAAAATATAAACAATTTTCCATGTTCCTTTCTACAACTGAATGGACTTCAATATGCACCTCCTTGGTACGCACACACACAAATTTTCATTTTAAATAATGTTTAATAACTTTAATTTTTAATAATTTTTATTTATTTATTTATTTGGCTGCATCAGATCTTGGTTGCGGTACCTGGGATCTTCGTTGAGGCATGTGGGATCTTTCGTTGTGGCGCGGGCTTCTCTGTAGTTGTGGCATGCGGGTTCTTCTCTCTCTAGCTGTGGCTGTGGGAGCGTGGGCTCTGTAGTTTGTGGCACACGGGCTTTCTGATTGAGGCGCATGAGCTCTGTAGTTGTGGCGCGCAGGCTTAGTTGCCCTGCGGCATGTGGGATCTTAGTTCCCCCACCAGGGATCGAACCTGCATCCCCTGCATTGGAAGGTGGATTCTTTATAACTAGACCACCAGGGAAGTCCCTCATTTTTAATAATTTTAAAAGTTATTTATTTTTTATTATTTAATAATTTCAATTGTTAATAGTTTTTAAAACTTTGCCCCTAGATGATGCCAGTGTTGTTTGGAATTGTTCTACATGGCAGACAGAGCACCTTTTCAAAACCCAGGTATGATTATGCAATTCCCCTGCTTCAGTAGCTTGACTGTGTATTGAATATTGTCAGATTAGTGGGTAAAAAGGGGCACGTGTCTAATGGTTTTCATTGGCTAAAGCCTCAAATAACAGACCAACATAACCACAAGTCAACATTCTGAAACTTAATAAAGCAGAACAAATGATCCTGTACAGCCAAACTGCATTAATGAATAATTTAATTCTATTAAACCCATTTAGTAGAAACACTGAAAAAGCCCATTATCAAAAAACACCTAGTTGTCATAGAGGAACTTAAAATATTGAAGAAACTTAAATGTAAAGCTATTTGTCTTCCTATCCATGTGGCAGTTTCACATCTGCTAAGGCTGTATTTTGGAGAAGAACTCCATTGTATTTGGATACAATTCAGAAATGACATGGAGTACCTTTGCATGTGTCCAGGAGATTTCTATCTCAGTAATGAATTATTGGCACTTACATTGCTAAGGTCTCAAGCATGACCCTAAGCTTATATCAAATGTGTTTAAATGGTAATGATTATTTGCATTTGCAACCATTTTTTTACTTTTCTCAAAATCCTTTCATCTGTTTCGTCTGCTGTTATCCTCCCAGTAGCTCTGTAATGTAAATAAAGCTTGAGGAGAGGTTTCTGAGTTCTCGAACTTGAGCATGCAGCAGAATCACCTGGAGGGCTTACTAAAACAGATTTCTGAGCCCCAGCCCATTCGGATTCAATGGGTCTGAAAGAGAAGGCAATAACTTGCATTTTAACAAGCTCTTAGGTAGTGCTGATGCTGCTTGTCCATGGACCACACTTTGAGTTAGCACTGTTATAGAGTAGCATTTCTTAACCTTGACTATGCATTGAAATTATGTGAGTGGGAAGCTTTTTTTTGCGGTATGCAGGCCTCTCACTGTTGTGGCCTCTCCCGTTGCGAAGCACAGGCTCGGGACGCGCAGGCTCAGCGGCCATGGCTCACGGGCCCAACCGCTCCGCGGCGTGTGGGATCTTCCCGGACCGGGGCACGAACCCGTGTCCCCTGCACTGGCAGGCAGATTCTTAATCACTGTGCCACCAGGGAAGTCCCCCCAATCATAGTTATTTACAGAGCAACTACTGATGAGAAAGACTGGCAGACTAGCAGAAAAGATCTTCTACAACTAAAGATATAAAGAAGGAACCACCGTGAGATGGGTAAGAGGGGCAGAAAGACGGTATAGTCAAGACCCAGGTGGACAGCCCACAAACTGGAGGATAATCACAACTGCAGAGGCTCTCCCCAAGGAGTGAGGGGTTTGAGCTCCGCATTGGGCTCCCCAGCCTGGGGGTCCTGCACCAGGAAGAGGGACCTCAGAAAGTTTGGCTTTGAAGGCAAGTGCGGGAGAGCTAGAGGGCTGGGGGAAAAGGGCTACTCTTAAAGGGCGCACATAAAATCTCACACGCTCCAGGACCCAGGGCAGAAGCAATAATTTGAAACAAGCCTGGGTCAGACCCACCTGCTGATCTTAGAGAGCCTCTCAGAGAGGCAGGAGCAGCTGGAGCTCATCCTGGGGACAAAGGCACTGGTAGTAGCCATTTTGGGGAGCACCATCTACCCCATGGACACTGGAGCTGGCAAATGCCATTTTGAAGTCCTGACTCTAGCTTATTAGCACTAGTGCCCAGCCCTGCCCACCAGCCTTTTGGCACCAGTACTGGAAAACCTCAGGCCGAGCAACTAACTGGATGGAGACACAGCCTCACTACCAGCAGGCTTGCTGCCCTAAGACCCCTTGAGCCCATAGACACCCTAACCCAACCCCACACAGCAGAGGGCCCGGGAGAGTGCACCAGCACTAGCCCTGGGACCCCACAGCCCTAGAGCCAGAGACCCTGGGATCTGGCTCCATCCACCAAGGGGCTGGCACTAGCCCAAGGTCCAGCCTAGCACACCAGTGGGTAAGCACCAGCCCTCGGACCCCTTGGGCTCCAGCCCCACCCACTGTGGGCCAAAACACCAGCTCCAGGACCCCCAAGCCCTACAACCAGAGACCCCGGGATGCAACTTTGCCCACCAGTGGGCTGGTACTAGCCCTAGGACCCACCCTTACTCACCAGTGGGTGGACACCAGTCCTAGGACCACTACAGCCCTGCACCCTACCCACCATCCTGCAGGCCAGCACCAGCCCCAGGACCCTCTGGGTCCCAGTCCAGCCCATGAGCAAACTAACACCAGCCCTAGGACATCCCCCACCCAGACACTGACCCTGCCCACCAGCAAGCCGATACCAGCTTTGAGACACATTGTACCCCTCAGCCAGCTGCCCTGGGATCCAGCCACACTCACCAGTGGGCCAACACCAGCTTTGGGACACCCTATATCAGGAACTGGCCTCACCCACCAGCAGGCCAATACTAGATCCAGGACCTACAACCCTGTAATCTCATACTCCAGAACCTGACCCTGCCCACCAGTGGGTCAGCACTAGCCCCCAGACCCACCAGGGCACCAGAGCCAGCAGCCTCTGCACAAGGCAGGACCTGGCAACCAACCAGACCAGGGACCAGCCATGCCTAACAGACTGCCCACAGTAGTCAGCCCTCCACAACAGAAGGGCCCATGCAGCCCAAATGGGGAGCACCCCTAGAATATATAGGTCTGGTGGCCAGAGGGCAGTGTGTTGTTGGGATACATAGGACATCTCTTACAAAAGGCCACTTCTCCAAGGTCAGGAAACATAACCAACCTCCCAGATACATAGAAATAAAAGCAGCCAATTTGGCAAACAGAGGCAACAGAGGAATATGTTCTAAATGAAGGAAGAAGATAAAATCCCAGAAGAAGAACTAAGCGGAGATAGGCAATCTACCTGATAGACGGTTCAAGGTAATGATCATAAAGATGTTCAAAAAACTAGGGAGAATACTGGATGAACAGAGTGAGACAGGAGAAGTTTTTTTGTTTTTTTTTTTTTCAGAGGCCACTATGGGCTCTTTTTTTTTTTTAAAACAGTTTTTTTTTTTTTAACGTATATTTATTTTTGGCTGTGTTGGGTCTTCGTTTCTGTGCAAGGGCTTTCTCTAGTTGTGGCAAGCGGGGGCCACTCTTCATCGCAGTGCGCGGGCCTCTCACTATAACAGCCTCTCTTGTTGCGGAGCACAGGCTCCAGACGCGCAGGCTCAGTAGTTGTGGCTCACGGGCCCAGTTGCTCTGCGGCATGTGGGATCTTCCCGGACCAGGGCTCAAACCCGTGTCCTCTGCATTGGCAGGCAGATTCTCAATCACTGCGCCACCAGGGAAGCTCCCATGAGAAGTTTTTAACAGAGTTAAAAAATATAAAGAACATAGAGAGATGAAGAATACAATAACTGAAATGAAAAGTATACTAGAAGGAAGCAACAGTAGATTAGATAATACAGAGGAACAGATTAGCAAGCTGGAAGACAGAGTAGTAGAAATCACTGAAGCTGAACAGAAAAAAGAAAAAAAAAAAGAAATGAGAACAGTTTAAGAGACCTCTGAGACAGCATCAAGCATACTAACATTCACATTACAGAGAACCCAGAAGGAGGAGAGAGAAAGGGACAGAAAACATACTTGAAGACATAATAGTTGAAAACTTCCCTAATAGAAGTTAGGAAACAGACAACCAGGTCCAAGAAGCACAGAGAGACCCAAACAAGATCAACCCAAGTGGGACCACACCAAGACACATTGTAATTAAAATGACAAAAATTAAAGATACAGAGAGAATATTAAAAGCAGCAAGGGAAAAGCCACAAGTTATCTACAAGGGAACTCCCATCAGCCTATCAACTGACTTTTCAGCAGAAACTCTGCAGGCCAGAACGGAGTAGCATGATATATTTAAAGCAATAAAAGGGAAAAACCTACAATCAACAATACTCAAGCCGGGACTTCCCTGGTGGCGCAGTGGTTAAGAATCTGCCTGCCAATGCAGGGGACATGTGTTCGAGCCCTGGTCCAGGAAGATCCCACATGCCACAGAGCAACTAAGCCCGTGCGCCACAACTACTGAGACTGTGCTCTAGAGCCCGTGAGCCACAACTACTGAAGCCCACACACCTAGCACCCGTGGTCCACAGCAAGAGAAACCACTGCAATGAGAAGCCTGCGCACTGCAACGAAGAGTAGCCCCCGCTCACCACAAATAGAGAAAGCCTGCGTGCAGCAATGAAGACCCAATGCAGCCAAAAATAAATAAATAAATAAATAAATTTATTTAAAAAAAAAAACCTCAAGCTGGCAAGGCTTTCATTCAGATTTGATGGAGAGATCAAAAGTTTTACAGACAAGCCAAAAGCTAAGAGTTCAGAACCACCAAACCGACTTTACAAAAAATGTTAAAGGGACTTTGCTGAGCAAAAAAGACCACAACTAGAAACGTGAAAATTATGAAAGGATAAAGCTCAAAGGCAAATATACAATAAAAGTAGTAAATCCACCATGTATAAAGCTAGTAGGAAGGTTAAAAGACAAAAGCAGTAAAATCATCTATATCCACGATAAGTAGTGAAGGGATACACACACACACACAAAATGTAAAATATGATGTCGAAAACAGTAAGTGTGGGGTGGGGAGAAAAAAATGCAGGCTTGTTAAAATAGCTTTGAACTTAAGGGATCAGCAACTTAAAATAATCACATACATATGGCTATGTGTAGTGTGGGATATATAGTCTATGACTATGTAACATCCTTGTATGGTGACGTATCATAACTAGATTTATTGTGGTGATCATTTTGAAATATATAGAAATACCAACTCACTATGTTGTGTAACAGGAACTAATATAGTGTTTTAGGTCAGTTATACTTCAAAAATAAACAAACATAGAAAAAGAGATCAGATTTGTGGTTACCAGAGGAGAAGGGTTGGGGGAGGAGGGATTGGATGAAGGTGGTCAAAAGTTACAAATCTCCAGTTATAAGTAAGTACTAGGGATGTAATGTAAAACATGATAAATATAATTAACTGCTATATGTTACATATGAAAGTTGTTAAGAGAATAAATCCTGAGTTCTCATCACAAGAAAACAAATTTTGTTTTTATTCCTTTAATTTTGTATCTGTGAGATGATGGATGTTCACTAAACTTATTATAATAAACATTTCATGAGGTATGTTAGTCAAATCTTTATTCTGTACACCCTAAACCTATACAGTGCTGTATGTCAACTATATCTCAATAAAACTGGAAGAAAAAATTATAAAATAATATAAAAAATAAAAAGTATCTGGGCATTCCCAGAGATTCTGATTTGATTTGGAGTAAGGTGTATATATATATATACGCATTTGTCTACTTACCAACAAGCTCAAGCATCTACGCATATGTCTATTAATCATTTGGATTTTGTTTTCTGTTAATTACCTACTCAGGACTTTATGAGTTTTATTTTGGTTTTATCTTTTTATTGATTTATAGGAGCATTTTAATATATTATGGACATTAACCCTTTTCTGATAGATACTCTGAAAATATTTTCTCTTTGTCAGTTTCTTCTTGTCATACAGAAATTTTCATTTTTATTGTATCAGATCTGTCCATATCTTCCCTTACGGCTTCTGGGTTTTGAGTCTTGCCTAAGAAGGTTAACCTCAAGGTTACAAGTGTTCTTTTGTACTTTTTACTAAGATTTTTGTATTTGAGTTTCCTAGTATTCATTTTCTCATTTATTTACTGATCATTTTCAAGTAAGACAATGTGTTTCCCAGATGGAACATGCATTTGTCAGTATCAAAGTCCCTTTTGCTAGTTTAAGAATAAAGACGTTTATTACGAGATGCAGATAATATATGGAATCATTGGGAGAAACAGACTTCATCATGAGAATCCAAGAACTCCCCAAATTACCGTAAAGGCAGTTGCTAACTCTGACAGGATCAGGAAGCTGCCAGAAGAGGATCATGCTTTCCCTCTCTCCTCATGCGATTCAATTTTCAACCAAAGTCTTACATGACCTGATGAAACCTAAATCATATCTGGAACTATACCTACAAGTACATCTGGGAAATGTAGTTTTTGGCTTTCCAGTAAGGGATTCAAGAAGCAAGTTAGGGCAATCCACAGTGTCTGGTTAATGTTTTATCGACTAGTCCATCACTTTCCCATTATTATTATTATTATTATTTTTTGTGTGTGTGGTACGCGGGCCTCTCACTGCTGTGACCTCTCCCATTGCGGAGCACAGGCTCCGGACACGCAGGCTCAGCGTCCATGGCTCACGGGCCCAGCCGCTTCGTGGCATGTGGGATCTTCCCAGACCGGGGCACAAACCCGTGTTCCCTGCATCGGCAGGCGGACTCTCAACCACTGCGCCACCACGGAAGCCCTCCCATTATTTTGATGTATCATCGTTTTCATAAGTACAGCACAGATGAAAAAATATTTGAGGACAATCAGTCTTTGCCACACTCCACAGCTGTTTTCCTATTTCCCATCTGTTTCAGTTAATGTTGTACATGAGTTTATTTTTTTCAACTAAGGATGGGCAGGGCGTGGAGGGAGGATAAAGAATGTAGTAAACTGCCCCAGATCATCTTTCTATGCCCTGAAGCCGTTTCCCTGCCATTGCCTGTTAGGCTGACTTCATCCTGAAATAACTCCTCAGCTTGATCTTCCAGTCCCTACCTGCTCACCATCTGCGTCTTTTCTGAAACCTGGATCATCCATTTGCTTCTTTATCTCAGTCACCAAAGTATTAAATTCCCAACTCTCTGGTCAAAATTTCTGTACTTGCGACATCTTCTCATGATTATTTGAAGGTATTAATTATACTTTCCAAATGTCATCTGATGGTTGCCTAGCTCTGTTTTCTCTACTGTTAGTTGTAGAGATGGTGCTTCTCTCATAGTTGTTTTTTCCTCAAATGTATGATATAATGTTTAGTTATCTGTTCAATTTTGTATTTTATTTTATTTATTTTTATTGAAGTAGTGTTGATTTAACAATTTTGTATTTTAGAACCTCTGTTCGTTCTACCTTTTTATTCACTGTAGCCATCCTTTGCCAATTTGGGGTAAGGAACAGTACTCGAGAGGCCAGGATGTATTGGCAGCTCACCCTCCAGGTATGGGAGACTCGTGTTCTTCCTGGAAGTCCGTAGCTACCAGGACCACAGTTTAGACCCGGCTGCGGAGGAAAAAGGTGTTGACTAGCCTAGCTGCTCTAAATCTCTTTCCCCAGTTACTCTCTCTGACCAGTGCCTCAGTGCCCTCCTTCCATTTCTTGATCTGTTAGCTGAGTTTGCACGCCCTTCCCCCAACTGCTCCATCCTTTGCCTTAGCCTCCTCCTCTGTATGATTTGAGCTGAACGTTCCTTCCATCTTCGTTCTCTGAGATATGATCCTCTCTGTATTTTGTCTTTTCTCAACATTTCTGGTTTGTTCATGGCAGTTTTTCTTGTCTTCCTGGGATATTTTTTTCTTTTAACAAGTATCTTGCGGACTTCCCTGGTGGTACAGTGGTTAAGAATCCGCCTGCCAATGTAGGGGACGTGGGTTCGATCCCTGGTCCAGGAAGATCCCACATGCTGCGGAGCAACTAAGCCCACGCGCCACAACAACTGAAGCCCACGCGCCTAGAGCCCGTGCTCCGCAACAAGAGTAGCCACCGCACTGAGAAGCCCGCGCACCGCAACAAAGAGTAGCCCCCGCCCGCCTCAACTAGAGAAAGCCCACAGGCAGCAGCGAAGCCCCAATGCAGCCAAAAAAACCCCACCATTTTTTTCTTTACCTTTATGGGGAAATAATTTATATAAAATACATTTAATAAATTTAAAGTGTACAATTTAGTTTTGACAGTTGGAGACTCCTGTGAAATCTCCACTATAATCAAGACAAGATTTCTTTTCCATCGTCCCCAAAAGATTTTTACTGCCCCTTGACAGCCTATTCCTCCCTTTACCCCTGGCTCCAGGCAATTACTGGTTTGCTTTTTGTCACTTTAGGTTAGTTTGAACTTTATATAGATGGAATCATATATTTGTCTCTGGCCTCTTTCACCCAGCATAATAATTTTGAGATTTATCCATGTTGAAGCCTATATGAGTAATTCTTTCCTTTTTTTTTTTTTTTTTTTTTTTTAGTATTTTTTCTTTCCGAAGTTATTTTTTTTAAATTTTTTTTTTTTTTTGCCTTTTTGGTGGTTTTTTTTTTTTTTTTTTTTTTTTTTTTTTGCTGAGTAGTATTCCATTGCGTAGATGGATATTGCACAATTTGTTTATCCATTCACCTGTTGGTGGGCATTTGGGTTCCTTCTGGTTGGGGCTATTTTGAAAAAAAAAGCCGCTGTGGACATTCATATTCAAATCTTTGTGTGAACATGTACTTCTCTTGGGTAATAACTACGAATGGAATGCATGGGTTATATGGCAGATGTGTGTTTAACGTTTTAAGAAATGTATTGTGATAACTCACAACTCCTTTATATCTGGGCTCAGATAAGGATACTTAAGCCACTGATTTCTCTAGGTGTAAGGCAGGGAGATATCCTTATTCTCCTCAGCCTTAGCCCACGTACTTCCATCTTTAATTGATTATCGATTCTGTTGGGTTCCTAAAATAATTCCAACATCCTTCTTTTTCATCTCTCAAGCCATACTAATATCATCTCAGGATTTCTTGGGTACCTATTTTGTACCCAGTATTATGCTAGGCGCTAAATGGTCACACAGGACTTTGAGTTAAAGGGGCAACAAATTAGGGCCCCCTCCTGTTGCGTGGACACAGCTGGAGACACCACAACCATAGGCTATGCTACAGGCAAAATACGTGAGAACTCGTTGCATTCCACTTACTTGATTCACATGCTAGAGGAACTATCCCACCTTTGCGTGTGCGCTGTAGTTATTTATTTTTTAAGCAGGTGTGGCTGTTAAATGAAGAGGAAGTGTTACGTGAAATCCCAAAAAGAGGGAGAAGGGGAGAGAAAACTTTCCTCTTTTAATACCAAATATGTATATCTTTTCTTTTGACCGGAGGTTCGCAACGTGTGGTATCCAAGTTAGTAGTACCTGTTTCCCCTGTGAAAATGTTAGGCATGCGAATGGTCCCACACTTGAGTGTGGGAACTGTGTTTCAACAAGCCCTCCACGTGCTTCAGATCCACACTCAAGTTTGAGAAGTACTGTGCTAAGATCATTCCAATTGTGTAGATGGTCATCTTTAGGCTTGGAGGAAGGTGCGTCCTGGGTAGCTTTGGGCAGTAAGGATAAGGTTGCCGCAGCGCCCCTCCACCACTCCCCGCCTCTCCTCTCCCAGCACCTGCAGCTCCACTTCAGCTCTTGGCCTCAGGTCCTTTCCGCTGGGAGCCGCAACCAAAACCCGGCAAGTGGATTTCAAGTTTGCTGACCCGGGTGCCGGCCGGGCATGCGTAGTGACGCGAGCGCAGCAGCTAGGCGGGCGCGGCCAGGGTAGCCGCAGAACTGACCCGCGGGTGCCTGGAGCGGGAGCGGGAGCTGCGGACTGGAGGGCAGGTACGCGGCGCGGCGGTGGGGTCCGAGAGGAAGCCTGAACCGACAGGCAGAAAACAAAGCTTTACTTCCTCGCAGGCGCTCCGCGGCGGCTCCAGGGGAGTCTCTCCGGGTTTCCCTCGCTGGAGAGGTGGCTCCCGGAGCCCGCTGTGCAGTGCGGCGCCCGGCGACCTCAGGGCGCGCTCCTGCTCAGTCTGGGCAGCGTGTAGTGCGGGCAGGTGTTAACTCGTGTATTTATGCTATTTACCCACTAAGCCTGAGTACTGCATTATGATTCTCTGCATGAAGTTAGGCATTGCGTTAACTTTTCTATTTTCCTCTCTTTTAAACTTTGAGTGGCCGCTGGTGAGGCTTTCTGATCCAGCCTGTTTCGCTGGACTTCTGTGACTGGTTTATTTGCCTTTGGTCTTTTGGTGCATAGGATCAGCAGGACTAGAGTGAAATCAGCATCCGTGGTTTCTGGTTTTGGTGCCTTTCCTGGAGCAGGGGGTCCCTGGATGCGGCATAAAAAAAAAAAAAAAAAAAAAGCTAACTTTCAGCGCATTTCAGTGCCCAAAACTTTCTGCATTTCAGCTGCATTTTTAAGTAGAGACTTCGTAAAGTTGAAGATTCCCCCCCCCCTTCCTTTTCTACATTACTGTTATTTCAGGCATCGTTTGGTCTTAAAAGGAAGCTGTCTTTTATTTTATTTTTTTAAATTAATTTTTATTGGAGTATAGTTGATTTACAGTGTTGTGTTAGTTTCTGCTGTACAGCAAAGTGAATCAGCTCCACATGTACATATATCCATTCTTTTTTAGATTCTTTTCCCACATAGGTCATTAAAGAGTACTGAGTAGAGTTCCCGGTGCTATACAGTAGGTTCTTATTAGTTATCTATTTTATATACAGTAGTGTGTATATGTCAGTCCCAATCTCCCAATTTATCTCTTCCCCCCTTACCACTTAGTAACCATAAGTTTGTTTTCTACATCTGTGACTCTATTTCTGTTTTGTAAATAAGTTCATTTGTACCAATTTTTTGGATTCCGCATTTAAGTGATATCATATATTTGTCTTTCTCTGTCTGACTTCACTCAAAATGACAATCTCTAGATCCATCCATGTCGGGAAGCGGTCTTTTAGATGAGTAACAGAATTCTCACTTTTCTCCCCTTTATTTACCCTGTCACATTTAATAGTTCACAGAGATATTTTACCCTGGGGCTGCGGTATTGGCAACGCGTGTACGAGGTTAAGGTTATGCTGCACAAATTTCTTGGATAACCTGTAAGCCATAAACAAAATTTGGGGACCCCACACTGAACATTCTTTAAGTGTTAAATTTATGATGTGGGAGGCGTGTACATAGAATTAATAAGTTTAGGGGAAAAAAATTTCTAGTTCAGGAGGAGAAACCTATATGGAAAGGGAATACAGATATCTGCCTTTTCCTTCACCCTCCTCCTGCCCCCGCCCATGATGAATGTTTTAATGGCAGAAATAATATACAGTTGGTTTAGTTTTGGCCAGTGGAGACCTTCGAGGTCAGCCAGTTCAGCTGCTTCAGTTTACAAATGAGAAAACTGAAACCAAGGAGGTTAAATGACTTGCTGTGGCTGCTGGAGCCCCTCCTTGGCAAAGCTGGGCCCAGGCCCCAGGTTTTCTGATTTGCAGGGCTCTTTTTACCATCCCTGGCCAATACTCTCCTCAGAGTTTGGTTAGATTATTACACTTTCTTTTTCTCTTCTACCTCCTTATACTTTGTAATCTGGCTTAGGCAGAAGATTAGCTCTTCCTGCTACTAAGCTTGCTAGTACCTTGTAAACTCCTTTCAAAGAGTACCCTCTCATTCAAGCCCCACCTAACAATTGGCTGGTCTTGAAGACGCCCTCCTTCCTTGCCTCAGAATGCTTGTTTGCCTCCCTCCATGTTGAAATCCTGCGTATGCTGCAAGGTGTAGTTCACGTGTGCCTCTTCCTAGAAGGCTTCCTTGATTACTGCAGCCAGAAAGTAGCTCTCCCCCTTCTGAACCCTCTAACGTTTATTACTGTTGCCTGTGCTAGTATCCCTCGTCTTTAGTATCCAGGATTGTTGAATTTTAGTACATAACCCAACTTCCTGACCAGTGTGTGTAAGCTCTTGGAGCTTCAAGCCTATGACTTAGACAACCCACCCAGAATTAAGCACCAGTAATGTTCTTGGTACTGTTTGTGGGAGGGAGGAAGTGAAGTAGGGACGGTTTGGTAAAGGGATTTGATGTGGATGTTCTGTGAAATGAGGGAGGCCACCTTAGAGCTATAGCAAGACAGTGGCCAAGTCAAACCAGCCTGATGGGATGATTCTCATATCTTCGTGAGAGGTCATGATGGACCATTTAGGGCAGTTCTGGGGACAGAAGTCAAATCATAACAGGGGAGAGTTGCCTAAGGCCTGGACTTAAGCATATGATTCTAAATGCAGAGTGGAGGGCACAGATGTGAGAAGTGTTGTAAAGGGGAAAGCATTTGTAAGAGACTAGATGCTGGGACTTCCCTGGCAATCCAGTGGTTAAGACTTTGAGCTTCCACTGCAGGGGGCACTGGTTCAATCCCTGGTCGAGGAGCTAAGATCCCGCATGCCGCGTTGCCAGAAACTAGATGCAGAGAAGAAAAGATACTCTGAAAGTTGCTTTAGCTTCAGGTTTGGGGTGTTGGTAATGTTCTTTTTATTTTATAAATAACCTCCAACGGTGACATTCTCTCTTTCTGTTTCTTACAGCTGTTGATGTGGTTGTCTCATTTGCCATTCTAGATGATAAGTTCTTTGGGAGATGACCTTTAATCCCTCACAGTGCCAGGCACGTAGCTTTGCAGTATTAGATACTCAATAATTATTGCATTAATAAATAAACAAGTGTACTTTGACATGGGGAGGGTGGGAGTTTAGGATCTTAGAGCTATAAGGTAGCACTTTATCCAGACCATCCCCTCATGATGTAGAGGTGGAGCTGAGATGTGCTTAGCTAAGCTAGTTAGTGGTTTAGCCAGAGCCTCTGCCCTAGTTTCATTGCTACTAGTCCTTAACTTTTCGATTGATGACCCCAAGATTAATTTGAGTTGGAGATGTTCTGTGGATCAAAAGCTCTCAGAGACCTAATCTAAAGAGGGGAACTTGGTGGCCAATGGGAGGATGTCTGTGTCATTGGAAGAGATGACACACAAAGGATGACTGGCCACTTCAAGGTTGAATGAGGGGCAAGGCTGCAGACCTGGGGATCTGGAGTCGAGGAGGAGTCTGGAAAGGACATCGTGGCTTAGCTTGTCAGTGGCAGAAGATACAAACGGGTGGGCCCCAAGTCCGTGGACTGAGAGTGTATTTGGGAGAGATATTTTACACTACGGGGAGGTAGTGAGTGATGGCCGTGGTGTTTATGACCCAGGAACGTGAGGTAAGCTTGAGAGAGAGAGAATTGTGATCAGACTCTCCACCTGGAAAAACAAGACAGAAGGCAGGGCTTCCAAACCCCAAATCTTGGATCAAGAAGTAGTTTGGTATATTTGTTTACTTGGAACAGATGTTGCAAATAGCCGTTTTGCAAATCAAAACACAACCTTTTCACTGAGCTGCACACAGCATTGAGGGAGCTGTTGGAGGGCACACGCCCTTTCTGTTGACAATCACGCTGTAGTTGATCACCATCTTCAACTGGCAGTGATGCCTCTTCTTATGAGTCAAGAAGAGAGAACACTTGGGAGGAGATATGGAGTTTGAGAGATGATTACTGGGGGGGCAGGGAAGGATTGGCTAAGTATAGAGGAATTACTTTTTTTTTTCATCTTGACGTTAGTCCAAGTTGATTGGACAGTGAAATGCAAGATCAAGCAGTATGTTGAAGTTAATGTCACATACAGTTAACACTCAGGTATTAAATTCCAGAGTAATGTATCATAACCCTGTGTAAAATGACTGTACTATGTAACTTTCTCCAAATAATAATAGTAATATTAGTAGCTAGTATTTTAAAATGTTTTCCACGGATCAGACACTGTACTAAACACTTTAAAAGCAATATGTCGTTGAATCTCTACAGACCATCCGATGAAGTTGGTGCAAATGTTATTCCCATTTTACAGCCAGGAAAACTGAGACTTAGGTAAAAATCACATTTCTGAGGTCACATCATGGACAAGTGGCTGAACTGAGCTTGGATCCCAGACCCACCTGACTTCAGGCACTGAGAGCTAAAGTAACTTAATCAAATAGCTTAACAAAATGCAAAATGGATAAATGTGGTAACCCTGACAGATGCTTCGAATGGCTACAGATTTTATCTGGTGACACTCCCAACATTCATTGAGCCAGACTTTCATAAGAGAAACAAAACAACAGTGATGAATCTTTCTGGGTTTTGTTTTTAAAATTATTCCACTCAGTCTTTATCTCCTTTTCACCCTTGAAGCCTTCCTGGAGGCAGAGACAGCAGCTCTTTCTCTGGGTGCACCATAAAGCTCTTTTGGGGTGATGGAGGTGAGTTGGTAGGGATCCAGGAGATGCCTCTGGAGTTGGGGGGTGAGACACTCACCTTGTGTATAAGCCTAAGGACTCTAGGGTGAACAGTTCATAAGGATTTTTTCACCTGGGGTGGCAGGATCCATCGTTGGGAGCTCCTGGAAGATCTGTGGGTCCTGACCCTAACCCTGATCTCAGATCTTTGAACTGTGGTCAGAATCCCCAGGCTGAATCCAAACCTGGACACTTCCGCTGGGATCCTTCAGTTCAGGGAGTTCTGACGTCAGTGTGGACACGTTGCAGTTGGAGGTGGGTGTCGATACCTCAGGGAAGGCCCCGGGGTCAGAGACAAGTGATTTAGGGTCAGGGCTGGCAGGCGTCAGCCTTGACCAGCTGACTTGGCTGTGAGAAAATGTCCCGTACCTCCCTGCTTGGTGTGCCACATTACTCTCTCATGGGAGTCTCAGAATAGAATCCAGCTGAGGATGTTCCTCTCCTCCCTGTACTGCCTGAGCCCCTCTGTCCGTTTCCTGCTTCTGCCTGTGTGCTGGTTCTGTGCATTCTCAGGGCCTGTCTCTGGACGCGACAGGAAAGGCCGCCGCCTGCTTCAGGCCCTTACCCATTACGTGTTTCAACATCCAAATATCCAAATCAACCTTTTGATGAAAATCAGGGAGAAAGAGGCCTTTGTGATGCCTGCCGGTTTATTGGTTATAAAATGGTTATAGAGTTTTGATTGCTGGAACTGTTGCTGACGTATAAAGTCACATGAGATGTGAGGCTGTGTTAACTTTGATCGTCTTATTTCTTTTCAGTACTACCGTGTCTGAAAGTGCCTACTTACTTTTTCTGGTGAGAAACATGTAGCGTGGCTTCTGTGAAAATGAGTTGCTTTTTAGTAATGCTGTGGGCACAGAAAGGGCGAGAGAGGACTGATCAGGAGAGTTTTTCTCTTATTTAAAACACTTGTTTCATCAGAAAGTATTTTCTCTTCTGAGAGTTATGTGTTATTTGTTCATAAAGTCCAGTTGTGAAGGAGACTTTAAACTTTATAATAAACTAGATTTTTCTTTTTGAGCAATTCAGAGCTATAAAACTACAAGAATATTTGGGTTATAACTCACTGCACAGAGACATGCCTTCTTCAGAAAACCCAAGCCAACCACAAAGAAAACACGAGAAACTCTTTTTCTGATAGTAAGGTGGATGGATATCTTAGTAAGGTGGAAGCAAAAGGTTTTGGGGAATGGTTGACAGGAGAAACTCAGTATTAGAGGAAACCAGAATTACTTCATTATTGAGAAACTCAATAAATTGTTTAAAGATCCAGTCCCAGGAAATAACATTTAAAAGAAAAATGATGAAAGCCCCTTCAATTTGTTAGAGAACCAAAAAACAAGAGATTTTAGCAGTACTGTCAAAATAGAATTTGGATTGAATTTGAGTTTAAAACATTGGTAATGGTAAATGTATGTAGAAGGGTTTCATGTTAATTGCCCCCTACGGTGAATTCCCACATGGGGCCTCTGCATTCCATGAATAAAAGAGTAAACCTATCTCCGTGGATCACAACTGTAAAACCCAAAGTGATGCATGACAGTCTTTGACCTAAAACTGATGTTGATCAAGGAAATTTGAATGCCTTAGACAGAAAGTACTGGCTGCATTCACACTTTGTTCCCATAGCTGGTGCTCAGAATCTAGATTAAGTTGTTAAAATGAAAGAAAAACGGGTTCAGAACTGACTCGTTTACAGTGAATGATCAAAGGCACAAGTAGACTTTTTGTCTCATTTCACTTTGTCATCTTAAACGCCACCTTTTATGGCTATATTGGTTTTTTTTTCTTTTTTTTGTCCTTGATGATATATACTGTGTACTGTTTATAGGTAAAAATCAATGCAAACTAGAATTCTGAGGTTTGATAAATGTCTCTGCTTAGGGTTTTAATGCTGTTCATCAATAATTTGGTGGAATGATAATATCAAATTAGTACATAATTGAACCTTCAGCTCAATAGCAAGTTAGTATTTATAACCATTGGGAACAAATCAAAAGTTCTCAAAGACTCCGTAATTCTTTCACTTGAAAGCTCTCTCAGCATTTTGTCCTGGTCAAGTCTCCCTTTTCCTTTCTCTCCCCTCAGAGGGTCATTGGGACACTCTTTTGGTCCAAGGGGCATTGCCAAGAGTGGCCCAGTTATTTCAGAGTTGAAGTGTTATTAGGTCAATGAGGTGCCAGGCATGAAACACAGCTCACAAAAACCGAATGATGTTTTTCAGCAAAAGTTCTCATGCCAAGTGAATTAATTTTGGGAAAACAGCACTAGCAGCAATTGGCCTGATCCCTCTTCCTATCCTCAAACAGCCCAAGTTAAACCCAAGATCAGCATCCGTGGCAAAAAGGTAATCTGAGAATCTCTGAATGTTTATTGCTCAATCAAAATGAGCCCCGTAGGGTAATTAAAGTTTAGATATCTGAAATCAGTTGGCCTATGATCAGGGCCGTGGATGAGAAGTCAAAGTCTGTGATTCTGTTTCTGACCCCATGAGAAGACAGGCCTTCTCTTCAGCTGCAGATTTGATGATTAAACAAGTTAGTAAATGTGAAAGCAATTAGTAACCTATAAGGTGAGAAGGTAAGGTATTTATTGATATAATAATTTTCCAGCTTCGCTGCCTTTCATTGATAAGTGGCCAAGACTTTGAGAATGAATGACTTGCCTGCCTGAGGTTACCTGGCTTGGAAATGGCAGAGATGGAATTCACATCTGTGTATTTTCATTTCAACATTTGACAGACTGTTAGGGCTCAGCATTGGGACTATAGTGATGGCTAAGACAGGTATAGGGTCCCTGTCCTCATGGAGCGCCAGTCTACCCCAAATCCAGTGCTCTTTCAGTCAATCCATATTTCCTTCTTTTACTGACCAGAGGGAATAATTTCTCTATGAAATTGACATCTGGCTTTTATAAAATCTTAAATGTGTTTATGGCTAAGCCTCGACTATGGAGCTCATTAAGTGATTTCTCTGGTCCCAAAGATGCCTTCAACAACTGCCCCCTAAGCTTCAGATCTCACTTGACAGGGTATTTATTCATCTCCATTGTGGAGAGAGAGGAGTTGGATGCCTCTCAGCATCGTTCTCATGGTCAATCAGGGGCTTGTTGCAGAAGAATACTTTTCCCTCTTCCTCTGCAAAATCAAAGGGATTTGATTGCCGAAAGGGAGCTGGGCTGCGACAGCACTGTAAGTGAGGCACGGTCCATGTACTCACAGGTTCTCAGTCAGTTGGGGGAGGCAGACACAGAGACAGCCTGGGACACAGGTGAGTACCAGGAGGAAGGGCAGAATGAGGCTTTGGGGGAGCCCGAATGGAGAGCAGTTCATTCTGTTCAGTGGGTTGAGGAAGATGTCAAGACTTCTGAGCTGAGCCTTGAAAGAAAAGCACAAGTTCAATCTACAGAGAATACATAGAGGAAAAAGCACTCCTTGGGGAAGGGACAGCATGAGCAAAAGCACGGAGACAGGATGGAGCTGACCTGTTCAGGAAAATGCAGGTACTTTAATGTGTTCTAACAGGTGATCGGGCCTAAGAATAAGTTGGAGAGCTTGTTAACAAACAGGTTGGTGGGTCCCAACTCCAAGTTTCTCATTCTTTAGGTCTGGGGTGGGGCTGGAGAATTTTTTTTTCTTTTGAGTTAGGTCTATATTTTAGTTTTATTTTTTTGAGCAGGGAAAGTTTAATATAAAGAATTATTAACTATAATGGGAACTGGAGTAATGAGAGATTGGGTAATAAGTAGCAGAGAGAATATAGTAATATAGGCTGCTTCCTATGTCTGCTATTCCTATATTCTTTTGTTTTTAATTAATTAATTAATTTTATATTTATTTTTGGCTGTGTTGGATCTTTGTTTATGTGCGAGGGCTTTCTCCAGTTGTGGCGAGCAGGGGCCACTCTTCATCGTGGTGCGCGGGCCTCTCACTGTTGCGGCCTCTCCCGTTGCGGAGCACAGGCTCCAGACGCGCAGGCTCAGTAGTTGTGGCTCACGGGCCTAGTTGCTCCACGGCATGTGGGATCTTCCCAGACCAGGGCACAAACCCGTATCCCCTGCGGCAGGCGACTCTCAACCACTGCGCCACCAGGGAAGCCCTTCCTATATTCTTTTTTTTAAATTTTTTTTTTGGAGTATAGTTGCTTTATGTGTTGTGTTAGTTTCTGCTGTACAGCAAAGTGAATCAGTTATACATATACGTATATCCCCTCCTTTTTAGATTTCCTTCTCATTTAGGTCACCACAGAGCACTGAGTAGAGTTCCCGGTGCTATACAGTAGGTTCTCATTAGTCATCTATTTTATACATAGTGGTGTATATATGTCAATCCCAATCTCCCAATTCATCCCACCACCACCTCTGGTCCCCCCTTGGTATTCATACTTTTGTTCTCTACATCTGTGTCTCTATTTCTGCTTTGCAAATAAGTTCATCTGGGCTGGAGAATTTCATTTCAACAAGTTCCCAGGTGACGCTGAGGCTGATGATCTGGGAATCACACTTTGAGAGCCACTGGAGGAGAGTATAGTAATGTAGGTTAGATAGGAGAGCTAGAAACAAGTGGTTTTCTTTTGAAACGGTACTAACTTCATAAAACTGTTGTTACAGGTTTTTTTAATCGTTATTTTCTTTTTAAATTAGTTTCATTTACCAAGTGGTTGCTGCCTTGTGCCCTTTGCTGCCCTCTGGAAGTTCCTTACCCGCTCCACCCTGACCCCAACCCCCCAGTTCTCCCAAGAAACTGCGGTTCAGCCAGTATGACATTCCACCTGTGGAGAGCTGAACAGCTGACATCAGCCAGAGGATGTTAGGAGTTGACCCAAACCAAGCGTGAATGACTAATAAACTCAAGGAGTATGTATTTGGATTTTATTTTGTTAATCTGGATGTAATGTTAAACTTCATTTTATAAGTATTTTTGGAATAGCTTGCAAGATCTGAGGTCAGAGGTAGGATGTACACAATTGCAGAAAGTTCCTTCCTTGCCCCTCAGAAAACGTGCAGACTCGTAGGAAGGTTAAGATATATGAATTCTTGGCTCCAGTACAGGGCAGCTGGTGCTAAGTGCTATAAGAAAGATAGGAACCAACTGTGATAGGTCTGAGAAGGAGGAAGAGGAAGTTTCACTTTCCATTGGAATAATTAGGGCAGGCAGGGCAGAGTTGATGGGGTGATCATTTATGCTGTCTTCTGATGTTTTACCCATCTCTGTGAGCCAGCTGGTAAGAGGGCTTCCTTTTGTCTACATAAAGAAAATAGTGGAGGAGGAAGCATATGAAGTAGGCAGTAAAGGATGGGCAGGTGCTCACCAGGTAGAGTGGGCAGCGGGGGGAGTTATGGGGAGAGGTGTTCCAGACAAAGGAGCAACTGAACCTTCAAACAGAGGTGCAGCAGGGAAACGCGGGTTCAGCCAGTGCTGAGTTCTCCAGTTCATTACGGAAAGTACAGGGAGATAAGACTGGAAAAGCATTTTGGGAAGATGGTGGAACCTCTTGAGTATGAGGTTGTGGGATTTGGACTTTATTCTTTAGGCAGTGTGAGTCAGGTTTATCTCGGCCTACTTTCACTTCCGGTTTACTCCTGACTCCCAACACATCGGAAGAGGAGGAACCCCATTTCTTGCCGTGTATTGACCTGTGGTTCATATTCTTTTGGAAAAACACCTAAAAATGCTTTTTTTCTGGCTCTGGTTTTAATTCTTTTTTTTTTCTTTTTGTCGTGCCGCTTGGCTTGCAGGATCTTAATTACCCGACCAGGGATTGAAACTGCGCCCTCAGCAGTGAAAGCACAGAGTCCTAACCACTGGACCGCCAGGGAAGTCCCTGATTTTAATATGTGTACTTCAGTCATCTTACAGACTTGCAAAAATTAATCCATCATATTAAAGGCTTCTGTGTCTTTCAAAAATATATAAAATATAAAAGGACAGCCAATTTCAATTTCTGAGAGACAGATTATAAAAAACGAGATAAAAATAAATCACCAAGTCAAGTGATTATAGTACTTGTTCAGGGTTGTTCTGGGAAGAGAAGGGAATTCAAAAGTGAAGGCTAAGGCTGTAAGCATGGTGTTCTACAGATACTTTCAAACTGACTTCACGTGCTGAAGGATTACAGAGGTAAAAGTGAAAGGCGACGTGGTGTCTCTTTGGGGTGCTTTAGCTATACATTGGGAGATTCTACTGGTTGAGTACTGGTTTAGAAAAGCTTGTCTCTGGGGAATAGAAGGTACTAAGGCCTTCTGTTCATCTTTTTGGGGTGACGTCCACAGATGGTGAAGACATTTGTGTCTCAGTGGAGATTTTGAGAATCTTCCGTGTGTGTCTCCTAAAAAGAATCCTGTGTTTAAAACTACAGTGTGGTGGGAAAAGCAAAAAAGGTGGATTCATAAGTAGAAGTTGCCACCCTGCGTTGTCGCTTGCTAACTGATTGATAGAAGAGGTGGCTTCTATCAATAGAAGAGGTGAGTGAGTGGGACAGAGCTGAGTGACTCGACTCATCCATAGCTGAGAGGTTCCGTGGGTAGGAGAATCTCCAAGTCATTCAGCCTGTCTGAACCTTGGTTTTTGTTGTTGTTTGCGTTTTGTTTTTCTTTTTTGTTGTGGATTAAATAAGATAAAATAGAAATGATACAATATGCATGTTAGATCAAAATCTTCCAATACGAAGATTTATTTTGTTACAAGTTCTGTGGCCACACTTGTGGCCATGCAGAGTGTGAGTTTCTTGAGGGCAGGATTGTGTCTTTTTTCACTTTGTATCCTCATTGCCTGAATGCAAGGAGGCACGTGATAAATTGTTGAATGAATGGAACATGAAAAGGAATGAATGAATGGATGAATCTATACCCACCCCCACCCCACTCACATACCAAATATTTTCTAGCTTCTACTTGCCTGTAGAGACTTAAGATCCATGGTGCCTTAGTTTCAGACTGCTAACTCCAGGCCTGTGTTTTATTGACAGTAAATCTTGAGAGAGACTCCAGCTTTACCCAGGAGACAGCTGCATATCTTGAATTCAAAGTATAAGAATCTTTGTAGATTCATATGCGTTCTAGACTAATTCCAGAAATGAATTAAATAATAATATGTAATAGTAATGTCTCACATGTAGATAATGCTTATACGTAAAACAGATTCACCTCTGAAAGAAACTGACATATATAAATTGAGGTTATATTCCTCTTGAAGTATTTCTTATTGTTTTAAGAGAAATCAGATTAGAGGTGAGTAGGACAGTAGTTTATAGAGATGCTCAAAGAAATGTATATTAATACACTAATCTACTAGAGGCTTGGATACCTGTTTTACCTGCAGTTAAATGAAACAAGAACTAAAAGTAACTTTATTCTACCTTAGGTTTTACAGTTTCTCTAACGTTAACAGTAATTCAGTTCTAGATTAATGAAGTTAGACTTGATTAATATGGGAAAAAAGTTTGTCTCTTTCATTGTGAACAAAGTAGTTTGGTTTTTAAAATTATATTTCCTGTTAATATACATCTGGAATGTGTAGGATAAAAAAGATTAAACTTTCTAAATTTTCACTGAGTTATATCCTACCTATGTGATATATATTGTGCTGTGGGAGACTAAAGTTTAATTGACGTATTTCTGCAAGATGAGTATTACATTTCTCATAGGACCAGGACAATGAATAATGGAAGAACTGAAAGCATTGTAATTTTCTAGTAATTCAGAGGAAATGATTGCATTCAGAGGTAGCATTCTAAAAGAGTATACAATGATACTCATTTTTTGTAAGTTAATTTATTGTTAAATATCAGTGGGAATATTTTTTGCATCCTCTTTCACATCTCAGGCACACTTTAGGGAGGCCTTATATTTACATAGTTTGCTCATTTAATCTGAAAAGCCTCATTCATACCGGCTGTGTGCACAGGTTCTTTTCATTATGTTATGCCCTTAGGCATTACACTAAGGGTATTACAAAATCAAACAGAACACTTCTCAGGGAAATTAAAGGTTTCGTATCAAACAGACAGTGTCAAAATATTTGCCTTGAATAGGATTGAATTGTTCCATCAGTGTTCTTGGTGTACATGATGTTGTTTTTTAAGCTAACAACTTTATTTATTAAGATATAATTCACATACCATACAATCCACTCATTTAAAGTATAAGTCAGTTTTAGGGCATTTTCATCACCCTATATCCACTAGCGCTCCTCATTTCCTCATTTTTCTAAAAATATGGTGGACGGTACTTTGTTTGGAAATGTTTGCTCCTGTAATTCAAATCCTGTTAGTCATCCTGTACCTCTCCCCAGGCAATGACAAATCTACTTTATGTCTCTATAGGTTTGCATATTCTTTTTTTTTTTTGTGGTATGTGGGCCTCTCACTGTTTGTGGCCTCTCCCGTTGCGGAGCACAGGCTCCGGATGCTCAGGCTCAGCGGCCATGGCTCACGGGCCCAGCCGCTCTGCGGCAAGTGGGATCTTCCCGGACTGGGGCATGAACCCATGTCCCCTGCATCGGCAGGCGGACTCTCAACCACTGCGCCACCAGGGAAGCCCGGTTTGCATATTCTTGACATTTTGTATATATGGGATCAGACACTGTGTGGCCTTTTGTGTCTGGCTTATTTCACTTAGCATAATGTTTTCAAGGCTCATCCATGTTGTAGCACCAATACTTCACATTTTTGTGGCTGAATAATAGTCCATTGTGTGGATCTACCACATTTTATTTATTCATTCATCAGCTGATGGACATTTGTTTCCACTTTTTGGCTACTATGAATAATTCTGCTATGAACATTTGTAAACAAGTTTTGGGGGGCCATATGTTTTCATTTCTCTTGGATGTATACCTAGAAGTGGAATTGCTGGGTGGGTCATATGGTGACTCAACATTTAACACTTTGAGGAATTGCCAGACTGTTTTCCAAAGTGACTGCACCATTTTACCTTCCTACCAGCAATGTATGAAAGTTCCAGTTTCTCCACATCCTCACCAGCATTTGTTATTATCTGTCTTTTTGACTATGACCATCTTGCTGTGAAGTGGTGTCTCATTGTGCTGACTTTTTTTTTAAATTAGTAAACTTCATTTTTTGTTAGAGCAAGTCTAGCTTTACGGAGAAAATAAGCAGATAGCACAGAGATTTTCCATGTGCCTCCACACTGATACACAGCTTACCCTATCATTAACATTTTACACTAGTATGGTACATTTGTTATAATTAATGAACCAATATTGTTACATTATTGTTAACTATAGTCTATAGTTTATTCATATTTCCTTAGTTTTTGCCTAAAGTCCTTTTTCTGTTCCAGAATCCCATCTAGGAATCCTGATGGATTCCTGATGGATCCACATTGTATTTAATTGACATTTAGCTCCTTAGGCTCCTCTTGGCTCTGACAGTTTCTCAGACTTTCCTTGTTTTTTGCTGACCTTGAGGATTTTGAGGAAGAGTAGTCAGGTACATTGTTGGATGCCCCTCTGTTGGAATTTGTCTAATTTTTCATTATTTTTTATGATTAGGCTGCATTGACATTGATTTTTAGCATAAAAAAATGACAGCAGTTTACTTGGAGCATAAAAAATACATAAT
The DNA here is from genome assembly GCF_005190385.1 of Monodon monoceros. Taxonomy (NCBI): domain Eukaryota; kingdom Metazoa; phylum Chordata; class Mammalia; order Artiodactyla; family Monodontidae; genus Monodon; species Monodon monoceros. Next base: position 120,323,175 of record NW_021703767.1, on the reverse strand, counting down.
CACAATTGGAAATCAGCAAAAGTATGGTAAATAGGAAATTCTTAGGAATTTAAAAGGTTCATTTGCCTCTGGAAAATGAGCAGAAATTTAACTCAAGATATATTTTCCTAGCAAGGGCTTGATCACATTGGAAGAGGATCAGATTAAGTAATAGAATTAATTTTTGTGACTGTCATTAGACAGCATCTAATCTAAGGATAAAGCTGAAGGTATATTCTTCACTGCTTTAAATGTACCTGAGAATGTTGTTTTGCTTGTAATACAACATAAAGGGAATAGAAATTCCAGTTGACTTTAAGAAGAATTCCACAGTTCAGAGGCAGCAAGGGTCCAACGTGCAGTGAGTATTTCAATCTACATCAGTTCCATTAATCCTCACAGATGCCTTGTGGAGGAGTCAGGGAACTGAGGCTCTGACAGGCCTGTGTCTTTGTCTTTTGGCCTGACTCACACAGCTGTCAGTTGTTGAGCTGAGATTTGAACCCAGGGCTGTGGAAGTTTATACCCTGCTGTTTGCCAGGCCAGGCTCCAGAGTTTCCAGCGGTTTTAAATCAGGAATGTATCAAAGGACACAGGATTGAGTCCTTATCTTTCTGGATGTTTTTATTGCCTGCTGGAGGAGATAGCATCTCTCTGTGTCCAAAGCCCCACCGATATATAAGTCTGTCCAATGAACAGCATACTTGTTCCTGCTAACAAAAGAGAACCATCTTGTCCATGGAGCAGTAACCCCACTGCCAAATGTGTCTCCTGAAAATGAAGTCTGAGAGTCATAAAGCAAGACAAGAGCCATGCGGGAGAACAACAGATTCAGCTAAGGTTTGTCAGTGGTTACATCGTTTGGTGAACATAGCTCAAGGTACATAGCTCAGTATATATCTCAGTAAGTTCTTAAGTTTTTTTGATAAGTGAGTGGCATAGAGGATTTGGCTTTAAATACTTATCTTGGAATAGGAGTAGGTGTGGTAATAATCTATGAATGAACTTGAAATGAAATAATAAAGTTGCACAGATACCTGTCTGAGGAAGGTTTAGAAAATTTCCTTAATTCATCCTTGTAAATGTCTCAAATTGGTTGATCACAGGATACAAGGCTTCTTTCTGCTCAGACTTTCTGTATGAGTCAAGATAGAGTGGGCTATATTACAGTAACAAATCAACCCTGATATTTCCATTGATTTCTTATTCACATAAATGTCAGTGTGCATTGGCTCTACGCCAGGGGAGCTGTTCTGCACACAGTGACTCAGAGTCAGGCTGCTGTGATTTTTGTGATTTTGCTGTTTTAACATGGGACTTCCAGATTGTCGCAGCAGAGAAAGGGGAGCTAGAGGATCACGTGGCTCTGAAATGCTTTGGAAGAGGGACACAAGTCACGTCTACTCACAGCCCATTGGCTGGAACTAACCACATGACCTGCTGGAAGTGAGGGGCAGCACATGGCTATTCAGTGAACAATACATGTCTTTGCTTCACCACTTTAGAGTAAGAGAACAGGTTAGTTTGGGGTGGGGGTGGGGAAGAAACCTCCAATAAAGAGAGAGAAGTCTACTAAGATAGTGATAATTACCTGATAGTAATTTACGTATGGCTTATTCAGCGACTTGATACCATTTGTGGATATCAAGGCTACATCTTCCAAGGGGATAACAAAGTGTACTTCTTTCATATCATAATTCTTCAGGTGATGGCGCTGGTGATCAAAGCTTGTATTTACTGAGGTGTCCTAAGTGTTTTACATGAATTAAATTAATTCAGATTGAGGACTGTGATTTCATCTCCATGGTAAATCCTCTCCAGTTTTATCAACTTGCCTTGTTGGAAATGGTGCCTAGATTAGACCCATCACCATGCTAACCGTTCTCCTCTAGAAACCAGATTGTCACTGTACTGTCTTAAAAACAGCCTCCTTAGGTCGAAGGTGGCACTCTGGATGTTGTCTAACTAGCGTGGGTTACAGTGAGACCCAGTGTTTACTGTGATTTGGATTCATACTTGTACATGTGCAACTTAAGGCTCTGCAAACCTCTTTAGCAGCTGTATCTAGAAATAAGGCTTGTGGTGAACTAAGACTTAAGACCATAGGATTTTTGGTTTTTTGGATATATAAATGTTTTTCTTCCAAAGTAATCCTCTTTGGTTGTGTTTTTGTGATGCCATTTTTATTTTTTCTTAACAATATACTGCCGGTAAACGCAGAACTCCTCTGTAGTTTGTCCTTATGATCTGCCCTTTCCCCATCCTCCATTGTGGCCTAAAATTCTACCATTAGAATTACAGGATATCAAGGACAGTAGCTGGGCCGCACAGACCAGAGCAGTCCTCTCTTGTTCTCTGTCTGAAAAAGGCTCTCTGTTGTTTGAGAACAACTCTCTTTACCACACAGAAGGAGCCCCACCTCAGGCTCTTTATGTTGATGCCATATTCATTCATCAAATATTTACTGAACACAGTTTGGGCCAGGCACTGAGCTAGGCCTTACAGTCTCCACCCTCACAGAAACAACAGTCTAGACCAAAGGTTGGCAAACTTTGTCTGTAAAGGACCAGATGATAAGTATTTTAGGCATTATGGGTCATATGGTCTCTGTCTCAACTACCTAACTCCGCTCTTGTAGCACAAAAGTAGCTGTAGACAATATGCAGGTGAATGAGCTTGGATGTGTTCCAATGAACTTTATTTGTGGGCACTAACATTTTGATTCCTTAATGTCACATGTCACAAACTATTATTCTTTTGTTTTTTTTAAAAACTGTTTAAAAATGTAAAAACCATTCTTAGTACATAGGTAGTATGCAAGCAGGCAGTGGGCCAGATTTAGCCTGAGGGCTGAGTTTGCTCATCCCTGGTGTAGAATCAGCTCTGTACAGTGTTTTTTTGTTTGTTTGTTTTTGTTTTTTTAAAACAGAATTTCTAAAAAAGAATCCATATAAGTGGTTTGAGTTTAGTTGTAAAGCTCTGTATATTTTTCTTCTCACAAGTAGATAGTGAACTGCCTTAATGATTACTTAAACACTCAAGTTCAGTGTTTAAAGATAATTAACTTCATCCAGGCCTTTATTTAATAAACATGCCTCCTATCAGTTATTGGGGAATGTCGTTTCTGCAGACTGAGATGATTTTTCCATCCCTTCCTCCCTTTCCTCCAGACATATTATGTGTATACCTTCATGTACACATATATGTACGTGTACACATAATATACGAGTGTGTACACAACTGTATTACTTTTGAGGACCACTAATGCTATGAAGATCATGAATCACCAATATTTAAAATAATAGCTAACATCTATTGGGTACTTACTATATGTCAGACCCTTTTCTAAGCCCTTTGCTGTTTATTTTAATTAGTCCTTCCCCAAGCTCTATGAAGTTGGAATTGTCATCATCATCATCTTCATCGTTTGACTGTGTCGACCAAGACTCAGAATGACTCACCCGAGGTGATATAGTTAATAGGAAGCAGAGTCTGTATTCATTCTCAAGAATTCTGACTCCAGAGTCAGGGATTCTAATGATAAATTATGCCTTCCTTGGTACTGAAATACATGCGTGAAAGTAAACTGTGTTTTTAAACTACAGTGGAGGAAAATAGAAGTGGTGAATAAAGATTAAAAAATTATTTTTTCTAAGAAGCAAGAATGTGATTGCAAAAGGAAACATTTAGGAAGCAAGTGTTCTAATAGTTCTCACTGATTTAATTTTAACTTGTTTCTGTCCATGAGTGAAGGTAATCAACTTAAGACTCTAACTTCAGGATAAGCAGTGTGCTGAGAACTTCCTCTTTCCTGAACTGAATTATCAGGGCAGGGCTGGATTTACAGGAGAATGGTGCATCATGTCCAGCTCAAAACTCATAGTACAGATACTTTATATTTGTATATAGCACTTATAAAATACTCTCTTGCTTGTGACACACTAGGTGGGAGCACTTTGTAACCTGCAAATTGTATTCCATAGGGATCATTGTTAGTCGTTCCAGTGGGCTATTCCACTATAGATATAGCCTTAGCCCTACTTTCATTGCTCCTTAAGTTGGATCAGTAGAAAAGGTTAGATCTCAAGGGAACATAAACTGTGAAAGATTCTTAGTGGACCATTTAACATTTCCCTCATTTACTTGTGGACCCATTTTATGTTGAACCAGGAGGAAAAGGACTACAAAATCCATTCTTGTCCTGGGAAGTTTCTGAGAAGTAAGGCCTGACGCATTTTATTTTCCCATTCAGATGCTGGCTGTAGAGGGAGAGAAGTGAGAAAGAGAAGGAAGAATTCTGAAAATCAAATTTTTACCTTGACACTGACTCACTCATCTAATCTTTTTTTTAAAAATTTATTTAATTAATTAATTTATTTTTGGTTGCATTGGGTCTTTGTTGTGGTGTGCGGGCTTCTCATTGCGTTGGTTTCTCTTGTTGCGGAGCACGGGCTCTAGAGTGCAGGCTCAGTAGTTGTGACACGTGAGCTCAGTAGCTGTGGCTCGCGGGCTCTAGAGCACAGGCTCAGTAGTTGTGGCGCATGGGCTTAGTTGCTCTATGGCATGTGGGATCTTCCCAGACCAGGCCTCGAACCCATGTCCCCTGCATTGGCAGGTGGATTCTTAACCACTGCACCACCAGGGAAGCTCCACTCATCTAATCTTATGGGCAAAGACCAGGAATTCAAAAGGTATGCAAACTTGTGCCACTCTGGGGCGAGTCTCTGGCTGTGGCACTGCAGTCATTTGGTGGTGGCACAGCAGTACTCTCAACCAGTTCATTGTGTGTGCAAATAACAGATGATTTGAGATAAGAAAATATCTTTGTATGCTTTTATGGCACAGTGATCATATCCTAATTAGATAATAATTCTCCTCTAAGTTTTTCTGTGGTCTAGCTTATTGCTAAATAAAAAGGGACATCAGGTGACAGGGTCTTTCTGAAAACAGTAAACTTTTATTTGCTTTATATAATTTATAATGAAATGGGCCATAAAGTTCTACGTCTGGTGACTTCGGATTATGGAATTTTTGTCCTGTAACAACACAGGTTATGGCTACTTTTGCTTTCAGTGAGTCCTCATCTTTTAAGGAGCTCGAGATGTTGGAAAAGGGATTGCCTTTTTATTTTGACTCCCTTTCCCCTCTTTCCCCTCACCCTCCAGGAGTCTGGGCCACCTTGGGGTAAGTCCTTACCCATTTGTTCATGATTCCTACAATTACGGCTTCATGACTGAGAATGGAAGCAACCAACAGCTGAAGAGAAAAAAAATACATATGTTTCTTTTTCTCATGATCACAGTACTTTAATTTGAATTTAAGGATACCTGATGAAATCAGCAGTGGCACGTAGTAGAGCTTGTGCTTAACCACTGTTGGTTCATGTATGTTCTGTGGAAGAAAGGCTGTGGGAGAATGGGGATGGCAGGGGATTGCAAGGATTGTGGTGAACTTGAACGTTTACCCTTTATCTAAAGGGCATGACTGTCACTGGCCTAGTCCAGTGTTACCATGTGGAAATGTGGGCTCAGTGTTGCCAGACATTCTGATCTGAAAAGAGAAAATAGGAATCTGAATTTTATGTTAACCTCCTCATTTTTATATATTTGCTCCCAAAGTTAATGAACACTCAGTGAGCCACAGAGGACATGTCCAGGCAGGATTTGGCCCATGGTACCACTTTGTCCCTTTGGCAGCCGGAAGCTCTTGTAACTTCTTTTTCACTAAACTGAGATGGGTGCCCGGGAGTATGGAGGCCACAGAATGCAAGACCTGGCTTGGATTTCACCCTCTTCTTTCTTTTTTGTTTGGCTGATGAGGTTGTGTTGTAAATTTTCTGCTCTTCTTAAGGAAAACCTTGTGCTATCCAGATTTTTCTCCTGGAGAAGGAGGACCTGGGATTGTTGAGCCCAGCTGGGGGGCTCCAGGAGCTGAGTGGGGCTGAGCAGAGGTGAGACAAGACTGGCTGCACTGCAGGGTTTGAAACCAGGGTGCCATCTGAGAACTGAGACTCAAACGCATCTCTGCAGGATCTGGGTAGGTGAGCAGAGCATGGCGTAGAAGTAGAGCTGCCAGGCCCAAGGATGGAAAGCGGGGCTTGAAAGGGTGGCGAGAGGTTCCCAGGGTGCTAAAGGATAGCCCAAGGGCTTGACTTAGCTGCGGGTGAGGAGGGAGTTGTTGAGCCAGCCAACCCGGTCTGGACGGTTGTTGATGATTGACCCAGAGAAGTAATCTAGGCTGAATTTCCTGAAGGCCCTGTATCTTTTTGTCTCCATGTACACCACTTTGGCGATAACTACATGTTCTTCAAGAGCAGGAACATTAGTCCTTTATTTATTATATGCACAGTTGATGTGATATGGCTTCAGCATTACGGCTTAGACAAGACAGGGCTGCTCTGCTTCCAGATTGAGGCCACAGCCTTTGGAATTTCTAGTCACATTCCTGTCATTTCCATGATTGTTATGCTGGATGCTCGTGGGTTGAGGAGGCTGATAGTTCAGACTCTTCTCTTTATTCTCGGAACTGATTGAGAAATTGATAGAGACCTCTTTCTTACATAGAGTTCAAAATATCAACTCGATTCCTGGTGCAGCTGGATCAGGATTGCAGGCTGGGCTGGCGGCCAGATGGTCTTCCTCATACCTTTCCTCCCATCACAGGCAGACCTGCTGGACTTTTCCTTACCGTGGGTTCCTTACCATGTGGAAGCAGAGGAGAGCTAGTGCCCTGAGGATAAGCTACTTCTATTAGGGAAGGGGCAAGCAATGGGAGGACAGTAACGTGGGACACTTTAGCCCCATTCACAATAGCAGTGTTTCTCAAAGTGTGGTCCTCAGTACCCAGCATCAGCATTCCCTAAAAGTTGTTAGAAATGCAGATTTGTGGTCTCCAACCTAGACAAACTGAATCAGAGACTCCAAGAGTCTGTGTTTTAACTAGTTCTCCTTGTGATTCTGTTGCAGTTAAAGTTTGAGAATCATTGCCGTGGAGGAAGGAGGTTTAGTGGACCCAAGACACTTAACCCTCTCACGAGTGAGAAAAATCATTCCCCTTCTTCGGAGGAGAGTAAGAAGGGAGTGCCGAGAAAGAGGCCAGAAGTGCTGCCTTAATAATAGGCCCTGGGCTTCCCTGGTGGCGCAGTGGTTGAGAGTCTGCCTGCCGATGCAGGGGATACGGGTTCATGCCCTGGTCCGGGAGGATCCCACATGCCGCGGAGCGGCTGGGCCCGTGAGCCATGGCCGCTGAGCCTGCGTGTCCGGAGCCTGTGCTCCACAACGGGAGAGGCCGCAACAGTGGGAGGCCCACGTACTGCAAAAAAAAAAAATAAATAAATAATAATAATAGGCCCTTATGGAAACAAAGATTCCATGAATGGGTTTCCCCAACAGATAATCCTGCCCTCTATAGAGGACTATATATATAGTCTGAGAAGGACCAGCAGATGCAAACATGAAGATTTTCTTCAGATGCCCCTTTCTTATCTGTTAATCTTTCCTACCTTTTCTATAAAGAATAAAAGAGAGAAAAAGGAGTGATGAAGGAATAAATACAAGCAGAGAGAGGAAAAACACTAAAAGATATAAAAGCAAAGTAATAAATAGGTATTATATTGCTTCCAACATCATTCTTTACAGTTAATTCATCATTTATTTTGTATTTTATTATTTTAGTTTTTAGTCTCTGATTTATTTTTCTAGCTGTGACCCCAATTACAGGCCATTTGACTGTGGTAGAATCATCTGTCATTGGCATGGACTCAACGGTGCTGTGCTGTTTGCTTCCTATTGGTATCTGTTCATTTTCACGTTATTGAATCTTGTGTATCGTTCAGTGACATGATTCTTTATGTCCTTCATGGGCAGTTGAGACTATGGCAGTTGAGATTATTTAACTTGCATCGTAGCCTTGAGCAGAAAATTGTTTCACTCTCAGCAGCCTTCAAATCAGAATGGAGGCCCGCTCAGCCACGAAAATACTCAGTGATGACGAGGAGTGAGCTCAACAGTCCATGTGGCTGGCATTTCATATCCGAAAGTGAAAAAAGAGATACATTTCCTAAATGCCTGTGCTTGGGAAAAATGTCTTTTTGCCTTAGCCAACCTTTCTAGAGCATTGGTATGAAATTCTGTACAACCTCAAAGAGAAATGGGTATATGGTTCCCTTTATTTTTTTCCCACAACACAACCACTTATAAACACACCCACTTCCATGCAGTCTAGAGGAGAAGCTGTTTTCCATTAAATATTGAATCTTTCCAGATACTGTTACAGGAATGGAAATTGCTAAAGAATTTAAACTACCTTTGCTTATAAATATTTTGCTTGACTTTATCCAAAGATGGAATTATGGTGGTGTTAAAATCACGGTAACTGAATAGTTGCTTAATCCCAAGAACTGTGTTCAATCTGTCACAACAACCCTGTGGGTAGATAGGTCATTCCCTTTGTACAAATGAGGAAATTGAGGTACAGAGAACTTAAGTGACTTGCCCCAGAATGCTCAAACACTCCCTCACTAAGAGGTAAAAGCAGAATCAAATCCAGGTTTGTTTCTATCAAAGCTATACCCTGAACCATCTGGTCTGCTAGATGGGCTACCTCCTGGGCTAACTCCCGATAAGAATTGTATTTTGGGCCTTGGTCAGAATAGCAGAGATCTCTGGTGTTTGGTGGGAGAAGTGGAGAATGCTTCAGAAATATTAGTCATTTGTTAGAGGACAGGATTCAGAAATTATTCATTTTGAGCCTATTCAGATTCCTGGGCCCTACCCTAAAACTTCAGAATGAGGATCCTTGGGGATGAGATCCACGAACCTGCATTTAATATAAGCTCCACAGGTTGTTCTTGTGACTACCGATGAGAACCACCGCACCTAATTTCTGGGTAGCGTTTAATGTCTACTGCAGGGATCTCCAGGCCCCAGTATATTAGGTAGGGTTCAGACAAAGGCACTTCTGCTCACCATTACTGAATATTTTAAATTTTGTAATCTTTTTCTCTTTAAGCTGCTAAACCGAATATTTGACTTCCAATATGTGTGTACGTATATCCTGTTGGAGGGAACATTTATTTAAAGAGAATTGTAAAGCCAACATTGGCCTCTTCCCCCAAATATACTCTTCATCTCTCTCTGCTTCTCCTAAATGATAACCGTTCTCTCCTGTGGGCAATCCAAGGCCAGGGTGATAAGAGCATCCTGTTTGGAATCAAACTGTCTAAGCTTGTATTAGTTTTTTTTTTTTTTTTTTTTGCGGTACGCGGGCCTCTCACTGTTGTGGCCTCTCCAGAGGCCACAGGCTCCGGACGTGCAAGCTCAGCGGCCATGGCTCACGGGCCCAGCTGCTCCGCGGCATGTGGGACACGAACCCGTGTCCCCTGCATCGGCAGGCGGACTCTCAACCACTCTCAACCACTGCGCCACCAGGGAAGCCCCTGTATTAGTTTTTTATTGCTCCCATAACAGAATACCACACATTCAGCAGCTTAAACAACACAAATTTATTATCTTATAGTTCTATAGATCAGGAGTCCAATATGGGTCTCATTGGGCTAAAATTAAAGTGTCACCAGGGCTGTGTTCCTCTCTGGAGGTCCTAGGGGAAAATCCTTTCCATGGCTCATTCAGTTTCTTGAGGTGGTGGGCCTGACAGCCCCGTTTTCTTTTTTTTAAATAAAGTTTTTTAAAATTTATTTTGTTTTTGGCTGTGTTGGGTCTTTGTTGCTGCGCGGGGGCTTTTCTCTGGTTGCGGCGAGTGGGACCTACTCTTCATTGCGGTGTGTGGGCTTCTCACTGCGGTGGCTTCTCTTGTTGCGGAGCACGGGCTCTAGGCGCGCGGGCTTCAGTAGTTGTGGCTCACGGGCTCTAGAGCGCATGCTCAGTAGTTGTGGCGCATGGGCTTGGTTGCTCTGCGGCATGTGGGATCTTTCCCGACCAGGGCTCGAACCCGTGTTCCCTGCATTGGGAGGCGGATTGTGGGCCTCTCACTGTTGTGGCCTCTCCCGTTGCGGAGCACAGGCTCCGGACGCGCAGGCTCAGCGGCCATGGCTCACGGGCCCAGCCGCTCCGCGGCATGTGGGATCTTCCCGGACCGGGGCGTGAACCCGTGTCCCCTGCATCGGCAGGCGGACTCTCAACCACTGCGCCACCAGGGAAGCGCCCCCATTTTCTACTGAATGTAAACTGAAGGCCATTCCCAGCTTCTAGAAGCCACCTGCATTCCTTGACTGTGATCTCTTTCCTCCATCTTCAAAACCAGCAACCGCGCCTCGCACTCTCCTCCTCTTTCTATTTCATCTCTCCTACCCAGCAGGGGAAAGTTCTCTGCTCTTAAGGACTCAGGTGATTAGATTGGGCCTATCTCCAAGATAATCAGCCCTTTCCCAAGGTCCATTCAAACCCGTAGTCACATCTGCCGAGTCCCTTTTGCCATGTAAGGTAACAAGTTCACAGGTTCTGGGGATTAGGGCATGGGCCTCTTCTGGGGGAGGGGGAATTATCCTGCCTGTCACAGACACATTGTCTGCCTTGGTTGACAAATAAGCAGTGGTTATCACTGCCAGTGGAGCTTCAGGAGTTCATGCTGATGTGTATGAGAAAATGTGACTGAACTGGCTCGTTTTCTCAATTGAAATCATCTCAAGGCCAGATTCGTAAACAAGTAGTTTGGGAAAGGATGTTTCAGGACTTTAGTCCAGTCAAGCAGAGCTGCAGCATCACTTCTCTCTGTGTGTCGCAAAGGAGGTAGTGCACAGAGTGCCTGCTTCTCTGGTGATTTAGATTCAGAAAAAAATGATGATGTGAAATAGGCACAGTCATTCAGCCAGGATATTGGCTTTCAGTTAGTCATTATGCCACATGTTCTCATGCTTCCACAGGTTTGTTGAAACCCTTCCAATTGCCTGGTCTGCCCTTCTAGCCTTCTGCCCATTTATCTGTAATAGTACATATTTATGACAAATTTTGATACCTACTCATTCTAGGAAACACTTTCCAAGGTGCTAAAAAGTATGGCATCTACTCATTTTTCCCAGTCGCTGAATTCAAATGATAAAAAGAATCCATGTTATCTCCCAGTCTTTCAGAGGCTCTTTTTGGGTCCTTCTCTGTGATGTCTTCCCCCATAAGTCTTTACAGCATTGAAAAATTCCCCGTTACATCTTGGGCATAGTTGGTACTCAAAACTACTAATTGAATTGATTCAAAGTGCAAAATTTAAATGATCGTGATTATGTTATCTATACACCCCAATTCTTCAAAATATGTGTACTTAATGTTTCCTTACAATGTTGTTAAGAAAAAGAACATTGCTAGGAATGTCCTGTGTAAGTGAGGAAAACTGGTATTGTTAGAGATGAAGTTTCCAATTCTCTTTTACTGAATATATTAATTCATACTCTGTCAGATTACCTAGCAGTATATTGGGGGCAAGGGGACTTTTTTGGGGTCTGTTTTTGAACATTCAATTGATGTATAGTATACATGCGGAAATATATACATATGGTAAGTGCATAACTTGATGAATTTTCACAAAATGATACTCCCACGAAATCAGCATCTCTATCAAGAAACCAGAATTATTACCAGCGCCCCAGAAACCTTCTTGCTTCCTTCCAGTGGTTACTACTCTCAAGGGTAATCACTAACCTGATGTTTTAGAAGTTTGAGAAATGGACTATTTTTAAGATACAGAAAAAATTCCTATAATTATTGTGAAAATACTTCTTTTGAACAAATTCCTAAACAAGGGTATGTGGGTTTACAGAGATTTGAAAAATCTCTCCTGCCCTGAAGGTGCATTTAAACACGGAACAGTAAATTCTTTTCTAAATATTCTTGCTTTAGCAAATAGTTTGAGTTACAAAAGCAACTTTGAGTCAGATTATTTCTCAATATTTTTTGAGTATTCGTAAGTGTTCAAACAATCCTCTTGCCTCGAATACTCACAAGTTGTTAAAACTGCACCAGGTACTTGGCAGTGATGTGACACCACATCCGTTTCTACATAGTTTTTATTGAGAACAAATTAGTATATTTTCTCTCAAATTTTGGTTGAGGTTCATAGTAGGTACTCAAGAAGAAAACTATTGTCAGCAAAGGTGGCAGCCACCATACCACATATTTTTAACTGTCTGCCACAACACTTCCTAGCTGAGTGGAAGTGAAATTGCTTGAAGCAAAATAAAGTGGATAAAATGTTAAGAGAAGCTGGATTCAGGGCTGTCTTTCCCTCATTCCCTATTCATTTTCTGTGTTCAAGGATATTGAAACATAATTTCTAAATATAAAACACTGGAAACCACTTTACCTACCAACATGAGTGCTTAAATGAATCATGGTATAGTTATAACGTGGACCATTATGAAAAACAAAAGGCATGTTTCCAAAGAAAATGCTTAATGATATGAGAAATTTCTTAGTAGAGTTAACTAAAACTATATATTGAAAACTACCAACTTTGTAAAAAAAAAAA